>NW_027185798.1:55963965-56000301 GCF_028583685.1 Petaurus breviceps papuanus | reverse complement strand
TCTCTCTCTGTCTCTGTCTCTCTCTCTCTCTGTCTCTGTCTCTCTCTGTCTCTCTCTCTGTCTCTGTCTCTCTGTCTCTCTCTCTCTCTCTCTCTCTCTCTCTCTCTCTCTCTCTCTCTCTCTCCCCCTCTCTCTCTCTCTCTCTCTTTCTCCCTGGCAGCAATTGCTCTAACTCAATGATGGCTGCTTCAAGAAATTCTGACTCTCCCAGCTGGGGCTTTTCCTTATATAAGGTATTAGCTCCTCCCTGTTCATCCCCTTCCTGTTATGTCAGCAACAGTGGTTCATACCTTCTGTTTCTTTAACAGAGGCTTGATATAATTAATTTGAAACTAGGTGCTAAGTACCTGTTAGCTTGGCAATACAAAGGCATCTTTAAATTTCGTTGCTATTACAAATAAAGAACTAGTAGTGGTATTGCTGGATCAAAGGGTATGAACAGTTTGATTGCTTTTTGGGCACAGTTACAAATTGTTCTCCAGAATTTAATCATTTTAATCTAATCAAATTTCACTTGGATCTGTTTAGCTCAGGCTCTTCTTATTCCTTTCTGCTTTGTGTCTTGTTGTGGTTGATCTATTTCAGTCATGTCCAACTCTTCAAGATCCCATTTAGGGTTTTATTGGAAAAGATACCACAATGGTTTGCCATTTCCTTTCTCAGTTCATTTTAAAGAGGATGAACCTGAAGCAAACAGATTTAAGTGACTTGCCCAGGATGACACAGTTAGTAAGTGGGAATGGGAATCTGAAGATCTTCCCTGCCCCTAGACCCTTTTATAGGCTTAGCTGACCCTGAGAACCTTCCTTGATTTGAAAATATCCTCTGCCCCCTAATAGGCTGAATGTGGTCACATGGAGCCTGTGGAGGGAGGCTTGTTTTTCAGGAACACCCACACCTTGTTGCTTTGTGACTGGGCAGTGGATCAAGAGGTTTGTGACATTTTCTGAGCCAGGAGAAGGCTATCTATACCTGATGTGAGATTTTGCTTTCGTGCTCACTTTGAAAAGAGTTGTGTGATTTGACCAGACAAGACTCTGGGCAGCCGTTGAGCCCCCCGGCTTTGAAAAACCACATGTTGGTGCTTCCATCTCTAGTAACTGACTAGGTATGGATGTAATGGTCAGACAGTTGGAAACCTGTCTGCTGATCTGTTTCTCTGTCTTCTTGTGACTTCTGTTTGTATTCTCTGAAATTTTTTCCCTGAACTAGATAAATGACATATGTTTGAATAAAGCAAGATTGTTAACCCATTTTGAGTTGCTTTCCTTTAGAAAAGCAGATCTAAGAACCTGTGTTAGCAGCCACCCTGGGTATGCTAGGGTGCTTACTACTACAGTAAGCTTCTGAAGTCAGATTTAAACTCAAGAAGATGAATCTTCATGATTTTAAATCAGGCACTCACTCAATCTACTATACCACCTAGCTGCCTTGTGGTTTGCAGGAATCCTTTAAAAAAAATCACTTGTCCAGGTGCAGTATGGAAGTTCAGCTGCAATTTGTAACTTTTGAATCTTGCTTTGTTGCTGAGTTATTTCCTGTGCCTTTCTATTTGCCATGGGAGAAATATTTACTTCATCTGTTCTCTTTCCTTTAGTCTATCTTTACTTTCCTTTTTTTTAATCCCTGTTAAAATAGGGAATGTTCTTCACTGATTAACTTTTTTCTATTGACCATTGTTTCTTACACAGATGCAATACCTTTTACTTCTCTTACATTGAAAATAATGCCTCTTATATTCAATTTCTGACTCTTGCTTTACTGCAATCTTTCTTCCTGTATCTCTCCTTGAAATATTCCAACAAGTGGCATTCCATACTTCTTTGTGAATTTGACAGCATCTGTTCACTTCTCTTTATAAAAGCTCAGCTCATTTCCCCTTTGACAAATGCTAGCTGATGCTAATGTTAAATATTTCCAAGGTTTGCCAGGAGGCTTCACTATGCTAGAATTCACCCATTTTATTCTATGGAATTTTTCTGAGTTACCCAGCAAAGCCTTTCTTCATAGCTGTTATTGCCATGAAAAAATAGAGGATGTGAGATGGAGCCAAGAGATCAAGATTCAAATCCTGCATCAGCTTTTGTTGTATTGATTTTGTCACCATGGCCAAGTTCCTTTACTTCTGAGAGCCTCAGTTCCCTTTTCTATGAAGGAAGGTAAGCTATCTGTCTCCTGGAATTATTTTAAGGTTCCAATGAGATAATGTATGCAAGGTATTTTTAAAACTTTCAAGTACTAAATTCAGGTCAGTAATTCATAAGATTAGAACTAGAAGTAACCTTAGAGAGAAGGGTAAGTGAGGCTTTAAAGAGATTAAGCCTAGGAACAGCTAGGTGATTCAGTGAATAGAGCACAGGCCCTGGAGTCAGGAGGACCTGAGTTCAAATCTGGCCTAAGACACTTAACACGTACTAGTTGTGTGACCTTGGGCAAGTCACTTAACCCCAATTGCCCTGCCTTCCCCTCTCCAAAAAACACCAAAAGAAAAAAGAGATTAAGCCTATTTTGCAAGGTTATACTGGTAGTAATGTCAGACCCTAGATTTGAACCTAGGTCTTCTGACTAAAAACCAGTGCTCTCCTCCATTCTATCAAGCTGTTTCCTTTTTATTTAGTCATTTCCTGAGTTAGAAATTAAGGACATTTTACAGCAGGTTAACAGATAGCCATGGTAAAATTATGGGGTAGCTCAGACAAGAGTTGGACAAAATATTCAGTAAATTGAAAGTTATATCCTGGGAAGTAATTCCAAATTGAGTTAAATTTAACAACTCATGGATTAAATACTTCTGTGCAAGGTGCTCTGCAGGTGCTATACATAAAAACATCCAAATAAAAATGTAGTCTTTATCATAAAAGTGTTTATGTCCTCCTAGAATATGTGACATAATGGGATTCAATCTTTACAATGAGATAATGAACCCGTTAGTGCATTGGACAATGATTCTTAACTTGGGCTAATGATATTTTTAAGAAAATATTTCGATAGCTGTATTTTAATACAATTGATTTCCTTTATAAACCTTTGTATATTATTGTATTCACTTTATCCTGAGTTCATAGGCTTTATCAGATTGTCAAAGGATTCATATCATACATAAACATACACACATGCACAAAAATTAAGAATATAGCATTGTAGTATTATCTGTAAAGAGACTACCATACATTGTGTACTTTTCTACATTCAGATAAATGTCATGATGAAATAGACTCAGACCGAAATAAGTTTAATTTCAATTTCTTTGCTTAAGCCACATATGGTCATTGGCTGATGAGGCATATAGATTATGATTTGTTCACAATGCAAAGGAATAACACTTCTTGATTGTGATAGACATTGGAATACCACAGAAGGAGTACTCCATGGATGCCATTCAACATCTCTGTGCCAGAGTTTCTTATCTGTAAAATGGGGATAATTATAGATTTGTTGCAAGATTCAAGTGCTGTTCCCCCTACCCCATGCCTGGAACATTCTGTCTTTTCACCTTAGCATCTGAAAATCTTTGTCTTCATTAAGACTGAACTCAAATCTCCCCTTCTGTAGGAGTCCTTTTTCCATCTCTCAGTGGCAAATACCTTCTCTAAGGGGATATATGATAGATGTACCTTATGTGTACTGACATAGTTACCTGTTGGGTCTATTTTTACCTTTAATTTCTCCAGAGTTGAGCACATAGAAAAAAATTAATAAATGCTTACTATTTGAATGATTGATAGAAATCACTTCACAAATTTTAAAGTAATAATAATATATGTATATATATAAACACATAATGTATGCTATTATTGTTGCTGTGTATAATAATAGCTAGTATTTATATAGAGATTTAAGGCTTACAAAGCACTTTACAAATATTTTTTTCATGTTATCCTCGCAAAATCTGTGGGATTTAGGTGCTATTATTATCTTCATTTTACAAATAAGGATCCTGAGGAAAAGAGAGGTTAAGTGACCTATGCACTGTCACAAGGCTAGTGTCTGAGATAGGATGAAATGAAATACCATTAGTTTGAAGTAATACAGATGATTTTCAAAGTGTAGTTTGTGACAGCAAAATTGTCATAGAAGGGAGAAGTATTAACATTTCAAATAACATTAGCACTCCTTTTAAAGTTGAACAGGCAATCTTGAGCTGGAAACCATGAAGAATAGAAACATTGTTTTGCATACATAGAAGAATCAATTCAAAATGGTGCTAAGATCAAAGAATTCAAAACATACCATATGAGATGCAAAATATATTTAACAGTAAGAAATTGTACATACCTATGTGTATATATTATATACTCACATATGTATATGGCATACCTGTATATATATATACATGCATGTATATATATATACATACCTATACATACATATATACACACATATAGATATATCAATATAGCTATAGATATAGATGGTAATGAAGTAATATCGAGGTAGAAAGTTGAAAGAAAACATGTCCATGCCTAATCCCATAACATTTTCATGAAAACAATGAAAAAAAAATTTGGCTTGTCCACATAGATAATTAACTCAGAGAATAATCATGATAGAGTTAAATTTAGGTTACAAAACACTTAAGCCTTCTCCTGAAAGAAAATTTTTAAGTTAGAACCATTTTTTACGATGTTCTTGTCACATACTTTGAGTGATAAATAGAAGTGGTTGAGATTTGACATTTGTTCTGACCTTTCAAGGCACGCTGGACAAAGTAATACTTTCTGGGGAAAAGAATAGCTAGTAATGAAACAGGAGACTTCAGGATGAGCTGGAAAAGAACGCAATTCAATTCCATCTTTATTAAGTATAAGGCCCTATTTTAGGAACTAGGGATTTTTTTTTTTTTGACAGAAGAGGGGAAGGAATAAACCTGTGATTTTATGCAGTAGAGAAGTTGTGTAAAAGTTCCCTCCACTAATAAAGATCAGTAACTTGCCTGTAACTTATATTCTTAGAAAATTGCCTGCAACACTGAAAGGTTACACTGCTCAAACAACTAATATATGTGACAGGCAGAAACTGGACCAAGGTGTTCTGAAATTTCGTTTAAAAAAGATAAAAATGAAAATAGTCACTGCTCTCCAGGACCTTAAACAAAGTATTACAATCCCTAGGAGAAAATACTAAACTCAATATTTCAAGTAAAAACAGTGTCAATTTGTGGATTTAATATCCATGGTGTTTATTCAAAATGTATCCTGCCAATCAAAGTATCCTTGCCAAATCAAGTAGCCAGGCAAGCTTATTATCTAAATATTCAAAATCACTAGAGAGATGAAGTGTGTTGACACATAAGTGAAGTATAGATCAATGCTTATATTCTATAGGATAAAAAGGACTGTTGAACCCAAGTTTACATTACCCATGTTACACACTTTATTTTTTAGATTTCAACTTTATTCACTCCAGTAGAATATGAACTCCTTGACTTCTTTCTTTGTATTCCTCTGCCTAGCACTGTGTTTACACATAACCTGTGCTTATTAAATGTTTATTGAACTTAAAATGTACACTTATTTGAAGTGAGGTTTGGTTGTTTCTAAATGGGAGGGGAATAGCTAGGTGGTACATTGGATAGAACATGAGGCCTAAAATAAGGAAGACCTGAGTTCAAATACAGCTTCAATCATTAATTATCTATGTGACCCTGAGAGAATCCCTTAACCCTGTTTGCCTCAGTTCCTCATCTGTAAAATGAGCTAAAGAAAGAAATGGCAAACGACTCCAGTATCTTTGCCAAGAAAATCCCAAATGGGATCAGGAAGTGTAGGGCACAACTAGAATAACTGAAAAACAACAAATAAAAGGGCGGGGATTTCAAACCCTCTTCAGTGGGAATCCTTGGTCAATTTGGGATGATAAATGTGCTTCAAACTAATGAAGAAGACAGATGATAAAATACAGGAAAAATCTCCCAACTGAGTGAAGAAATGAGAAACATCACCGGCCTATGTATAAAAAAAGAAGAATCAGACAGCAGTGGTACAGCAGTCTAACAGTGGGAGACTTCCATTTTCAACACTCTTTCATGGGTGGGGAACCTGTGACCTTGAAGCCATATGTGGCCTTCTAGGTCCTTAGGTGCAGCCTTTTGTCTAAATCCAAGTTTTATAGAATAAATAGTTTTTAAGGGGATTTGTTCTGTGAAGTTTGAATTCAGTCAAAGGCCTATACTTGAGGACTTATAGAGTTGCAGATGAACTGAGGGCCACAGGTTCTCCACCCCCGCATCTATCTAGTACAACAATTATTACCTATTCACTAAGAGGGAATCACTCTTGAGAACTTGGGAATCTCTCTCTCTCTCTGTCTCTCTCTGTCTCTCTGTCTCTGTCTCTCTGTCTCTCTGTCTCTTTACCTCTCTCCCTCCCTCCTTCCCTCTGTCCCTCCCTCCTCCTTCTGTCCCTCCCTCTGTCCTTCCCTCCCTCTCTCTGTTGTGTGATTTGGGAGATTGGAGTTAAAAACAGTATCTCTACCTGGGAGCAATAGACATATGAGGAAAACCACTTTCATAGATTATGAGCTCCTGTGTTGAAGAGAAGTACAGGCAATGAACTCTATGAGAGCATTAATCACATATCCCAGAATAGAGGTACTTTAATAGGGAACATCATGAGAAATTTTTAAAACAAGAAAAAAAATTCTAATTATCATTTATTACTTATCTAATTGTCACACGTGCCTTTTACATGTTACTCTTGCTACCATTTTAATTTAAGCAGATTCCACGTCTCTCCATACATCCTGTATAAATTTGTGAGAGAATACGCCTTTAATTTTTGATGAGGATATTGTGTATACCAACTATTTTTACTGTACTATCTTGGTAAATAGTTTGTTTTTGCTTTTTGATTTTTTTTCTAAAAGCTAAATCTGACTGGACAATTATCAATGAATATCATACTGGTCAATGGTCAAGAGACACACCAAAGGAAACTCAGCCCCTAGCTGTTACTACTAGAACTTTGAAGTAGCAATAGTCAGATACCATCTAGAGATCTGGTCAGGTCAATGCAATTAAGTGTTGGTACATTATAAACACACATACACACAAACACAGACACACACACAGACACCCACATCCACCTTCAAAATAATTTACCGTTAATAGAGTATCTAAAAGATAGTACCACAGTTTGTGAAATAATAAATAAATAAAAATTCCTTTTTTTTAATCAATGGTACCATCGTTGACAGTACAGTGTTGCAGAAAGAACTCTATACTTAAAAACATAGAATCAAATCCTTATTCTGATACTTAGAAGCCATATGTCTTAAAGCAAATCATGTTACCTCTTTCACTTTCCTCATTATGAAATAAAAGAGAAGCAGGTAAAAAGCAGCAGCCTTGGAGAGAAGGACAGATCAAGATTTGAATCTTAACTCTGAAACTCTATAACTTATGGTCTATGGCTCTATAACCATGGTCAAATAATTTAAACTTGCAAATTTCAGTTTCCTCATCTGTTAATTATGGATAATAATACCTATGTCACTTATTTTATAGAGTTGTGGTGAAATGAATATCTATATGTATATTTTTTATGACAGCTAGGTGAGGCAGTGGATAGAAGGCCAGGCCTAAAGTCAGGAACTCTCTTTCATAGTTCAAATTTGGTCTCAGACACTTATTAGCTGTGTGACTCTGGGCAAAGAACTTAACCCTAATTACCTCAGTTTCCTCATCTGTAAAATAAGCTAGAGAAGGAAATGGCAAACCACTCCAGTATTTTTGCTAAGAAAACCAGAAAAGGAGTTAGCAAGAATTTTACATGACTAAAATGACTCAGCAACAATAATTTTATATTTAGTAAGCCAAAAAGTGCTATGTAAATATCAGCTATTACTAATAACAATGATAATAACAAATCATATGTTAACAAATTCAATGGGTTTTTTGAGAAAACCATTCTTATTTTTTTTAATACCTAGTCATTCAACTAGCATTTATTAAAGGGATAAAAAAGTGCCAGGCAAGATGTTAAGAGCCAGGAATGCAAATTAAGTTAAAAACATGACTCAGCTTGGCCCTTAAGGACCTCCTTTCTAATAGGGGAAACAGCATTCAAGTAATATATATATGTATAAGATACATAAATTTGAAGGCAAAGCAATCACTGAAAAGATGGTTAGGAGTGGAAGGACAGGAAACGCCTCTTGCAGAAAATAAGATTTAAGCTGATTCTTGAAGGAAACGCAAAAAACTAAGGGGCAGAGATGTAGAGGGAGAGCATTCTACTCACAGGGATAGTGAGTGCAAAGCCACAGAAATAGGAGATTAAGAATTGTGTATATATGAAAAACAGCAAATGAGCCTGTGGAATTGGATTCTGGAACACATAGAGACCAAGAAGTGTAAGAAGACTAGGTATTAGGAAAGTGCCTAATTGTAAAAGGCTATCAAAGCCACACAGAGAATTTTGCATTTGATCCTGGAGGTAATAGAGAGTCATTGATTTATATTGAGTAGGAGAATGAAAGTCAGAGGATCACTTTGGCAGCTGTGAGAATCATGATGAAGGGAGGCCAGTCAGATGGCTATTAGAAGAGTATAGGTATGAGGTGATAAGAAGCTCAACCAGGTTGGTGGCTGTGTGATTAGAGAGAAGGGAGTGTATTTGAAAGATATTGGAGAGGCCCAAACAATGAAACTTGGCAACAGATCAGATATGAGACCTGAATGAGAGGGAAGAATCGAGAATACTCAGGTTGGAAGCCTAGATAGTGTGGTGATCTTGGAACTGCTAGTGAACACAGGAAGAGGGTAAGATTTAATTAGGAGAGGGAATGGGGAAAAGATAATCACTTTAGTTTTTGCCCGGTTGAGGATGAGATGTACAATAAACAGTTGCTACTAGATCCCAAGCAAGATATGAGAGCTGATGAGTAGACCAGAAAACCATCTGTATGAAGATATTGCATTCATGGCAGCTGATGAGATCACCAAGCATGATAATAAAGAGAAAGAAGAGAAGAGAGCCAAGGATAGACATCTGGGGAACAACCATGGTTAGTGGGTATAGTCTGGAGGAAAATGAAGCAAAGGATATTGGAAAAGAACAATCAAACAGGTAGGAAGAGAAAGAGGAGAGATTAGGATGATGAAAATTTACAGAGGAGAAAATATCAGCAGAAGAGGATGAATCACTATGTATAACTGGGAAAACTAACCTCTCTAAGGCCCATTGCCCTCATCTTTAAAATTGGGTGGCAAGGGTGAACCAGATGACCTCTAACCTTCATTCTACCTTTAAATCTATAATTCTTCATTTTTACTAGTGTAGAGAATGTCCTGTACCAATAGTAACTGTCAACTGCTCTGGAATTTATAGTCTTAAGAGCTGCCTGGAGCATTAAGAAGTTCAACAGTTTTCCAGGATTATACAAGACTTGAACACAGATCATCCTGATTCTGAGGCTGTTCTAACTCTCTATGCAAGACTGCCTCATCTATTCTAGGCATGGATTTTATAAATCAGTTCCTTTTAAGGTAGCCAGGTGGCAACAGTAGATCAAGCACTAGACCTAGAGTCAGCCAAATCTGAGTTCCAATCAAGACTTAGACATTCCCTTGGCAAATCATTATCTCTGCCTGTTTCATCATTTATAAAATGGAGATAAAAAAAAAAAACCCAGCAACTATTTCTTAGTAATGTTGTAAAGATCAAATGAGATAATATGTGTGAACCACTTTGAACATCTTAAAACATTATAAAAATACTGGCTATTATTACTTTAACAACATTATTATTATTATTTATTACTGGTAAAGTAAATTAAACACTGGACTGAGTCAGGAGATCTAAGGTTTGTTGGGGTTTTTTCTTCCTGGTTTTTTTTGTGTCTTTTTGTTTGTTTGTTTCTGTTTTTTGGCAAGACAATCAGGGTTAAGTGACTTGCCTAGCTCACACATCTAGATTTGAACTCAGGTCCCTCTGACTCCAGGGCTGGTGCTCCATCCACTATGCCACACAGCTGCCCCAGAAAACTTAAGTTCTAATTCTATTTCTACCAATAAGGAGGCCCTTGTAATAATTTGGAGCATCTTTAGTTATCCTTCATCTACAAAATGAGATGAGGAGGTAGGGAAGAGGGGACAGTGAAAAGCAGACAATCTCTAAGGTTTTTAAATGTTATCATTCTATTGAATAAGATGAGGAATATGCAAAAATGCCTTTGAGGTAGGATCACGGCTGGTGAGCCAAACTTCACAGAAGATTGCTCTCTCGAGAAAAAAACCCTACTATTATCTTTTTGGAAACAGAAAACTGGTTACTGGCCCAAAACTGTTGGAAGCAAATCCAGCCTTCATGTTTGTCACTTGTTCATTCACCCATTTATTTTCTACAAAAATAATGTCCCGCTGGTACAGTAGCAAGGACCTTAGGAGTGACAATCACTCTTTTCTTCCTTTACCTCCCCACCGTGGGATACTAAGCTGGTGTCAGAAACTAATAAAGAAGGAATAAAAGATGAAACAATCCAAACCAAACATATTTATAATTTTGCTGACATCCTGTTGATCTGGCAGCCACCCAACAACACAAGACATTAATAGGTTATCACTCTTGATAGGGGACATAATAATTCCTGTCGTTGTAGCTGCTTTCACTGGTGGGTGATAAAACAACTTCCCAAGCTTAAGAGCAGTTTTATTTGTTTTCTCATGATAGTCCCAAATAAGCTTTTAATTTATTTGTATGTCTGTCTATCTATCTGACCTATTAGCTCCATTAAATTTAAGAACAATATTGTTCATTATAGCCCAAAATTATTAATTTTTAATTTTTAAAAGTTTTATTAACTTTTTTAAATTTAAGAGTAGTTTTCTTTGGTTTCTCATGGTTTGTCCAAATAAGCTTTTATATTTATTATTACTTTTATTTTATTTACTTTTATTTTCAAAAAAGAGAAATAGGGGCGGCCAGGTGGCTCAGTGAGTAAGAGCACCGGCCCCAGTGTCGGGATGACCTGGGGATCGAATTCTGGGCTCAGATACTTAGCACCACACCCAAAAATAACTGGCCATGTAACCTTGAGCAAGTTACTTAGCCCTGATTGCTTTGAAAAAAGAGAGAGAGAAATAATTCACGATGGTGGGGAGGAGAGACAAAAATTCAAAGACTTGAATTGGGAAGGATGTCATCAAACATTCAGTAACCTGTTTGTCTGATAGTCAAAGCAGATAAGCAAACCTGGGACATTTGTATGTTGGATCTATCCTGACTGTGTGTTCATGGTCATGGGAAGAGCTTACTATTTAAGCTATCATATTCAGGGAAGCTTTACTGCAGTTGAAGTGAGGCAAAAGAAAAATAAGGAAATGGAAAAAGAAGAAATGTATGAAGTAAAAGTTAGTTTTCCCCATAAACTTCATAAAATCTCTCTATCCAGGGATATAGGCTGAGGAGGTTCTGGTTCAGATATTAAGGTAAGCAACTAATAAAGGAATTCATAACTGGAGGGAATAGGCACAGGCTGAAGCATTATTCATGTGTCTTTGATCGTCTGCCACAGGTAGAAAATAGGGACTGTTTATCAGAGGTAGAGCAAGTAGAGAATTACCTCAAAGAGATCTGGAATTTCAGCACCTTCTATCATCAAATGTATCTATAGCTGGCAGGGTAGGTTGGCCAATGACTCAGCACTGATTCATAATATCTCAAAGGTTCCAGGTAAATTTTAAGTTTCCAATTCCCATTCCAAATCCAATATTTCCAATTAATATTCCCAATATTAAAACAGATAAGTGGTGTTAGAGGCATCAGGCTAAATATGCTTTATCTCTTATGATTATTTGCCTTATAGATTTTAATTAAAATCTTTTTCCTTTCAATGAAGAATTTACTTTGTTAGAAATGCAAAGTAAGAAACTGAAATGTGTGACTGATTTGCCATACATAAACTTATCATCAAATAAGAGTCAGACGGTAATCTAAAAACATATTGGATAAGCAAACCAACGATCTGGCTTCTCATCCTTGCTCTACCATTTGTCAACAGTATGACTTTGGACAAAGAACTTCTCTGATACTCATTTTCCTAATATAGAGTGTCCCCAAAGTTTTAGTGCAGTTTTAATCTATTAAACTTCAAAACTGCACTAAGATTTTGGGAATACCCTTTATTTAAAATGAAAATAATAATGATACACATTCTGTTGACCTCACAAAATTAGTCTGACAATTAAATCAAACCATATATATGTGTATATATACATATATATATAATATATACTACATTATCAGATCTAAATATATATATATATATATCACTATGCAAGACTTATTGTCATTACTACTTTGAATTACTTTAATCACTTAACCTTCAAGTCACAGATGAAGTTCTGCTTCCTCATAGCAGGCAACAATGCTGTACACAAATAGACCTTAGAGGGAATACTAGTTTCTAGGGCATTAAAGAGATTTTACCCTTTTATATCACAATGTGAGTGGAATTTGATTTATCCTCTCACTTTATGTGACCTTTTCCCTTGTTTCCAAAATACTTTTCCTTTTGAGGAAAATGGAATGGACTATCTTGTCATAAATTCTCTTTCACTAGAAATGTATAAGAGGCTACACATCTTGCATTTTGTAGAGAAAATACACATATCAGAAGGTAAGTTGGTTGGGGCGGCCAGGTAGCACAGCGAGTAAGAGCACCGGCTCCAGTGTTGAGAAGACCTGGAGATCGAATCCCGGGCTCAAACACTCACCATCACACCCAGAAACACCTGGCTGTGTAACCTTGAGCAAGTTACTTAACCCCAATTGCTTAGGGGCAGCCAGGTGGCTCAGCGAGTAAGAGCACCGGCTCCAGTGTTGGGATGGCCTGGAGATCGAATCCCGGGCTCAAACACTCAGCATCACACCCAAAAATAACTGGCCATGTAACCTTGAGCAAGTTACTTAACCCCAATTGCTTAAAAAAAAAAGAAGAAGAAGAAGAAGAAGGTAAGTTGGAAAATAATGACCACTGAGGTTTTCTCTAAATTTTGGTGATATTTATAGGGCATTTGAAGACACACAAAATGAAATTGCTAATCAAAGGTCTTCACTTTTAGTACTTATAAAGGCAACATTTATCTCTAGGGGGCATCTAGTTGGTGCAGTGAATAGAATATTGGACCTCAAGTTTGGGAAAACCTGAATTCAAATCCAGCTTCATGTATTTCCTAGGTGTGTGATCCTGGGCAAACCACTTAAGCTCTTTTTATCTCAGGTTCTTCAACTTAAAAATGAGAATCATAAGAGCTCCTACTTCACAGAGTTATGGTGAAAATTAAATAATATCTATAAAATATTCAGCATAGGGCCTGGTACATATAATACATGCTAATTAAGTGCTTGCTCCTATCTCCTCTCCAAATAGGGAAATAAGATTGTCCTTTACCAGTGTTCTTTATCTGTGAAAAGTTTATTCATTTGTATATAGGAGTGTGTTAATTAAATCAAGGTCATTTGTTATATCAGTATATGAACTAATTGGCTTTTCTCTATCACTCTATCATAGGTTATATCCCTAGTCCCACAGAAATGCTTTTCAACATGTATTAAGTAGATAAGATAACATGATGAATTGGTGAAAATCTACTACCATTACTGGTCAAGCAATTGAAAACAAGATTCTTACAGAAACTGGCTACATAAATTAATCAGACGGAGAATGTATATGAAGCAGAAGGAAGAAACTAAGATCTTGAGTCAAATGACCTGGGTTTGGTGCCAGTTAAGTGGAGCAGTGGATAAAGCACCAGTCCTGGAGTCAGGATGGATCTGAGTTCAAATTCAGCCTCAGTCATATGACACTTACTAGCTATGTGACCCTGGGAAAGCCACTTAACCTTAATTTCCTTGCCAAAAGAAAGGCCTGGGCTCAATTTGTGCCCTTCCCCTTATTATCTGTGCCTTCTAGGGCAAGTCATTTAAGATTTCTGGTCCTCAGTTTCTAAATTGTAAAATGAGAGATTGGACTTATTGACCTCTAATGTCTCTTTAAAATCTAAATCTCTGATCCTATCCCACTATGTATAAGAAAGAATATAGAAAACTCAAAATCCTTCACTAATTGTATAGTTAATGGTGCTATATGTCACAATGCTTCAATCTGTACCCAGAGTTCAGTTCTCTCTCTAGAGGTATATTGCACTTTTCATCGTGAGTTCTTTAATGTCTTGGATCATTCATTATCTTGATCAGAGTGGCTAAATATTTCGCAGTTGATCATCCTTATAATATCTTTATCATATTGCTGTTACCATGTACAATATACTCCTAGGTCTGCTGACTTCACTTTGCACCAGTTCATGTAAGTCTTCTCAATTTTTTTTCTGAAAACATCCTTCTCATCATAGTTTTCTTCTTCTTATTCAGTTCTTCCAGTTGTGTCCAACTCTTCATGACTTCATTTGAGACTTTTTTTGACAAAGATACTAGAGTAGTTTGCCATTTCCTTCTCCAGCTCCTTTTACAGATGAGGAGCTAAAGCAAATAGGGTTAAGTGACTTGCCTAGGATCACACAGCTAGTATATATCTGAGACCAGATTTGAACTCACAAGGATGAATCTTACTGAATCCAAGCCCTGTGCATATCCACTGTGTCACCTTAGCTGAGTTGTATGGGGTATTTAAGAAGGACTAACACCTCTGGTGTGAGGAATCGCTGAATTTTTTTCAGGCCTGCTCGTTCACTTTTATTGTCCACCTGCCACCCAACTTTCACCCATGGTTCCAAAAAGTTGTAACACACATACTAACCACACCCAGGTAAAACAGTCTCAAAAGATAGGCAAAATCAGGTTGAGGGTAACCAAAGTACCTCAAATCCATCAGCGATTTAACACATAGTAGCCCTTAAAAAAATCATATATACTTATCTAGATTTCTAAGTTATTAATATCCCTAATTAAATGTGGAACACAGAACTCAAGACAATACTCCTTGTATAGTTATCATCATATCCAAATATGTATTATCACCATAGCATACTTCAAGCATTTTTGAAAACAAATCTGAAATATATCCTTTGGATTGGTGACATTAGCAAAGGATTCCTTTCCTTTCTCCACTGCTGATGCTATTTTCTTCTCTTCTCATCTTGCTTACTGTTAGTCCTCATTCATTCTCTCCCCATAGGCCCATTGCTTCACAAGATGTCCATTTTCACTCATTTGACAAACTGATATTCCTAAGACAAAATTTTCACCTTTTCATACCTCTACTCAGAAGATAGTTAGATGGTATATTGAGTAGTGTGAAGTTGAAGTCAGGAAAACCTCACTTGAAATCCTACCTTACACACTTATTAGTTGTGTGACACTGGGCAATTCATTTAATCTATCAAACTCAGTTTCCTCATGTGTAAAATGTAGATAATAATAGTATTTATCTCACAGCATTGTTATAAAGATTAAATGAAATATGTAGAAAATTTACAAGTACCTATTAATCATTTACTGTACCAGGTGTATAAGGACAGCAAGATGGTTCAGTGGACAGAGTGCTAGGCCTGGAGTCAGGAAGACCTGAGTTCAAATTTGGCCTCACACACTAGCTATGTGACCCTGAGCATGTCACTTAATCTCTGTTTGCCTTAATCTGCTGTAGTAGGAAATAGAAAACCACTGCAGTATATGTACCAAGAAAACCCCATGGGCAATGGGGTCACAAAGAATCAGACATAACTTGAACAACTAAACAGCAACAAATGTATGAGCTACTATGATAAGTGCTTGTATACATTTAAAGGACTTTATAAATCTTATCAGGCTAGCTATTATTGCTATTCAGAAATTTTCAGTGGCTTCTTATTGAACCTAGAATAATACACAAGTAAAAAGGTATGTTGGAGTGGGGGGAGGTTGTCAGTTGATGCAGTCTTAGGACCTAGGCCATAGTGATTGGTACATCAATTAAAAAAAATTATAGCCATCTACAATCTGGTTCCCACTTTCCTTTCCAGCCTGATTTTGTGTTACTTACACATTCTATAGTCTAGCAAAATAAGACTAGTAACAACAATGGGAGCATTCCATCTCTGGCCTCTCCATATCTTTACACAAGTAACCTCCCATGCCTGGAATGCACTTCCTCCTAAACATTGATCTTAAAGTATACCTATTTGCCTTGAAAATGTACCCACTTTCTACATGATGAATTTATTTATCTCAACCGCATCCCACACTATTAATACTCTTTCATTCTTGAAATTATTTTGTATTACTCTGATTATACTTTTTTTTATTCTATTTACTTCTATGAATGTCTATTAAAATTTCTTTAAGGTTCAGTCCTTGGTCATATGTTCAACTTAAAAAAAACCCAATAACTTAAATGAAAGCATAAATAACATGTTTATTAGAATTAAATATATAAAGTTATGTGCCATTATTAACATAATGGGTAAAAGAAATAAAATTCAAAACATATTGTGACTAGCTAGAATGATTGGATTACTCTAAAGTAATAACATATAATAGAAATAAATGCAAAATTCTACATTTGACTTCAAATAATCAAGTACACAGTTATGAAAAGAGATCATCATTGCTAGACAGTAGTTCCTGTGGAAAATAATTCATACAATTTTAATTATAAATTAATTAATTTATTTGTATTTTTCAACATTCACTTCCATAACTTTTAAATATTCTCCAGCTCCCTCCCCTTTACCCTCTCCAAGATGGCATGCAATCCAACATAGGCTCTATGTATACATTCTCATTAAACATGTTTTCACATTAGTCATGTTGTATAGAAGAATTAGAATGATGGGAAGAACTATGAGAAAGAAAAAAAAAAGAGGACAAATAGTATGCTTCAATCTGTATTCAGACTCCACATTTCTTTCTCTGGATGTGGATGGCATTTCCCATCATTAATCTTTTGGAGTTATTTTAGGTCCTTGCAAACAATTCATAAATTTGGATTTATGTATTTATTTTTCTTTCCTTCTTTCTTTCCTTCTTTCCTTCCTTCTTCCTTCCTTCCTTCCTTCCTTCCTTCCTTCCTTCCTTCCTTTCTTTCTTTTTTTCTTTCTTTCTTTCTTTCTTTCTTTCTTTCTTTCTTTCTTTCTTTCTTTCTTTCTTTCTTTCTTTCTTTCTTCCTTCCTTCCTTCCTTCCTTTCTTACTTTCTTTCTTTCTTTCTCCAGAGGAGAGTGACCAGCAAACAGAATGAAAATCATGCATATGAACATCAGTTAAACCAATATGATTAGTGGGGAGAAGACTGAGAAGGAAATCATAGTTGATCAAGTAACTTGTAGTTAGGATATTAGGCTGATAAATTTAGACAAAAATGAGAAATATAATTTTCAGTCACATCCAGATTTGCTTTTCTGATCCTTAAAATGTGAAGCAATAGGGACATCATTTGTACTGAATGCTAGTTATAAAAAATGACTTCCCAGGAAAGCTTCAGTGCCAAAGAAACTGGCAACCACATAAATTCTGTGCAAAACTTATAAACCATGAAAAAATAACTTTTTTTGCAATGGAAACACCTGCATCTCCTCAACAGAAGTGTTATAGAAACAGCATGAGTATAATATACTCTAAAGGAAGACATAAGCTGTTAGCATTGTTTCCTTTCTTATTTCCCATTCTCCAGAGCCCATTTCCTGAGCTTAAGTGACTTACCTTTTAGTAAATACTGATCACAAAGGAGCTACATCTTGGAGGCCTTAAATATTCATGATATCCTGTTTTGGAATGGCATCGTAATTTGCAGTCTTTTTAGTATTCTTTTCCAAATAGCAGATTTGTGCATATTACAGCAATGATGATTTGTGTGCATGAATTGGCATAAAAGATATCATCTGGGAAGATTATAATCATAAAATGAGATAATTGGTCATGTAATAAGAGTAAGGGATAAGAGATGAAATTCCCATTCCACAGTAGTAAATTTGAAATGTTAAAACAAAAAAAAGAATTTTTTCCAGGATGTGAGGAATAAACTTTATAGGATATTTATCAAAGACACCATGTTGGAGGGGGAAGGGGGAGACAGTATGAAATTTAAAGATATGAATAAAATTTGTTCAGCATTGATTGTCAGAGCAACCAAATGAGAGGAGGGGGCAATTCAATGAAAGTATTCAAGTATTTATCCTCTATCCCATACCCTGGGAAGTAAGATAAGCAATTATATATCTGAAGAGGAATTTTATCCTTGTGGTTTACATAAAGTGAGAATGAGACCTGAAAATGTGTCTCCTTATGCTTAAGTTGTGGTCCTTACTACCAAGTGCAAACAAATCACATTTAACTGAGAGATTTTGGCCATGTATATGGTCAGGAATTCTCATCATGTATTATTTTCATCCAATATTTTTCTGCAATGATTTTTTAAAAGGCATAATTACATAGAAAGAACACTGGAGAGAGGGTGAGGATGCCTGGGTTGCACTCTTGTCTCTATCACTTTAACAGTTGTGTCGACTAGGCAAGATACTTCAAATAAGTTTCCTGTCTGTACAATTTAGACAGTCATAGAATTTATTGGAACAATTGATAAGTATGAGGACAAGTATCAGTTTCCTCTGAATTGTATAGTTGCCAGCTACAGCAGGAAAATGAAAGGAGGTGGTTTCTTCTCCCTTTGGGAGATTATATGGTTTATAATCTATCTTTTAAGAGTACAAAAGGGATATTTGGTATCATTCTATAACAGACCATCAGAAGACTGAACATTCTATATGCCAATCCTAAATTTGTGATCCTTCATTAATATTTTTGTTTCATAGCTGGAAAGAACCATTTTGAGGGAAATACAAATTAAAACATTTTAAATACTGACCTCCCCTTACCTTCAATCAGTTGAGCAAGCAATCAAGAAGACTTTATTAAGCTCTTAATAGATACCAGACCCTGTACTACCATGTTTCCCCGATAATAAGACCTATCCCGAAAATAAGCCCTCCCCTTACTGTGTAAGATTCCTCTAAAATAAGCCCTCCCCCGAAAATAAGCCCTATTGAGATTGCTACTGTAGTGAAGGTGATCCCCTGCACTACATGCTACATTACAGTACCCTCTGTATCCACCATCCCCCCCCCATGAAACACACGCCTTGCTCTGAGCTGCATCCAATCAGAGCTGCAGCAGTGAGTGCGTCATCCTGTTCTTCCCCAGTGATTTGCTTGCTGGCGCCATTGAGAGCAGTGCAGTGGAGGAGAGCTGAGGCAGGACAACATAAGCCCTCCCCTGAAAATAAGCCCTCTGGTGTTTTTCTTTCCAAAAAAAATAATAAGACAGTGTCTTATTATTGGGGAAACATGGTAGACATTGGACTCAGAACTCTATTTACAAAACCACATGTTAGTATTATCTAAAAATTAATTGTACACATTAATTTGGAAGAGAGATTTCTAGATAGTAGTTCAGCAAACCAAGTTGAACAATATCATATATCATATCAACTATGTGATACTAGATAATAACATTGATTCATATAGAATGGAGAGGGAATTCTTCTACTCAAAATTCTATACATTTTAAGAGACCTTACTACAGTTTTCAGATCAACAAATATGGATCCATTTGTTTTTGGTGGTGGTGGGGTAACCTGTGAAAACATTTACCTTTTCTAGAATTGCAAGAGTTTGAAATAGTGATTTTTTCAAAATTTTACTCTCGTTTAATCATTTTTATTTTCAATAAGGAGTTCCCTTTCCCCAAATTCCCAAAGAGACAAAATGTTACTGGAGTAGCTAATGGAATGAAATCAAAAAGCATATCCTCTTTCCAGAGTTCCACAATTAAGTTATGGATTGTCATTAAGTAATTTTCTAATCTTCCTGTATTTTGTTTTCAGACTCTCTTAAAGGGAGATAATAATGTCTGTCCACCTAAATTTTCAGTGAAGTTGAAAAGATTAATGAGAAAGTTTTATGAAAGGTTTTGAGTTGCTCTCAGAAAGGCTCTATATGAATATATGGTATCGCTAATGTAATCTTGCTGTATTTTGAACCAGAGCCCAAACTAGAATGTTGAAACTTTCATTTCATTTTTACTCTGTTCCACATTAGTTCAGAATAATTTTAGTACTTGAGATGTTTATCTATTTCACCCCCCCAAAAAAAAACCCTTAAGACATTCTGCTCATCAGATCAAAAGTAATATCTCTGATCATTTCTCCTAACAAATGGATTTTTTTTAATTTTTTTAAGTTATTCTGAACCTAGAACCTACTTTGTATAGTGGTAAGATTTTGTTAGCTTCTTAAAATCATGGAGAAATGTAAATATTTTATTGATTTTCATAAAAAGACAGTGATAGAGAAGGCTTCAAATTATAGACTCATGTATCTGTCTTAAATTCCAAAAAAAAAATACTAGAACTTATTAAAGAGATTATTTGTAAATATTAAGAAGAGAAAACAGTGACCACTGGAAGTAAGAATAGAATCATTAAGAATACATAGTGCCCAGTTAACCTAATTTCCTTTTTTGGTAGGGTTATTTAAATGGCAGATAAGTGGAGTTCATAGTATACTAATATTTCATCAAGACTTTGGATAGATTCTTAATAAATGGGGAAATATGGGACTAAATGATAGCATATTTAAGTTGATTCATAATTTATTAAATAAGTGAATAAAAATAGTAATTGATGTAACAATTTAACTTGGGATGATGACTCTACTGAATATCTGTCTTTGACAGTGTGCTATTTATTACAAGTTGGTGCCCCCTTATCCCTCTATCCAGCTCCAAATCAGTCAATCTTTGTTTCACATTCTTCTTTCTTTGCAGTCAAACTTGATTATTAAACATTTTTTAATAGTATCTTGCTCTTTCTAACCTGTGTACATTCATTCCCACTGGAAAAGACCCAATCCATATTGCCACTTGGTAAAATTCTTCAAATCCAGGTCAATGCTGCCTCTCCCATGTATCTCTTCTCTGATTCTCCCAGCTAGAAGTGATTATTTTCTCCCTATCCAGTATCTTACTGTGTTTCCCTGATAATAAGACACTGTCTTATTATTTTTTTTGGACAGAAAAACACCAAAGGGCTTATTTTCAGGGGAGGGCTTATTTTAATGAACATTGACAGCAATTTTAATAAACAGGTAAATGTGAACAAAAAAATGTACCTTTATTCAATAAGCAAATCACTGGGGAAGAACAGGATGACGCGCTCACTGCTGCAGCTCTGATTGGATGCAGCTCAGAGCACGGCGTGCATTTCACCCGGAGGGGGGGACGGTGTAGACAGAGGGTACTGTAATGTAGTGTGTAGCGCAGGGGATCACCTTCACTACAGTAGCAATCTCAATAGGGCTTATTTTCGGGGGAGGGCTTATTTTAGAGGAATCTTACACAGTAAGGGGAGGGCTTATTTTCGGGATAGGTCTTATTATCGGGGAAACACGGTATATCTCACTGTATGGTCCCTCCTATAGATATATCACAATTATGCTTATTTTATATTTATTACACAGATTGGTATATTATCAGATTATAACTCTAGAGCTAGAAGAAATGGCAAATGTAATTTAGTCCTCTTCCCTCTTTTTTACAAATGAGGAAACTGAGTCTCAGTGAGATGAAGTAAATTGCCAGATTGACAGAGGCAATAAATATCAGAGACTGGATTTAAATGTAGATCTTCTGACATTTGAGCCAGTATTCTGTCCACTCTCCCACACTGAAATCTATAAATGACATAATCAGTTTTTATGTTTATCTCAAAAAATCTTGGTTAGTATGTTTCAAATATATGTTTAAGGAAAATTCATTGAATTAAGTTGAATTGTACATGGAAAAATGACTGAAAAAAAACTTCATATGGAATGCAATATTATTTAACTTAAAATAAAAAGCAAGGGGCCGCTAGGTGGCTCAGCAAGTAAGAGCACTGGCTCCAGTGTTGGGATAACCTGGATCAAATCCGGGCTCAGATACTCAGCACCACACCTAGAAATATCTGGCCATGTAACCTTGAGCAAGTTACTTAACCTCTATTGCTTAAAAAAAAATAAAAAATAATAAAAAGCAAATGTAATAATCATTAATAACACATGAGGAGGATGAACAAATCTTATCAAGAAGAAGTTGAAAAGAGAAAAAAGAGATTGTATGTAAGGCAAACAAACAAACTCCCACCAATTAGATTTGTTTCAAATTAGGATAGGCTACCAAGGAGAAATTGGATCCCCCTTCAAGGGGCAGTCTTCAAGCAAAACATAGATGACCACTTGGTGATTATATTATATTGTGAATTCTTACAGAGGGGTAGTTTAAAAGTGATTGTCCCTTAGGCCTTTTGCAATTTATGAAATCCTCTTAAGTATTTGTCCAGAGTCTTGCAAATCCCTCAACATCTTGAAATGAAAAGAAAGGGGAGATGGAGGGGGAAAAAAATTCTTGTGCATAGCCATACAATTAGGCATTACAGAAATAAATTACAAAGAAGAATAGGAGTAGAAAAGCCCACAAATTCACAGGGTTTGAAATGTAAGAAAAATCACCATCAATAAAACATGGTCTCAAAAGTATAAAGTGTGAAGGAAACAAATATGAATACAAATGCACCCTAGATTTTAAGGGCAAAATTCCCATATTTTCTCTTTTGAAAAGAGTGATTTCATTTTATTACCAGCTTCCATTTAAAAAGAGATTGAACAAATCCCTGTATCCTAGTTTATCCTGTCCCAGATTGTTCTGCTGGGTTAAATAGAAAGAAACTATCCCAGAGAACTGCAGACGACACATATTACTTTGTTCCCTTTACAAGGCAAATCACATTGCCCTACATGAAAGAATAATTACGGACAAATTCAAAATAACAAATTGTTTACCCTAGTGTTTAAAAAAGTCTTCTATTTACTTTATTTGCTAGTGGCCTTTCTGTAGATTCCTCCCATTAACGATGAGTCTTTTAGAAACTTTTCTGTGCATCCTTTCCCATAGATTGAAGTCTCTACTGTAAATGCCTTTGTAGTCAGGAGCCAGGGGCAGATGGGGTAGGTGAATGGGATGGAAAAAGACTTTCCTTTAGTATCTCTCCAATAACCATCTGTCTCTGAATATATTTCTTTTAATGAAATGCTCTAAATTTTATTATCTGGGTCACATATTTTTAACCTCAACATCTTGGTTCACAAACCTCAAAGTCCTAAATAGATACTTTTCACCTTGAGTATATCACAATATTAATTTAATAATAGTTGAAAATACTAAATAACAGATCAAAGGAAGAACTTGATGTGAAAATAAATAAATTTGAACCTTGTCATCTTTAGATGAAGATGACACAATAATTCACATTTTTAATTCCCTACTGCTGAATTACAACATTAAGTATATTTAATATTTAATATTCTAGACAAATAACTCAATGTAAATTACTGGGATTTTTTAAACTTTTGTTATGAACTACTGCTGTTGATGATGCTGTCTTGGGAGGTAATGAGGAAAGTTTTCATTGGGAGGAATGCAGTTCTGTCGAGGCTTGATGACTCAGCATGAGGCAAGGAATTCAAATGTTGTTATGTATAATTTCAGCTCTGCCACCAACTTATGTGACTTTAAGCAAGTCACTTAACCTTTCCATGTTTTAATTCCCTCATTTCTGAAAGGTGAGGAGCTAGGTACAATTGGTGTTGCAATGTTCTTTGATAGTAATGGTAATTTGATATGGAACTATATATTGAACTTAATGACATGTCATAAAATATATTGATAGGTCAACTACTCAGTAGTCTGTGAAGTATTTTAAAAGTACATTTACAGATCTCATTACACGTATGTATCTACAAGTCTTTTCTCATATGTCTCTTAAAGACTTTCTATTATACTGTATTCCATGCTTTCTTCCTTCCCCAAACACAAACAGATTTTTCATTTTTTTAAAAGGAATCTAAAACCTAATATCCAACAGGCAGAGACACATAGTACTTGGAACCTCATAATCAGTAAAGCCTGGTTTCAAGTCCTGCCTGATGCATATAAGTTATATGACCATGAGAGGTCAATTAATTACTCAGAGAACTCATAAAAGTAGAAAAACTTTATACCTAAGGAATACCCTGCATCCAGTAAACAACAGGTCTGAATTGAAAAAACAAAACAAAAAAACTGAAACACATTATGTTAAAAAGATTACCAAAAAAATACCAAATCTCCTTCCGTTTGAAAAATAAGTACTTATTCTATAAATTGTTATTTCTTTAATAGAGTTGTGAGTCCTGGACATTTATTATTTTTGTTTTGGTCCCATCTATATACCACAAAATGAGATTAGAAGTTATCAGGCAGCAAAGTAAAAAACTACTTTGGGACAGAACTTATAACTAACTACCCACTAAACCCCATGTTGACTATGACAATGTCGAGAAATTGTCAACCAGAAAGGTGAAGGATTTCAATTTCACCCTCATGATCTCTATAACTACAAAGTCTCATTAACTTTTCCTTTTGATATATAGCTATTTGTATTGACATATTTTCAGTAGAGCAGTAGTGTGCTGTAGTGCAAAGAGAACAGTCCTCAAAGACAAGAAGACTTTGGTTCAAATAATTCCTCTGAAATAAACAGGCTTTGTGAGTGATTGTAGGCAAATTATATAACTACTCAGTGATCTAGGCAATTCTCTAAGCTTCAGAAAGGGTGCTGATCTGCATTAGAAGAGGGAGTGTCTTAACCTTAAAATCTGGGCCTATACCAAAAACATCACAAGTTCGGTCCTTTTTTTTTTTCTCTCTTATTTTCAGTAAAGAAAAATAAAGTTGTATATTTTTGTGAAAATAAACTTCTAGGAATTTAAAGACCATGTTGGGTGGATCCCTTGGATCAGTTATAAGGGAAAATACTTATTGATTATGGATTTACCTCATAAGTCAGAAAGGGAATATAGCTTATAGAGGTAAAAGGAGTCTCCATATTAGTTAAATTATGGGTTGTTAAAATAATAGCTAGCATTTATATAGTCCTTTAAAGTTTATAAACATTATATCATTCATCCACAGAACAACTCTAGGAAGTAAAAACTATAATCTTCTCCATTTTACAGAGATAAAACTGAGGCTAACAGAGATCAAATGACTTATCCAAGATTACAGTTAGTAACAGCAAGAAATCAAAGCCAGAGCTTATCCACTATGCCACCTAGCTGCCAAAGAAATGAAGCAAAAAGACAAGGGACAACTGATTGACTAAACTGTTTTTTTTTAACTTCTTGCTTTGACATTCTCTTATGGTTATTAGTAAATGTTGGGTTTAAATCTATTTTAAAGTTGGAGAGCCTAACATGGCCAACATTATGACCTTCTGATATCACTTTTTTAATAAAGGATATCAATGTAAGAAACCAAATTTTAAAATTATAATCTGGTAAATAACATGATTGGGAAACGTCCCCCATGAACTGGAACTGAGAAATCCTAGTCTCACTTGACTGTGTCCATTGACAGGAACATGGATAATTTACTACTACAGGCTCAAGCAACTATTTCCCCAATTACTGTCATTCTTAGGATATTTGTTTAAAAAAATGAAAAGAAAACTAATTATGTGACTTCAGAAAGCAATATCAAACCTAAACGATTCTAAAATTATTGAACATACAAATGCTTTGGGTAGAGGTGAATGAGAGAAGTGAAAACTTCTCAGACTGTACTCTAAAACCTAGTAAGATTTTTCATGGGAAACTGGCCCAAGTTCCCCTTCACCAGAGATCACATGATTTTGCAAGGACTCAAAACTCAGAGCTATAGGGAGTCACCCCTCTCCTCAGTGACACCTGAGCATAAGATATGCCAAATAAGAACAGAAGGTACATTGGGTGGTCCACTGTTTCCTTGTTCAGGTACTTGAGGTAGATTACCAGTTTAGATTGTGCACCTGACTTCCCACTAATGGAACAAAAGGGTGGGAGGGCAGTTGGGTGGGGGAAGAATTCCTCTTAGGGCTTTATAACTCTGGCATTTCCTTCTGCGAATTGCTTCTCCTCGATCATTTGTCAGGAGGGTGGCCCTTTCTAGAGCTCATAAATAAACCATTCTTTTTTGCTTCCTACTTGAGAAACCTCTGAGTATTATTTGGATAAGGATTTCTGTTGCACACACTTTTGGGGAAGTGATCATAGGAACTTTTTTGTTAATTTGACTTGTCTAGTAATTCTGCAGAGGAGTTTAGTGCCTACTAGTCACCCAATGAATACAAACACTTGATTTGACAATTGAATTGAGGAACTATGCCAACGTTGACCTAGGGAAGAGATCAGGTAATAATCCTTTAGGTATCACTTATCTTTCTTTGGGTTATCTTCAATGGCAGATCTTC
Source organism: Petaurus breviceps papuanus (assembly GCF_028583685.1). NCBI lineage: Eukaryota > Metazoa > Chordata > Mammalia > Diprotodontia > Petauridae > Petaurus > Petaurus breviceps. The sequence continues at coordinate 55,974,009 of NW_027185798.1, read as the reverse complement.
CAGTTTACAAAACATAATAATCTGAGAAGAAACTTGACATCAGTCATGTCAAAATAACTGAAGAAACAGCACATATTTAAACAGCAGAAGAGAAGGGGACATGACAATTGTCCTCAAGTTTTTAAAGGACTATCATGTTGAGGATAAATGAGTCTGTTTTATTTTATCCGTTTGGTCCCATTGGGTAGAACCAGGAGCAATGGGTAGAAGATATTGACAGAGAGCCATGTTTAAGATTTATATCATAGACAACTACCTAAGAATTAGTGTTGCCCAAGAATGGGATGAACAACATTAAGAAGTGATCAAGAATAAAAGAGAGAGGGGGGGGGGGAGAGTCTGTACATCATATTTCAAGAAAGTATCAAAGAACCAGAGGGTAAAATATAAATGTAAAGAATGTACTGATCACCTTTTGAAAAAGATCCCAAAATGAAAACCACAAGGATATTATAGCCAAATTCAAGAGCTCCCATGTCAAGAAGAAAATATTGCAGGAACCAGAAAGAAACAATGCAAATATCATGGAGTCACAGTAAAGATCAAAAAAGATTTAGCACCTTTCACATTTTAGAATCTGAGGGTTTTAATATGATATTCTGGAAGGCAAAGGAACTACTGTTAAAATGGATAATTACCTATTTAGAAAAACTGAGTATAATCCTTCTGGGGAATAAATGGATGCTTAATGAAAAAAAAAAAGAATTTTCAATCACTCCTGATGGACAGAACAGAGCTGAATAGAAAATTAGACTTTCAAATGTCAGACTCAAGAGAAGCATAAAAATGTAAATATGAAAGAGTAAACATTAGGAGATCAATAAAATGCTTATATTCCTATAATGGTAAGATGGAGGAAGCTGGGTGGTACAGTGGATACAGTGCTGGGTTTGCAGTCAGGAAGATCTGTGTTCAAATACAATCTCAAAAACCTCCTAGTGTGTGACATTAGGCAAGACAATTATCCTCTGCTTGACACTAGGGGAAAAGATGGCCAACCTCTCCAGTATCTTTGCCAAGAACACCACATTGACAAAGGTCTACAGACCCACAAAGAGTTGAACATGACTAAACCAACTGAAAAACAATGGAAAGATGGTCATTTTGTAAGATGGGATATAATGGTATCTTGTTTTGCTCCTACAAAAGTTATTGGAAGATAATCAATAGATGTAGGGAAACTTACTTATCTTACTTTACTAAAATCCTGGCCTTCCTGGAACTAAGACAATGGCCAGAGGGAACTAGAAAGGTGGGGGTGTTGCACACAGCTCTTACCTTAGAAGAGGTCAGGTCAGGTCTTAAGTATTCTCACTACCACTCCTATGTAATCTGCATATACAGAGGGAATGTAGGGAAATAAAGTGAGGAATTTGAGGAATTTGACTAAACCTGAGTCTACTAGGAAGGACAGAACTATATACCCTCACTCCTGCTTCTGCATCCTTGTGATTGTGTCCCTAGACAAGACGCACCACACCTGCTTCTTGCCTGAAGCATAATAAACACCTTGCTCTGAACACTCTGTTTCTGAGTTTTTTCAGTGAGAATGTGTTTGACATTTTAAGGGGTACATAATGTGGATCTTCCTAAGTACCAGCAGGGAAGCAGTGAGCATCAGTTGCTTGTTCCAGGCTAACTCCCTGACCTTACCTGGGAAATCCTGTACTCCCTACAAGTATGTTTCATACAATTTTAACTTATAAGAAATGGAGAGTTAGGGGCACCCAGGTGGCTCAGTGAGTAACAGCACCTGCCTCAGAGTTGGGATGACCTGGGATTGAATCCGGGCTCTGATACTTAGCACCACACCCAGAAATAACTGGCCATGTAACCTTGAGCAAGTTACTTAATCCTGATTGCTTTAAAAAAAAGAAAGAAATGGAGAGTTATTAGGGCAGTTAAGAGAAAGCATGTGTGTGAGAGTACTATGATTGGATATTTTTTTTTTAAATAAAATTAAGAGCTAAGAAAGAAGGATACACTAAAAGAAATGGGAAGGGAGGGGTAGGATAGGGAAAATTATCTCAAATAAAAGAGGCACAAAAGCAAGAACTTTTACAATGGATGTGAAGAAGGGGATAAGTGAGAAATGCTTTAACTTTACTCTCATCAGAATCAGTTCAAAGAGTGAATAATATACACAGTCATTTGGCTATAAAACTCTATCTTAATATAGAGATGTAATAGGAATGGGAATTTGAAGATATTCCCTGCCCCTAAATAGGCCAAATGTAATCACATGGAGCCCATGAGGGGAGGAGCTTGCTGAAAGGATAGAACAGGAAGGGTGGAGCAGGAAGGAGCAGGAGAGAGCCATCACTACTGGGAGCAAGCAGCTTGGAGGCTGAGCAGCTAGCATGAGTGAGAGAGGGGCATTTTTGCTTAAGAGCTCCTGTTTTGTTTTGAGGGCCTGATGGAGGGAAGGCTTGGGTATGTTGATGTTCACTAAATTTGTTATGTGTACCAACTTCTTGATTACTATCATGGATTGGGCTTTCTGGTGTTGGGATTCAACTTTCTAGTATTTGAATAAACATTTTGGTTCTGTCTTCCATGAGGCAATCCTGTTACATTTTGTGATTACAACTACACCACCATGGGTGCTGTGAATACCATTGGCACTATATTTGATGACAAGGAAGGGGATAATAAAGGAGGCTGATATAAGGGAGGGTAGATTAAGGGAAATAGTGGTCAGAAGCAAAAAAAAAAAACTTTTGAAGAGGAATAGGGTGAAAAGAGAGAGATAAGGATAACCAGGGGAAAAATAGGAGGGAGGGAACTATACCATTAATAATACTATGAATATGAATGGGATGAAGTCCCTCAAAAAAATAGAAATGAACAGCAGAATGGATTAAAATCTAGAATCCAACAATATATTGTTCACAAAAAACACATTTGAAACACAGAGACACACAGTATAAAAATAAGAGGCTGGAGCAGAACCTATTATGCTTCATCTGAATTTAAAAACAAAAGAGCAAGTGTAGCAATGTATCTCAGATAAAGCAAAAGCAAAAATAGACCTAATTAATAAAATAAGCAAGGAAACTATGTTTTTGCTAAAAGGTATCATAGACAATGAAGTAATAAAAATATAAAACATATGCAGCAAATAACATAGCATCCAAGTCTTCTGTAAGATGCATTTTTATAGACCTAAGTGTTGCTAACAAACAGAGTGTGATTCCAAGGGGGGTGGGGGGGTACCATTTCTAGTAAAGTCTTGGGTACCTAACAAGAACAGACTTGTATCTGGGGTATGTTTCTAGCAACACAGGTGAAATGTTCCTTCACTATTATGGCCTTTTAGGTGGTTTCCAGGGACCCGGGTAGGGACCCCTTCTGGCAGGTTTTAGGGGGCTTTGGTGTATAATTTCTGATGGGCACTTCACTCCCCCCTTTTCTTGCTCATAGTTGGAACTTGGACTCAACTGTGTCCAGGGGACTGTTCTCTTGCACTAGGGCTTTGGTACCCACTGTTGCCGATCCCACCATACCAAGGCCAACAAGGATAGGGACTAAAATGGGGGCTGCCAGCTAAAAGGTGTTCCTGCATACAAGCAGTCAGAAGTTATGCTCAGGTCCGAGGCTACCAGAGTGCTTCCTGAGTCTGCAAGGGTGATAGTAATGGGTGAAACAGGGGGGCCATCCAGAACTCTATAACAAGGCCCCAGGGTCCCTTCCTGTGACATAAAACCTGATTCCCCAAGTTTTCCATTTTCCAATCCTGTTTGGTCCAATCCTAAACTGTGATGACAACTGGGTTACATGACTCAAGGGTATTACAATGAAATGAAATGAAATGAGGTGGTCATGGCTGCCACCAGAGACCCAGTCAGCAATGGTTAAACAACATGAATCTGGGGCACAGTGATCAAAGAAAAGAGTGGGCTGGCCATGAGTCACATTTTTCAAATTAGAGTCCCATCAATTGTATTAATAAGAGCCCAAGAGTACAAGGTGGGAGCATAGGAGTTGGAACCGGCCAAAGGCAGGAATGCCAGGAACAGGAACGTCAGGACAGTCTCTTAATCTTCAGTTGTAAATCACGGGCTGGCTCTGTTACCCACAGGTCTGGTGGGTCAGGAGGAGCTGTCACCTTGATGTGTGAGGGGTGTTCCCAGTCTTTTCTTTCAGTCAACTTAACAGTGGAGTGGTCTGATACACCGCTAGGACTGCATCCTGGATGTCTTGGAGAGAATTCATCATCCCAAAATACAATAAAAGGTGGGGTACCAAACAGATTTTCAAAAAAGGGGAATGAATTTGCATTCAGTTACAAATATTAACACTTGTTTAGATGATGGAATAACTACAAATTCAGATTAAAACAGCAAGTTCTTTTCTGCTTTACAATATGTTGCATCAATTCAGCAAGAAACATGTCTTTCAAATGGAGATTTTAGTGGGTCTCTTAAAATCACACTAGAGATTTAAAAAAATTTCTTCTAAAGGTATTTTCCTTCTTCAAAACAGTTTCAATGATTACTAAACCTTTGTGAAGGAAGTTAATTGAAAACTTTTAAATGATCTTAAGCAGTTTGCATAAACTTTCTGTACATGTTTTAATTCTAGATGAAAAATAATATTAGATTTTCCAGTAAGCTAACATTAAAAGATCACATCTTTTACTGATTACTTGCTCTGAGCATAGAGACCCATTATAGAGGGGAAAAAGGAGGGACATGTGCCATTCCAAATGTGCCAGTAGAAAATGTCCTTGGCTCTGTGTAGATTCAGGTACAGTTACAGATATTCCATCTCATGCAGCATCTGTTCCATCTCATAGCTAGACTCAGGAATAGGTGGGAAACATTCCTTTTCAAAGGAACCTCATGGATAAACTGAGCCAGGAGGTATCCCATCCCAGACAGAGACTGAGATTATCCCTTTGGCCATTACCAAATATAGACTTTCACCTGTTGACAGTACAGGATCACATTCCTCTGAGTAGCTAGTGGCATTTTCTCTCAGATGCTGATTTAATGCAGACAACTATACCCAAATTCAGACTCAATATAAAATTTAGTTATGCTCCCAAGTGCTTTTTACCTTAAACAACAAGCTTCAGTAATCACAGCTTAGAGCCAGTTATAATTCTTCTATTCTCATGGAGTTGCAATAAGCAATAAATATGTATCAGATCTTGTAATGTAAGGAATTCATTTTACCATCCCTCTAAAATATAAAAGCCAATGTATAAAAATCCTTTTTGATATTTGCAACTTCTTAGCAAGTTAGGTTCATTTAAAACCTCCTTTTCAGGCTGAATGACCTTGCGTGGAAATAGTTTCTAGAGGATTTAACAGTTTTACAACATAAGGAAAATTTATATGAATTATAAGCAGGAGAGACTGCTCTGAATGGGCAGAACTAGTCAAACAAATTTTCATACAGTAATCAATAAACAATTTTAGGTTTTAACATTAAAACATTAGCCCAAAATAGCTTATCTAACAGTTTTACAAGTTTTTCTAAATAACAGATATATGTATTTAAAGTAACATTACTAATCTTACACAATTTTCTCCTCACTCAGGTTTTACAATATACAGTGTAGAAATACAAAAATAATATAAACTGAGGGATGACATTACATTAATTGCCTTTTCAAATTACATAGAAGATGACATTAATTGCATTTGCAAATTACATATAAGAATGATCGATCTTACCAAGTGAAGAGGCTAGTTGACTTCTGACCTCATTTTCTCCTCTCTTTTTCTTATCTCCCCACTTTATAGATGAATTGAGAGTCAGAGTTAAATGATTTATACTAGGTCACACAACCAGTCAGTGCAGAGTTCCGAACACACTGCTTCTCACTGACAAGCTTTTTCTCACTTTTCTGATTTTCTCTCTTTCACCTTTCTCTTAGCTGTACCTCTCTGTTTTTTTCCTTTTTGCTCATATTCTGGGGTGTTTTCTCCCTGCTCCATTGTTTTCCAGGAGTCCTTGGCAACCTTCTTTAATTCCTTTGCACTGGAACAAGCAATGTGATTATTTGCAGCAAGGGAGAGATCTCTTAGATGGTACTGAAGTTGGGGCTTCATGGTACAGAGTGAACTCTATATTTCAGGGGGAAACCCTCCATTTTTCCAAACTCATCACAATCAAAGCACATTATCAGCTTATACTCTATCAAATAAAATTCTATGAATGCTTAGCTGTAGCAGACCTTGGTTATGGGGTGGTCAATTTCCCTGGAGCATTGAGTAGAAGGTTTGGAGAACTTGAAGTGGAAACTTCAGGCTCTGCTTACTTAAAGGAATGGGCTTTAGAGTACCTGGGGATCTAAAACTATTGCTGGTGGGAGCTAGGTCAAATACCCTTTTACTAAACTATTTAGGCTATGGAAAGAATATAATTTTAGGCTACAAGCTTCTTTTCCCTTATCTAACTGTTCCCATGCCATTCAGAAAAAAATATTCTATTCCAGGGATTTAGCCTTTCAGGTAGGCAGATGACAAGCCCATGTAGCTCTGACGTAGCTACTGTACCTTCCCCCCTTTTTCTTTTTTGGAGGAAGTTAACTCAAATTAACTTCACTGCAGCCCTAGCTCAGTTATACCCAGGACAACAGGGAGAAAAAAATCTTAATGGTTCAAACCTTTTACTGTCTCCTCAGCTCCATCAGAGCTGGATGACAAGGGAGGGCTCCGTAGCCCTAGCTAAGAAGAATTGGGAGCACAGGGAAGAGAATCTTAGTGGAATTTTCTTTTTGACCTTTTGTTCAAATAAACTTTTCTTCAGTGTTCATTCCTTTAAGATCTACTCCAAGACTTTAAGAGAAACTGCTTCTCATACAACACAGATAATACAACTGTTTACCAGTAACAATCATGGTTTTAATTTTGAACTTGGAAATAAAAACAACTGAATAACCAATCTGGTGACCTTAAACTTCAGTTTTTGTAGTGCCAAATAGTAACCAGAATGAATTAAAATACCTGGATCTATATTCCCAATTATGTTGCACATTTCTCTTTCTGTGACCCAGGAAAGGGTTAAGTGTTAGTCCCATTTCAAAGTGCAGCTTGGAAACCTGTTTCTCTTTGATCATTGAAGTGACCCCTTTTCCCTTAGATAGATTTTAGGGGATAAATTTCCCATTCTCTCTCTGTCCATTTGTCTTTCTACTTCAAGAACTTTGGCTGGAGTTCCAAAAGTAGAAGGAGAAATGGTTTTCTGCCAACTAATGTCTTTGAGAAACTATCGATCTTTCTAGCACAGATACAGCATTCTTACCGCTTGGGTACTTTTGGCTTATGGGGTGGCAGATTTAGAAATTTCTTTACACAATCACACAGAAAAATGCAACAGGGCAAAAGGAAGAAGGCTTCATCCTTTCTCCCTGCTGGTATCCCAGAGACAGGATATACACAAAACAACACAACATACAGAATATACTCTGGCAGCATTTTGTCTCTCCAGTGGCCCCTTGCACTGAGATTTTTGGATATTGAAAGTTCACTCCCTCCCTTTGGGGATCCCAGGTGGAGCAACCAATCCCAGAGCAACTGTTGGCAGTTGTCACAGGTAGGCTGGTCAGATCTTGGGGATAGAGGGTGAAGAGCCCTGACGGGGTGATTGTGTCAGGGGACAGGGAGCTGGCAGGAGACTGAGCTTTTGATCTTTGGTAATGGTTCCCCGGGCTGAGACTCTGGGCTGAGAAGGACTCACATTCCTGGTCCTCTCAAGAAAGCAATACAAGCCTGGGGCTGAGGAACATCTCTCAGTGGCCGCCCTCAGAATCGAATTGCTTTCCTGGGCTCTGGTCCAGCTGTCTTTTAATTAAGATTACAGAGCAAGACAAAAATTCAGCAACGCCTAGTGACAGACACACAGAACACACAAAGGGTTAAAGCTACAGCAACAATTAATAAAAAAAAAAGCAGGTAAAGACAAAAGTTAAGGTTACAGCAACATCTAGTAACAAACACACAGAATACATAAACCTAAAAATAAAGCAGGTAATTAAAGTAGACAATTAAAGTTAATACATAAAGAAAAGGCACTCTGTCAGCATCCTGACCTTGGAGGCCAGTAGGGGCTGTAACGTTCTTAGCTTAGCCTTCTACTCTACCTGGGGTGGAGGAACATCTTCTCGGTGATCACCCCCTAGGTACTTTTACACTTCATGAGTACTCACCTAAAAGAACACTCTTGGATAGAATTGAAAGAATTTGGTTAGGACTCAGGTTTCTGGTCTGCTCAGGGAAGCAATGCAAGCCTGGGGCCAAAGAACGTCTTCTCAGTGGCCACACACCCCTGGGGCGAATTGCTTTCCCCACCCTCCAGGGAGCCTGGTCCAGTTGTCAATACAAAGCCAAAGGCTGTCTTGGTGGGACCTCCAAGTGAAATGGACAAATACAATGGACATGACAGCAAAGCCAATTATAATTTGATAGGAGTGTTTTTTAACCAGTTGAGATGTCACTTACCAACTTCCTCTGTGGATATTATAGCCCTCACACCCTCAGAACCCACAGTTTCTAAAGAACTAGAAAAAAGAGTTCTCACCACCAAGGTCTTCAGTTCTGTCAAGTAGGTCAATGTTGGAAACTTATATGGTTTTATGATTGCAAATTACACTAAAGAAATCACATTACTATTAGCTTTGCTGCACTACTCTAAGGACTATAAGACTTTTCCATTTGCCTTGAAATTAAAATATCAATGTTTCAGAGCAAGGATTGCCTTACTTTAGGTATATCCCCAGTTTTTTCAACACTTTACATATATTAAATGACTGATAAATACATTTAAATTCATTTCATTCATTCATTTGGAATTCACTACCTCATGAAGCAGCCAATAATACTTTTGGGCAGACCTAATTGTTAGAAAGTTTTCCCTTATGTCAAACCCAAATTTGCCTAGTTGCTAACCCTACTCATTATTCCTAGTTCCATCATCTGAGGCCATATGAAACAAGTATAGTCTCTTGTCTAGATGACAGCTTATTAGATTCTTGAAGTCAAGCATCATCCCTTTCTCCATCTACATCTCTATTTCTTTTCTTCAGACTAAATATTTCCTTCACTCAGCCCTTGTACAGTTTGAGATTGAAGCCCTTCATCATTCTGGTTACCATTTTCTGGACACTCCAGTTTATCATACTTCTTATTTCTCCTCTACCTTAAAAATGACTCCTTATTTTTTAGGATTTGCTGGTTTGTGAGGAAATTATGATTCTTTAATTTTACATTTCTTCATATTCTCATGTACTATGTTTTAAAATGTTCAAAAGGATATACAGGCTGTGTGAAAAGAAGTAATCTCAAATAAAGCCAATTATATTAGTGACTGATTCTTTGGGAAATGGTTTACCTCCTGTTGGGGAAGACTTAAGTAAGTTGTGGAACCAGAGGTAAGATTGTGGGGAGGGAAATAAGTAGTACTGGAAATAGGGTTCTATGAATATATGCCATTTAGGGAAGAAGTTTCTTTTTTTTTTTTTTATCTTAAAGGAACAATAAGGAAACCAAGGGAAGAGTAGTATAGGTTCCAAAGCTGTATGTGCTTACTGTTACTTCAGAAGGTCAAGGATAAATTTAATCACAAAGGCACTAGCTTCAAAAATGATATATTTCTTAACGTCTGACCCTGAGCTTTAAAGAAAAACAAAATCACCAGAAATATTGGAAAGCTTTACTCTCATACGCTCCAAGTGGAGAAGCACAGGAAGTTATCCCAAGTTGGAATTAATTAGTAATAGACATTCTTACCATATTTAAAGTACTGCAGAATATATACACAGCACTTTTTTCTTTATATATTGCTTTAATGCATCATTTTTTCATATATTCAAATCACAGAATAATCTTTGCAATATGTATTTATTTAGGTTTAAAACAAAAAAGAAAACAAAATATAAATTTACTTTTACTTCTAAGCTATCAACATATATAGGCAACAGGGTGGTACAATGGATAAAGTGTTGGCCTTGGAATCAGGATGACCTGAGTTTAAATCCAGCCTTTTTTTTTTTTTTTTTGCTTTTTGTTTTTTGCAGGGAGAAAGGGAGGGAAA
>NW_027185798.1:55951340-55963955 GCF_028583685.1 Petaurus breviceps papuanus | reverse complement strand
CCTTTGTGGGCATTCCTAGAAAATTCAACACCATATCATCATCATCAATCAATAACAGAATAAGCTAATGTTAATAGTAATGAAAAATTGTCAGCATATTTATGAACTATTTCTCATTCAACCTCAATTCCTCAGACTAAATGATTAATTAACACCGTTTTATGTAATTAAGACATTTTTACTTTATAATTTTCACTTAGTGGCTATTAGGTAATAACACCTTTTTGCATCTCACTTTTTATTTTGAATTCTTCTATTTCACACTGGAAAGCTGTTATTAATTTACATGCATGATGATATCCTAAATCGAAGGAAAATATCTCACTTAAATAATTATCTTTCAATTAAAAGAAATTCAGTTAGTGGTTTTACATTATGATGTTATGAAAAGAACACTAGCTTTGGAATAAGAGGAGAAGATTGTTGAATCCTAGCTCTTCTACCTGTGTGGCCTTGGACAAATCATTTCATCTATGGATCCCAGTGTCTTTATTTGTAAAATTATGTTGCTAGACTAGATCATTTCAACGTCTTTTCTGTTCTAGATTAACCTACAAAGGTAAATTCATTGGAATTTTTCTTTAGAATAAGAAATAACCATTGTTTCAAAGTGTTTCAATTATATAATTATATACATATATATATATAATTATATACATATATATATATATATATATATATATTATATATTGGCAGTAGGGTAGTCTGGACTTGATAATTAGATAAATGTTTGAAATTGCCAAATGCCTGTAGACTTCATCAAGGAAACTAATTGAATGCTCCAAAGGCCAAGGACTTAGGGAGAGGGAAAGAGGGCAATTAAATATTCTAAGTTAAAAAAAAAAACACATCATTATAGAGAAATCATCAAGACACCTACCTATATGTATGTAAATGGGTGACAATCCCATTTTTTTGGACTTGTACCCAAGGGAAGCAGAAAGCAGTTTCTCAATTGTGCAAAAAAAGATTCTGGGGGAAAGGTAAGACATAGAATATTCAGAATTAACTGGGAGCTCTAAGGAGGGAAGTTAATGGCTAAATACAAGTAGTCAAAATCCTAAAGAAAAACTGAAGTAGCACTTCTTTAAATGGTAGATTGTGTACAAATCTGGATATATTTCAAGACTGGATCATAGAAAATAGAGATGGCCATTGCACCTGTTTTCTTTGGTTTAGGCAATTCCAGGAAGAAGAAAAGTTCATGCATATCACCAACTTTGTTGCAACTCATAGTTTTCATTGAGAGGTTAAATAACTTGACCACTGTCATGTGTCCAGTTTATCAGAGGCAAGACTGGAGGAACAAAACTTCCTGGTTTAGGTTTTTGACCTACTTTGACACATTGCCTCTCATTGATGATTTTTTTTTCCTTTAAAATAGAGTAAGATATTTCAGGTCTTGGTAAAGCAGTGATTGATAACTTAATATTGCAAAATCACATGTAAGAATTTGCATTGGGTTTAAAAATTATTTTACTATTCTCTTTTAAAATGCTAATCAACTATTAATATTTTATTTGTGTGATTATTTTGAGGGGGAGGGTTTTAGTGAAGTTTATTTTTAAGAGTCTAAGAGAGAATAATCAATGTGCCTGGTTGTTACAAGCATGGTCAGAGGGATTCAAACAGAGCAACTTGACTATGACTTTAAACCCTGGAATCACTCTTACTCTTACTTAATAATAGGTCTCAGTCCAAGCCTCATTTTGCATTTACTCATTGTTTGGGTTTTGATGGCTCAAAGTGAATGTAAATAACAGTTGTTTCTGTTCTGACCAGAAACTCTGAGGGCCTTTCCCCTTCCAGATTAATTCATTTATGAAGACAAACTAGGCCATCTTTTACCACTATTCTTACCTAGCCTTTAATTAAGGTTAATGTTAAAGAATGGGTGTTGCCTCAAAGAAACTGACAATTTTAAAAGATCTTAGCTTAAAAAGATCAAAGTCTCCCAAAGCATCCGAGGCCATCACCAGTCATCCTGACATATGTCTTGCAACTGGACTCAGATGACTGGAGGAGTAAGGTCAATGACTTTGTCCACCTGTGCTTCACTTAACCCCACTTCACAGGCAAGATATCTTAACTGTTCTCTCCAAGGACAGAGGATGAACAACAACAAAAATCAACAATCTTTCATTAGAGGTGAAACGGATTAGAAACTATGACCTTGTGAGTTTTGAAAGGTCAGCAAAGTGATCTAATCAAAAGTCTGAGGGCCCAGGATTCTAAGAGTCTGGGAATAGAGGCCATTCAGGGTTTTATGACAAGTCTATTAGCACTGCATGAATAAGAAAGGAGTGACCTTTAGGATAGCTCAGAAGTATGTGAGAAAAGGACTCATTTCATAGTAGTGGCACTTTGGGACAAAAGCTTAGGGGAATGGATACTATGTTATAATTATGCCAACTCTTACCTCATGCTTTTGTGGTGTTGGGAGAGATGCCTCCAAGGTGCTAGTGGAAATGTTTGTACTTCTGTTCCTACTTAAAGAAAATATGCTTTTGTAAAAGCTAACTTAGGTTAGTTGACTAAATGCAATGGACATGTTAGTTCCTGATGGCTAGTGGTTGCCAGTGTGAAAAACAAACCTACAAGGAAGGCTTAAGTCAATAGTCTTAGAAAAACACACTCCAACCCTTCCTGCATAGCTCTAGCATCCTGAGGGGAAAATGTACCCAGGTATTGGGAGGGTAAGGCCAGAGAATACTTGATAGAATAGAAAGGTCATAATGCTATGCTACTATGTTAAAATATAAACCTTTGGCTGTGAGGAGGCTAGATATTTGGACTGTATTCAAGAAGCTTGATATATCTGAATTGTGGACGTGTTGCTTAGCAGGAAAATTTAGCTGTCTTTCTCTCAGTAGTGGGTAGAAAATAGCTTTAGGACAGCATAGACCAAAAGGATCCAAGACTAGGCCAAGCAGAATTAGGGATTATAATTAGATCATATATAGAAAAGAGGTAAAAAAGAAAAATTTAATTAACATGGACAGAAACAGGATACACTATTGGCAAATATACCAATTTTGGGGGGTAGGGAAGAGCAATGGAGGGAATAGATAAGGTACAGAGTCTAAGAAGTTAGCTGATGGTAATTATCTAAGGGCTTCTGTTGTAAATCTTATGCTGAAATAGGAAAGGAAAATGGTAATGGCAACCTGAAGAGATGATAGGGCTGTACATTTGTAATGACACTAGCATTCAACAAAAGCCCCCTAAAGTGATTAAAGCAAAAAAAAAAAAAAAGATGTAACTGAACAGGAAGTTTTTGCCAAAAGCAATGATCTTTTTTTTAATATTGGCAAGATGAATTTAAATTTCTCTAGGGCAAATATAAAATTGTCTTCATGTCTCAGATATGAAGAAGCAGCATAACATAGTGAATAGATAGCCAGACAGAGTTAAGAGACCTAGACATCACTTAGGGAGATAAATAAACTTAAAAAAAAAGAAGGCAACCCAAGAGTATTACCATTTCTTTAATGTCATCACCTAGTAAAGCCACAAATTAGAGGGCTAGAGACAGCTTCAAGAGAAATTTAGGCAGTCAATAACATTTTATAATGAACCTTCTATGTGCCAAGCACTGAGAATTCAACTAAAGACAAAAGTGCTTTCCTTTGAGGAGCTCACAATCTAATGAGAAAACCAAATCTAATAACCACCTAAAAAGAAGATAAATTCAGGAAAAAATAAATAATCAATAGAGAAGAGACACTAGAACTAAAATATATTGAGAATGGTTTCCTGTAAAAGTTTATCTGGAACATGAAGGAAACCAGGGAAACAGGAGACAGACATGAAGAGGGAGAGCCTTACATACATTGGGGACAGCTAGTGAAAATGCCTGGAAATGACAAATGCTGGAAAAGATATAGAAAAACAGGGATACTAATGCAATGTGGGTGGAGTTGTGAGCTAGTTCAACCATCCTAGAGAACAATTTAGAACTATTCCCAAAGGGATATAAACCTTTGCAAACTCTCTTCTCCAGCAATACTACTATTAGTTCTGTTCCCAAAAAGATCAGAGAAATGGGAAAATAATCTATTTGTACAAAAACATTTAAAACAGCTCTTTTTGTGGAGGCAAAGAATTAGAAATTGAGAACATGCTCATTTGGGGAATGGTTGAAGAAGCTGTGGGATATGATTTTCATGGAATACTATTGTGTTAAAAGGAATGATGGACAGGATAGCATCAGAAAACGTAGGAAGATTCATATGACCTGAAGCAAAGTTAAGTAAGCACAATCAGGAGAACATTGTATACAGTAACACCACAATTGTAAAGATGATCAATTGTAAAAGACTTAGATACTCCAATCAAGACACTAATCCAAGACAATTCCAAAGAATACATGATGGAAAGTGATTTCTACCTTTAGAGAAACAATTGATGAATTCTGAGTGCAGACTGAAGCATAATTTTTTCACTTTATTTTTGTTGCTTCTGGTTTTTTTTCTTTTGCAACATGACTGATATGGAAATATATTTTGTATGACTTCACATCTATGTCATATTGCTTGTTTTCTCAAGGCATCAGGGAGAAATGGGAGAGAGAAAAAGAATTTTAAACCCAATTTTTTAAAAGATGCTAAAATTTTAAAGATAAAGAAATATTTAGCAAAATAAATCACTCACACACATATTTAAAAAGAAAGAAAATGCCTTGAGTAGGGAGACAGTATCTTATTCAAAGAACATCAAGGAGGATAATATCACTGAATTGAAGAGTGAGTCAGGGGAAGTGGAGTGTAAGGGGACCAGAGCACTGGATCATGAATGATAAAACATGGATTCAGTACCAACTATGCCTCCACTGTAGCAAAATCTCTGAACTTCCTATTTGCAGAATGCTATAATACCCTAAGGAAGATTTATAGAGAGACTGGAAGACTTTATAATAATAGCACCAATAGTTTCTTTATTATTATCTTTGAAAAAATTCTATGAATAACCTGTTTTGCTTATAACCTTTTTTTTTTCTGTCTGAGCACTACTAAGTACTCATACAGGCTCTTTTCCTACAGCACCTGTACAATCTCACATTCTCTATATCATACAACACTAATATCTGTTCTAAAACACTTGCTTTTAAACAATAATCTTGGACTGTCTACTAGTATATTTCTCATATCATAGAGTCTTTGATGACTTGGTCCATGAAAAAGCATCCTGAAAATAGAAAAGATGTATTTCACTATACCAATAAACTATCACTACTTGGAGAGATGAGTGCTATAAAAAATATGAACATTTGTTAAAAGGCAAAGTTGGGGAATGAGCAAACCATAAATGAAACCAACATTAAATGTCCCTTGTTTTACACACTGATCAAATTTCTGCTGACAAATATTATTACAATAAAATGCATGACTTTGAAGCACATTTTTATTTGATAGTACCTTATTAACTAAAGTAGAGGTTTCTACAACAAGAACATTTCTTTTTTTCTCTCTTTTTTAAATTTACTTCATTCATTTCCAAAAGATTTTGACTTGCAAATTTTCTCTCCATTTTCCCCCTATTTACTACCCCAAAATAGCAATCCCACTAAATATCCCCTCCCCCAATATGCTCTCTCCCATATCATCCCCCATATCCATACCTACTCTTTCCAGTAGGGCATGGTGGATCTCTATGCCCCAGTGCCTGTATATCTTATTTCCCAGTTGCATGTAAAGTAATAGTAATAATAGTGTATACACACACACACACACAAACACACACATATTTTAAGCATTTGATTTTAAAATTTCGAATTCCAAATTCTTTCCCTTCCTCCCTTGTCACCCACCCTTACTTGGAAGATAAGCAAAACATTTCCATAGTGGATATATTGTGAAAGTCTAACTGTATTTCCCTCCATCCTATCCCACCCCCCAGTTGTTCTATTCTCTACTTTGACCCTGTCCCTTTTTAAAAGAGGGTTCTTCCAAATTCCCTCCCCCGAGCCAACCCCCCTTCCCTTATGCCCCCTGTCATGCCCTTACCCCTTACTCTACTGTAGGGTGAGATACTCTATTTAGTGTATATGTCATTCCCTCCCTAAGCCAAATTCAGTGAGAATTAGGTTGACTCATTCCCTTTTGCCTTCCTGTTCCCCTCCATTGTAACAGTTTTCCCTTGCCTCTTCTATATAAGATAATTTGCCCCATTGTCTCTCCCCATCTCCTCTCATTATATTCCTCTCTCACCTCTTAATTTCACCTTTTTAGTATCATCTCTTCCTATTCAATTGGACCTGTGCCCTCTCTGTATGTATACCTGTACACACATATACACACACTCACACATGTATTCATATGCCCATATACACTCTTATATAGACACATATGCATGTGTATATACACACATTTCTATTCCTCTCCACTATTCTCATACTAAGAAAAGTTTCAAAAGGTACAATTATTGTTTTTCCATGAAGAAATAGGTCAACTTTGATAATTTCCCTATGATTTTTTTTCCTGTTTGCCTTCTCATTCTTCTTGTATCTGAATGTCAAATTTTCTGTTCAACTCTGTTTTTTTTTTTATCAAGAATGCTTGAAAGTCCTCTATTTCACTGAATGACCATATTTCCCCCTGAAACATGATACTTAGTTTTGCTGGGTAGTTGATTCTTGGTTTTAATCCCAACTCGTTTGACCTCCAGAATATCATATTCCAAGCCCTTCAATCCCTCAGTGTAGAAGCTGCCAGATTCTGTGTTATCCTGATTGTGTTTCCACAATATTCAAATTGTTTCTTCCTGGCTGCTTGTAACATTTTCTCCTTGATCTGGGAACTCCAGAACCTGACTATAATATCACTAGGAGTTTTCTTTTTGGGATCTTTTTCAGGAGATGATTGGTGGATTCTTTCAACCTAAATTTTGCCCTCTGATTCTAAAACATCAGGGCAATTTTCCTTGAGAATTTCTTGAAGGATGATTTCTAAGCTCTTTTTTTGATCATGAGTTTCAGGTAGTCCAGTAATTTTAAAATTATCTCTCCTGGATCTATTTTCCAGGTCAATGGTTTTTCCAATGAGGTATTTCACATTGCCTTCTATTTTATTAATTGTTTGGATCTGTTTAATAGTATCTTGATTTCTCAGAAAGGCACTAGCTTCCATTTGCTCCAATCTAATTCTGAAGGAATGATTCTCTTCAGTGAGCTTTTGAGATTCTTTTTCCATCTGGTAAATTCAGCTTTTTAAGGCATTCTTCTTCTCATTGATTTTTTGTGCCTCTTTTTCCATTTGAGCTAGTCTATTTTTTAAAGTGTTATTTTCTTGTCACATTGTTGACTCTCATTTCATAATTTCCTTCCATTGTTCTCTTTTCTCTTCCCAATTTTTCCTCCACTTCTCTTATTTGGTTTTCAAAATCCTTTTTAAGCTCCTCTATGGACTATTGCCTGCTGATATTTTTCTTGGAAGCTTTTGGTGCAGGAGTTCTGACTTTGCTGTCTTCTTCCTGTTCCATGCTTTGATCCTTTTTGTCCCCGAAATAGGAGTCTAATGTCAGATTGCTCTGCTTGCTTTGCTTCCTTTGCTTGCTCATGTTGCCACTCAATTACTTGACTTTTGAGCTTTTTGCCACAGTAGAACTCTCCTTCCAGAGAGGAGAGCTTTGTCTCAAATGGCTGGGGTTTTTTTCAACTGCTGGCACTATTAGTTGGGTGCCCTCTCTGAAGCCTCAACATGCTCTGGCAAGCTAGTCATGCACCCCAGGAACTCCACCCTGGACAATGATCCAAATCCAAGCAGGTTAGAGCAAGAGCGATTACCTGTCTGACTGGTTGCTTGGTCCCCAATCTGCAGGCCAGGAGCTCTGAAGCAGCCAGGTGGTGGTGGCTGCATGCCTGTGGAGCCTCTATTTCTTCTTGCCCTGGGGCAAAGGTGTAACTGCCCTCCCAAGTTCCCTGTTCCTTCAAAGTCTACACTGACCTCTCACTTTGTCTTTGGCATCCATGGGTTGATAATTCCGGAAACCTCCACAGCGGCTGGTGTTCTGAAGTCCTTCCAACCAGCAGCTGGTCAGGCTGCCCTAAGGCTAAAACCTAAAGTTTGCTAGGGCCTGGGCTTGGCTCCCAGAATGTTGTGCTGACTCCTTCCTGCCAGCCTGCTGGGCTGTCTTCCGTTGGAGTATAACTTCTCTCTCGCATTTTGAGGGTTCTATAGCTCCAAAGTTTGTCTAGAATCATTTTTTTTACATGAATTGGAGGAGGTGGTAGCCAGTGTTGTGTGGAAATCCTGTTTCTACTCTGCCATCTAACAAGAACATTTCTATAGAGAATATTTTCATAAAGAGAACGAAGATGGTTGATAGTGAGTTGCTTTTCAAGAAGCAAGAAAATTGCTACTAGTGCCTTGTGTTTTTCTTACAAGTACAATAAATAATTGTGTTTATTGTGGATTCCTTTGCCCCACACATCATGTCAAAGTGAACCTTTATAGTCTGTGGTTACTTTGTTTCCCATTTTCAGAGGTAGGAAAACTATGTTGGATCATTTGTGTTCTGCACCTCTAGAGCAATTTTAAAACATACAGATTTTTTTCCCCCAAAGGGGTTACTGATTTATCATTAACTGAAATTCATCCCCTCACTGTTGGAAAAGAAACCATTTCCCTACATGACAAAATTTCCATGTTTCTCTTTGTCTATACAGCCATCCAAATGAGAAATGGAAATTTTATGTGTCCCTTGCAAGAAATGGTATGCCAAAATTTCTGTAGTGGACCCCTCACTATAGGCAATACATTTAGAGATACAAATAAATTTCATCAGGATTCTTATTCAGAAAGGCACCCCATTTTTTTCCTAAAGGATCTTTTCAACTTTAAAGGCATTTATATTGTAAGTTCATAGTTACCTAATTGTAGGATGAGTAAAGTAAATTGAAGAAAAATAGCTAACAAAGTTAATCCACAAAAAAGTATAAGGCTCCCTCCAAAAGGAATTAGGCACTAAGGGATGATTTTTTGGGAATTCTAAGCAGACAGTAAGAATTTCTCCATTGGAATTATAGGGTTTAAGGATCTCACAGTAGGACAAATATTCGAGATCTCTTTAAACTAAAAGAAAAAAATGAACATTTATCAGCAAGGTACCAGTATTTCAATGATGTATACTCTATTAACCTTAATATTCATACTTGTAGAGGAGTTAGTGATAAAACAAGAAATTGTATTTAAACATTAAATGAATTTCTAAAAAGGAAAAAGCCTTCAAAAATTGTTAAAGGTCACTGATTTTGAAGGATAAATATACCAGAAAAAATTACCATATAATTATATTTTTTAAAAAGTGAAAAAATGTCACTTGTAACTGGAAAAATATATTATTAATATAAAAAACACCTTGTGATAATGTGGCATAATTTAAATTCTTTTGTACCTGGAGTCAGGGACTAAAAGAAGTCAGGGAAGCAAGGAGTCATTTCTGAAGGAGGGTATTTATAGACAATGAAGTCATGGCATGCAGGAATTGAGAATCATGTAGGAGGTAAAAGATGACCAAGGCCAATGGATTTATATCATAGAGTACAAAGGTGTGAAGAAAGGAAGGGAGAGAGAGGTCAATAAAGTACAAGAAGAATGAACAGGTAAGAAAGGGAAAACTTGTTGTTGTTGCTGTTTTATTGTCATTACTATTTTTAAAAGTGTGAATCATCCTAAATATTTCATCAAGGTTTCTATTTTCCATTGTTAACATCTAACAGATTACCATGGCACATTCTGGAGAAGAAAAGCAAAACAAAACAAAACACTAATAAATACACATATAGGTCTATCTAAATATATATATATGTATATATATATATGTGTGTGTGTGTTTATATTTTAGCAATAAAATGACAAGGTTCCATAATATATATTTTATTTATTAGAATTCAATATTATTCTTATGGTACTTCAGTTTTAATGAAAGCTGTCAACAAATTAATTTATGAGGCCATTAATGGATATATACTTAACAATAAGGAGAGATTTTAAAAGTTAATATATTTTTCATGTCAAATATTTGCTCACATATATGCCATTGACCTAAATATACTTATACTAGAAGCAGTTGAGAATAATGTGAAGAGTGGTGGATTTTCAGTTCAATAACCTGTGTTTGAATCATGTCCAATGATGGGAAAGTCACTTAGTCTTATTTTCCTCATCTTTAAAATGAAAAGTTTGGCTTACATAATCCCAAACATCTTTTCCAGTTTTGAATATATAATCCTATGAGAAATAATCAATCAGTCCATCAATTAACAACTACTGTTAGACAGTAGAGATACAACTACAAAGAATGAAACAAACTTTTTACTCTCACAGGGATATATGTAGAAAGCAATTTAAATTAGAAATCCCTAAGTACAGACACTGTCAATCTAGAAAGAAAAATATGGAGGAGTATCATGTCTGGCAATAACAATACAGATAGCATATCTGTGTAATAATGACTTCAACTGTGTAGAACATATTGTGGAACAAGGGAAATTACTGCAGGCAAGTACCTTATTATGAAAGGGAGACAAATGATGTTATTTCTCATTTAAAAACAAACTTTCTTTTCATCCAAGAGCTTATTAAAATCCCAACAGGTCAATTAAAGCGAATCATGCTAGCTAGAATAGAACATGAAAAAATTTCATTCTATTAAATTCTCGCTGCCTTCTGAGAGTAGCCTGTGTGGATTTTACATTGTACCATTTCATTCTGTCCCCTCTGGAACAGAACATTGGACATTTGCAGGAACAAACATTCCCTATACATTCCCTAGACCATAGTTGTAACGGTTCATTTCTTCTGGATTAAGTAACATTTTAATGAAAATGCTGAACTGACAACGATGGCTCACTTAAGACATTCTGGGAGGAAGGCAATTGTTTTAATAGTTTAGCCCCAAAGGAAATAAAATTCAGATGTAAAAGAAATGTGTCATATACTGTTCAGATTTTTTTTTTTTTACTATTTTTATGACATGGCAGAAAAAAGGTTACAAAGTCATCAATAACCTGTTTTTTCTACAGTACCACATTTGCCTGGTCAGTGTTTCTTTCCTAAAAAAATAATTTTAGATGTAATGTCTGTGTTATTAAAGAAGGTTCAGATATAAGTGAAAAGAAAAAGGAATAAGGAAGAAATAGAGAAAGGAAAGAGAGAAACAGAAAGTAAGAGAGGAAGGAAGGATAGAAGGGAGAGAGAAAAGAAATTAGGAGTTCTACTGAGGGCACAGCAAAACATAAACCCAAAACATAATATATACCTACTTTATTTGAGTTTAATTAGAAGGGGGTCAGCAACCAATAAAATGTATGGTCTATTCACGAACTCACAATGAAAAATGTTTTCTAAATGAACAATTGCCATACCTCTGAAATGATAAAAAGACAATAAGCATTTTAAAGCATATTTTAAAGGGAAAAAAGAAAAGAAATATAGTCTGGGCCAGTTCATCATTTTTATACCAAAGGAAAGAAAAAACTGGTCCAAAGTTTAACCGATTTTGTTGTAGAAATGATCTAGGAATATTAGGCTTAATACTATATTATATTGAAAATTATTTATAACTTATCTAGGTCTAAGATGGACACTATGACAAGTGAGACAGGGCCAGTGCTCTTCTAATCACACAATGTAGTGAATGCTTATTTAAGCTAAGAGGAATCCAGGGTCATGTTATTGAAAATTATAAGTTAGTGACATTCAACTTAATGAACTTTAATGTAACACATTAAAAAGCTTTACTCTCATGATCAAGCTGTGTTTTGCAAAAGTCAGTACAGAGAAATAGATAGAGAGGAGGCCTTATAGCCATTACAACCAAAGTACAATTGCTGGCTCTGAACCAGGGTAGAGATGGGATCAGAAACTGGGCAAGTCACTAAAATTTTAAGTTGTAGACCTGCTCTGATGTCAAAAATTCTTCAGAAGGACCTCCCTACAAAAAGAAACAGAAAAATGGGTCTTTTCAAAACAATTTAGAAAATAGAATAATGTTAATAATCTAAGTAAGTTATAATATTTTACTAATGATGAGAAAGAACATAAAATAGATAAGGGAGGACATGAAGAAAAGAAGTTGGTCAGCCACGTAACAAGAATGAGAGTAACATATGGATACTCCAAGTGGCAAATTGAGACCTTAGGAATATTAAACTATGACATTCATGCTCCACAAACGTTCAGGCTGGGTGATAACAGAGAAAACTGAGGAGGGGGGAAATTTAAAAGGGTTTCATTTTGAATATTAGAGAGGAGAGCAAAGCAACTCCACCTAGAGGAAAGTGGTGTTCTTTTTTTGTGTCTCCCCTCTCTGGTTGCTGAACAAAACTTTGATCCTAAGCAGTTTATACCAGGTTGTAATAGTAATAGAATTTAAAGATCCTTCAATATTGGCTTGGTTTTCAGGTTGAGTGTTGAAACCCAGAGCTTGTGAATCCCACCTGTGGGATGGACTTGTTGAAAAGAGAGGGCTGATCTAGGAGGAGGTGGTGCCCTGGATTTAAAGAGAAGGCCCAAGCAGAGAGAAGGCCAGAGCAGAGAGAGGCAGAAGAATTTTTGGGATCAGCATCATGGAGGGAGGGAGGGAGAGAGAGAGAGAGAGAGAGAGAGAGAGAGA
>NW_027185798.1:55924869-55951240 GCF_028583685.1 Petaurus breviceps papuanus | reverse complement strand
GAGAGAGAGAGAGAGAGAGAGAAGGGATTGCTGAGGGCCAGTTTGAGATGCCCAGGACTTTTGAGAGATGCCACCCAGAGCTGCCAAGGACTGAGGAGACACATCAGTGATGCCAGTGTTTTGTCTATTTTGATGTTGTTTTGCCAGATTTGTCCATTGGTGAAGGATAGCACTGCTGCTGCAGAGGTCCTAGAATCTTACTGTTGGTTCAGAAGCCCTGAAGAAGGATTTTCTTTTTTTTCTGTCTTTTTTGGAGGGCAATTGGGGTTAAGTGACTTGCCCAAGGTCACAGGGCTAGTAAATGTTAAATATCTGAGGCTGAATTTGAACTCAGGTCCTCCTGACTCCAGGGGTGGTGCTCTATTCACTGAGCCACCTAGCTGCCCCCTGATAAAGGATTTTCTTATTGTATGTTTACAGAAATCCTGGGAGAGGGTCTTGGTGATATTTTCAGGGGTCCTGAGCCTGTTCTGCAGGCAGAGAGTGACTTGATGAGGACACTGGGAATATATATTGTGCCTTTGTTAAGCTTTTTCTCCCCAGGAACAGAGATTGCTGAGACCTTGCCTCAGGTCAAGGTGAAGAAAAGACCACTCTTTGGGTATTGAATGCTGTGATGATATCTTAACCTTTCTGCAGCTTAGAGGTAGATGGCCTTTGTACTCTCCACTTCCCCTTTTGAGAAGGGACTTGATGTTAACTGATGATAATTGTAATTTAGTTGTGATGCAGGGGTAGGAAACTTGAATTTTTTATGCTCTGTGATTGACCAAATGAATACACTTTGTTTATGATTGGAAACTAATCTTAATGTCCATTTGAGAAGAGAGACTTTGTGATTGACTCGATGAATGTCCTTCCCAGGGGTGGAGTAGTACTTGGAAATTATTGAATCACACTTGATGAATGAGGTATTTTGATTTTCTCTGTTCTGTGAATGTTTTGCCTTAATTTGTCACTGAATAAAATGGAGAGTTACTATGCTGGTATTCTGAATCTTGGAAGTTGCCTTTGCTTGGCATTACATAGGTGGAAGAGAAATGCCCTACCTAAGTAGTGCCCCTCCCAGCTTATATTTTCCTAAATATTTTTTTCCTACTGGGGAAAATGTTTTTCTTACATTTACTAAGTAAAATAACACACACACACACACACACGCACACACACACACACACACAAAGCTGCATGTGATGAAAGAAAACTAGAAGCTAGGTAGCTAAGTAGAGACAACTCTGTCTAAAAAGTTTTTTTCTCTTTGGGAAAAATCCTAAAAGTCTCTCAAGTGGCCAAGGCATTTCAAATTATTTTATGTTAATATATTCTGTTAGAGGCTAGCCATACAAAGACAAATACAAAACATCTCTTGTCCTCAAGGAGTTGTTATTTTACTGGTAAAAAAAAATAGTGCAAAAATGTATTTTTACTGCTAAAGGCAAAATGTTAGTGTCATACTTATTTAAATTTTGTTTGTATGTTTTTTATGAAAATGCATTATGAACACTATTCAAAGTATGTTGTGGTAATTTTTGTACCATGAAATTTACCATGTTAATAACAGCAATAATAATGCCTTTTCTCCCTAAAAATATGCAAGTATATCTGAGTGGTAATACTATGAAAATTACCCCATTGTAAAAAAAAAAGTTTTTGAATGAATCTTCAATTGCAACAATAAGTTCCCGATATTCTATGAGAAATAGTTTTGCTAGCATACCTTTCAGATATTGACATTGTAGCTAGGTTGTGCAGTTGATAAAGAGTGGTACATAGATGTGGGCACCTAAGTGGTGCAGTGAACAGAGTACTGGCCCTGGAGTCAGGAGGACCAAAGTTCAAATTTGGCCTCAGACACTTAACACTTAGTAGTTGTGTGATCTTGGGCAAGCCATTTAACCTTAATTTCCCCACTATCCCCCTTTCAAAAAGAAAAAAAAAAAGAATGGTGCATGTAATCAGGAAAAGCTGAATTGATATCCTGCCTCCAACAGCTACTAGCTGAGTTATCTTTGAATTTAAAAAAATGAAACAGTATGTTGTTGTTGTGTGTCTTATTGACAATAACCAGTTGGTTGATTTTTCCCACTACAAGGGACTGTTCTCTAAAAATAAAGGTTTTGTTCAACTATATAGCCAATGTTGTAGCAATAGGACATAAGCAGGGTATGCTCTGAGTAGGCAAAGATTTGCTCCTAAAGTGAATTTGAGTTGGAACATTTAAGATATTCAGTTGGTTTGTACCTAGGCCAACACTCTGCTAGCAAATGTTTAATAAACATCTTTTCCCCTCTTCTCCCCTGCAAAAAAAGTAGTATTCATAATACACTTTAATGTTAATCATCTTTTTAAAATATTGGACAAGAATTTATTTAAAAGCACATAGATGCATTATTTATTAATTTTTACTTCTGTTTTTAAATTTTGAGTTCCCATTTCTCTCTTGCCCCCCCACCCACTGAGAAGGCAAGCAAAAGATATTAATTATACATATGAAATTATGCAAAACTTATTGTCATACTAGTAATATCCCAAAAAGAAAAAAAAAAGAAAGTGAGAAAATTGCACTTTAATTTACACTTAGTGTTAATCAGTTCTCTCTCTATAGGTAAATAGCATTTTTCATCATGAATGCTTTGGATTTGTCTTGCATCATTGTATTGCTGAAAATAGCTTATAATAATTGCAACATTGTTGTTACTGTGCATAAGGAACTCCCACTTTATCAGTTCACATAGGTCTTGTCATGTTTTTTTTTCTTAACTTTCCTCTTCACTTTTTGCTAATAGAATTATTTTCCTAGTTACATGTGAAGAAAAAAATTAAGATTTATTTTACAAGTTTTTGAGTTCCAAATTTTTCTTCCTCCCCTCTTCTCTTCTGAAAATGGTAAGCAGTTTGATATACTTTACATCTGTGCTATCAGGTAAAAATTTTTCCATATTAGTCACAGTTGTGAAAGAAGAAACAGATCAAAAGGAGGGGAAAAGCATGAAAAAGAATGGAGTGAAAAATATTTGCTTCACTCTGCATTTGGAGTCCATCAGTTATCTGGATATGGATAGCACTTTCCTTCTTGAGTCCTTTGTTCTTGTCTCAGATCATTGTTTTGCTGAGAAGAGCACAGTCATACATAGTTGATCATCATGCAATGTTGTTGATACTGTGCACAATATTTTCCTGTATGTGCTCATTTCACTTTGTATCAGTTTGTACAAGTTTTTCCATGTTTTTCTGAGCAATGCAAGGTTCTAAAGACGACTCGAAAAGACTCATGATGGCTATACACATACAGACAAAGAATAACAGAGGATGAATGCAGATTGAAGCAAACTATTTACTCGCTCCCTTTTTTGTTGTTTTGTTTTCTTTCTTCTCTCTCACAGTTCATTCTGTTGGATATAATTCTTTACAACTTGACTATTGTAAAAATATGTTTAATGTGAAGGTATATATAGGGCCTTTATTGGATTGCATGCTCTCTTAAAGGGGGAGGGGGAAGGAGTGAGAGGGGGAGAAAATTTGAAACTCAAAAACTTGTGGAACTGAATTTTGTAAACTAAAAATAAAAAAAAAATTAAATGATTTAAAAGAAAGAAAAATATTTTCCAACAGAGAATCTCCCATTGATTAAAAAAAAACAAGATACTGGGCATCCTTGCTTTACCCTTGCTCTTAATGAGAAGGCTTCTAGTTTATCACCATTACATATAATGATTGCTGATGGTTTTAGATAGATATTGCTTACCATTTTAAGGATAGTTTTCTTTATTCCCATACTCTCCAGTATTTTTAATAGGAATAAGTGCTGTATTTTGTCAAAGGCTTTTTCAGCTTCTATTGAGAAAATCATATGATTTCAGTCAGTTTTATTATTGATATGGTCAATTATACTGATAATTTTCCTAATATTGAATCAGCCCTGTATTCCTGATATAAATCCCACCTGGTCATACTGCATTATCCTTATGATAAATTGGTATAATCTCTTTGCTAATATTTTGTTTAAATTTTTTGCATCAAAATTTAGTAGGGAAATTGCTCTATAATTATTTTTCTTCATTTTGGCTATTCCTGATTTAGGTATAAGCACCATATTTGTCTCATAAAAGGAGCTTATTAGGAGACCTCTTTCACCCATTTTCCCAAATAATTTATATAGTAACAGAACTACATGTTATTTCAATGTTTGGTAGAATTCACTCATGAGCCTAATGGGATATTTTCCTATGGAATTCATTAATGGCTTATTCAATGTCATTTTCCAAGATGGGATTATTTAGGAATTTCAATTTCCTGATCTGTTAATCTAGGTCATTTATATTTTCATAAATACTCATCTATTTTGCTCAGATTGTCAGATTATTTGATTATAATTGGGCAAAATATTTCCTAAAGATCATTATAATTTCTTCTTCATTGATGGTGATTTCATCCTTGTCATTTTCAATATTGGATATTTGGTTTTCTTTACTTTTTAAAAATCAAATTAACCAATGGATTATCTATATCATTTTTAAAATCATCTTCTAGATTTATTAGCTCAATAGTATTTTTTTTAATTTTCAATCTTAATTTCACTTTTGATTTGAAGGATTTATAATTTGGTCTCAACTGAAGATTTTTAATGGGTTTTTTTTAGCTTTTTAGTTGTATGGACAATTCCTTGATCTGTTCTTTTTTCCATCTTGTTTACATAAGAATTTAGAGAAATAAATTTTCTCCTAAGTAACTATTGCTTTGGCTGCATCTCATTTTGGGATGTTGTCTCATTGTTGTCATTTTTTAATGAAATTACTGATTCTTTCTATGACTTGCTCTTTGAACCACTTATTTGTTTTAGTATTAGATTATTTAAATTATGATTAATTTTAATCTATATTTTCACTACCTGTTCAATGTAGTTTTATTGCCTTATGATCTGAAAAGAATACATTTAATATTTCTGCCTTTTTACAATTGATTTTGAGTTTTTTATGCCCTAATATATGGTCAATTATTGTTTCTGTGCCATGTGCTACTGAGGAAAAGGTACATTCTGTTCCCATGAAATTTTCTCCAAAGTTCTATCCTATCTAACATTTCTAATATTCTACTTACCCCTTTAATTTCTTTTCTGTTTATTTTTGGTTGGATTCATCAAGTTCTGAGAAGGGACAGTTGTAGTCCCCCACTTGTATGGTTTTTGCTATATATTTCTTCCTGTAACTCACCTAACTTCTCCTTTAAGAATTTGAATTCTATAGCACTTGGTGCATAT
Source organism: Petaurus breviceps papuanus (assembly GCF_028583685.1). Taxonomy (NCBI): domain Eukaryota; kingdom Metazoa; phylum Chordata; class Mammalia; order Diprotodontia; family Petauridae; genus Petaurus; species Petaurus breviceps. The sequence goes on along the minus strand of NW_027185798.1, from coordinate 55,945,986 downwards.
ATGTTTAGTACTGACGTTTCTGTATTATCTATAGTACCTTTTTGCAAAATGGAGTTTCCTTCCACATCTCTTTTAATTGGGTCTATTTTTGCTCTAACTTTGTCTGTGATCAGGATTGGTATCCCTGTTTTTATTTTTCTTCAGCTGAAGCATAATAGATCCTGCTTCAGCCCTTTACCTTTATTCTGCTTGTCATTCTTTGCTTTAAGCAGGTTTATTGTAAACAACATACCGTAGGATTCTGTTTTTTTATCCATCCTCCTATCCAATTCTGTTTTATGTGAGAGTTCATCCCATTCTCACTTGCAGTTTTGATTACTAACCGTGAATTTCCCTCCATCCTATTCTTCCTCCTGTTTGCCCTCTCTCTCCTTTCACCTATTCTCTCCTGACCAGTGTTTAGGTTGTATTACCACCCCTGATCTGCCCTCACTCCTGTCACTCCCCATGCCCCTTACTTGATCTCTTTCCCTTCCTACTTTCCTGTCGGTTAAGCTAAATGAATGTCTACATTCAACTGATTGTTTATATTATTCCCTATTTGAGCCAATACTTATGAGAATAAACATTTAGCAATGCTTATGCCCCACAAGGCTTCCCTTCCACTGTAACAGGTCTTTTGCACCTCTTCATGTGAAATGATTTCTCCCATTGTATTTCTCCCTTCCCTCTGCACACACTGCACTCCTCTTCTTTATTCTTTAATTTTACTTTAATGTCATTCCCTCCAATTCATCTTACACCCATGTCCTCTATGTATATTCTTCCCAGCTATACTACTAGTGATAGGTTGTTTTATTGTTTTTTTTTTAAGAATTACAAGTATCATCTTCCCATGTAGGGATGTAAACAGTTTAGTTCTAGTGAATCCCCTATATTTTCTTTTCCTTTTATATCTCTTTATGCTTTTCTTGGGTCTTAATATTGGAGAGCAAAATTTTTATTTAGTTCCGCTTTTCTCCTTATGAAAGTTGAGATCCTTCTATTTCATTCAATGACCATTTTTTCCCTTGATGTATTATGCTTAATTTTGCCATGTAAGTGATTCTTGGTTTTAGTCCTAGCTCCTTTGCCTTCAGTAATATCATGATCTATGACCTCCTATTATTTAGTGTGGCAGCTGGCAACACTGTGTAATACTGCTTGTGACTACCCAATATTTTAATCGTTTCTTTCTGGCCACTTGCAGTATTTTTTTTTCATATCTTGGTAGTTCTGAAACTTGGCTATAATGTTCCTTAGAGTTTTTATTTGGGGATCTCTTTCCTGAGGTGATCAGTAGATTCTTTCAATGCTATTTTGCCCTTTGGTTCCAGAACATCAGAGCAGTTATTGAATATATTTTCCAGGTCAGCTGTTTTTCCAATGTGGTATTCTACATTTTCTTCCTTTTTTAATTATTTTGATTTTGTTTAGTTGATTCTTGATGTCTCATAGAGTCATTAGCTTTCATTTGCCCAATTCTAACTTTTAAGGTGTTGTTTTCCTCAATTAACTTTTGTACTTTCTTTTCCATTTGGCCAATTGCACACTTTAAGGAATTGTTTTCTTCAGTTGATTTTTGTAGCTCTTTTCCCATTTGGCCAAATCTACTTTTTAAAGGAGTTTTTGAAGCTGTTGACTTATTTTTTCATAATTCTCTTTCATCATTCCCATTTCTTTTCTTGCTTTTTTCTTCTATTTATATGATTTTAAAGCTCCTTTTTGAGTTCTTTATTGAGTTCTTTCTGGACTTGAGATCACTTTTTGTGTTTTTTTCCCCCTTTGGGGTTTTGCCCATAGGTATTTTGAAATTGTTATCTTCTGAGTTTGTGTCTTTGTCTTCTCTGCATCATAATTACTTTCTATGACCAGATTCCTTTTTTTTCCTCATCTTTTTTGGCCATCTTTCCTTTTTTCAAATGTGATCTTTGCTGCCAGAGTGAAATGGGCTCTGTCTCAGGATTCTCGTGCCAGTTGCTGCATGCCCTGGCTATTTACCTGGTGCTGCACTGATGTTGCACTGAGGCCAATGGGGGACCCTTTTGTCTGGTACTATATTGAGGGGGTAGTGTGGGGAGAAGCTGGTGCTGCTCAAGGTAGTAGGAGGTTTGGCAGCTTATCTCATTCTGGGCTGGGGTCCTAGTGGTGGTGTCTAGCATGTTCTGAGGCCAAGTGGGATTGTTTCTGTGTTTCTCCAGGGCTACCCTGAAGTATGTGGAGGTCTGGGCCCTGGAGGATGTCTGTTTGCCCTGTGCTATGCTGAAGTAGGTGGTCTGGCCATTGGAGGATGTGAATATTTGAATACTTTTTTTCTGGTCACTTGAAGAATTTTTTCCATGTCCTGATAGTTCTGAAATTTGGCTACAATGTTTGCCCTTGGCTGTGTAAAAGCATGTGGTGGTTTTCAGAGCTGGAGTCTGCTGGCTCCCCTGGCTATACTAAGGCAAGTGGGAGTCCTGGTGTTGGCATTTGCTTACTCTACCACACTGGGGTTTAGGCTCTCTTGCTGGTTTTCCAAGGTGGGGACTGCTGCTAGCTTGCTGGGATGCTTCCTCTCCTGGAACACACTCCCCTTTTACCCAAGTGAGATGGGTCTTTCTTGCCAATCCTCCAGGTCTCCCAAGCTAAAAGACTGCTCCACCCCATTTTTCTGCTGGCTCTGCTATTCCAGGACTTGTTCTGGGATGCAATATTATGGTTGTTTACAGGTAAATATGGGAGGGCTATAATTGTTTACTACTCAATCTGCCATTTTGGCTCCTGGAAGTAGAAATTTAATCTTCAGTATTAACATTTTCACTAATACTTTTTTAAATGTAGACAATTTAAAAAATGGTAAATCAAGTCTTATTTGTAGCATTTGCCAGTTTCTGGGATGTAGATGTTTACAATAAAAATTTAACAACTGTCTTTCCCCAAATAAATTCAAACTGATTGCAACACAACCCTTTTCTAGGTTTCCCTGTTCCATAGATGATATCTGCTATATCACAAAATAGTTAAAGATGGATATGACATTACTGATACCCTATTGTTTAAGAAATTAGGGTAAAAGTAAGAAAGAACACAGGAAAGAGTGAGAAGTCATTTTATTTCTACACTTCTACAGAGATGTCAAAATAAAAGTAGTGTTTGCATACCCACATTTACATTATTGTGCCATTCATTTTAACAAGTTAATCATTATGAGTTATTTCTATATTAAAAATCATTAGCTATAATAACTATGTCTACTATGCTTTCCCAATTAACGTGTAAATGTTAAGCTGTTAACACTTCCAGACTCATAAATAAAGATTTGCCCCTTACAGATACTGGCTATTATTGTGAAACTTAAAAAAAATGATCACAATTTCAACATGCTACTTATCAGCCTGGAACACAATGCCATTTACTATAATCTCTTAATATTTTGTATTTGAGAGCAAATATTACTGTGCCCAATTTTATTTCAACATATGTCATTATTAGTATGTGGTATGGGAAGGGTTTTTGAAATTACTCATATTGGTCACATATAGAAGAAACTTTTTATCATCTGCTGATTATGGAGACTTTACTAAAGGAATGTTTGTATTTTATCCATGCCATTTTCAAATAAAAACAAATTCTTATATCAAGATTGTTAACACTCATCCATCATCCCTGCCAAAGTGCAATATTTGTTTGACACAGGAGAAGTCATTAAAACTTACAGATTAATTGTTCATAACCTAAATTCATATAGTGTCTCAGCATGGTAAGCTGTGTTTTAAAAACAAAATCCTTTTCTTTTAAACCTCAGTAATGTAAAACTTATTGCCCAAGTGTTATTGATTTAAGACAGGTCAGGAATGGCAGCTATCGCATAGTATTTATCAAACTGAGAAGGAATGAGTCCACACCATTAAATCCCAAGCAATCAACATAGACACATCTAAATTTACACCTCTGACTTCTGAAACACAATTAATTTGTACATGTTTTCCTAAGAGCAATTAACAGCAGGCAAGAGTTTTAATGAAATAAAGTTGTGATTCCCACAGGGACTATTTATAATGAATATTACCGAGCGGCACAAGCTTTCCAACTGTTTACATTGAGAATTGATTAATAGCAAAACCATTAAGCTCCACATTTGGTTACATATAGCCCGAGTGAAGCAATACTGCTAATTAAGCAATCATATCCATTTGTATGTGACATAGCTAATTCACTTTTTATATGTCTTTAGGTTTTCCTGGAGGACCAATAATATTCAAGGGTGCATTAGCCAATGTAAAACTTAAGTCATTTCTTAGGACGTTTCCCAATAAAAGTAGATTTCTATGAAAACTGAAAACGTTTAATCAGTTTATGTATCTACTCCTGAAATCACCTAAAGAAGCACAAAGTTTTCTCTTAAGGCAATTAATTAACAGTGGGTTAAGATCAATTAGTGTTCTTAAATGCCTCTAAACTAATTAAGTTAGGAAAGCAGCCAAGAAACTCCTGAAAAGATTAACTTAGAACATGCCTAATTGCATCTTTTACTTTGAAAGTAGAAGTCATGCACTAATATGGAAAGAATCTGGAAAAGTCTTAGAAATTGTTGAAATTGTAGCAAGGGAAACCTGAAGCGTATCTCTATGTGTTAAATAGAAGGATCTGCTTAACAGACAGTAGCTCCAGCACATTTCATCTTTTCAAATAAATCTCTTCTTCTAGAAATGGTTTAACTATAATTTCCATACTAAATCAAGATTCCTACAAACACTATTTCCCTCCATCAAACAGAAAGTTGTTGTTTGTTATCATTTGTCTCTCTGGCTTTTTCCTCATGTTAAAAATTAGGAATTAATGATCCAATTATTTTCCTTTTTCAAGAAAATCTTTGGCTATTACTTAAAATGGTAGATAATATCTACCTGAAACCAAGAAGAGGCATTATATATAGTGGGGGTGAATTTGAAGCCTTCCCAATAAGATCAAGGCATTGTCATCACTATTAATATTGTACTAGAAATTCTATATGTATAAAACAACAAAAAGAAATTGAAGGAATAAAAACACACTAAGGAAACAAATCTATTACTCTTTGCAGATGAAATGATGGTATACCCATAAAACCCTACGGAATCAACTAAAAATCTACTTGAAAAAATTATAAATTCAGCAAAGATTCAGGCTATAAAATAAACCACATATATCATCAGCATTTCTGTATACCACCAACAAAACCCAGCAGCAGTAGATAGAGAATTGTAATTTAAAATAACAAAAGACTAGGGGCGGCCAGGTGGATCAGCAAGAAAGAGCACTGGCTCCAATGTCAGGATGACTTGGGGATCAAATCTGGGCTCAGATACTTAGCACCACACCCAGAAATAACTGGCCATGTAACCTTGAGCAAGTTACTTAACCCCTATTGCTTAAAAAAAAATAACAAAAGACTACACAAAATACTTGTGAGTCTATCTCACATGACAAACTCAGGGATTATATAAACACAATTACAAAGTACTTTTGAAAAAAAGACAATTCTAAAAAAAACTGGAGAAATATTTATTGCCCATAAGTAAGCCAAGTCAATGTAATAAAAATGACAATTCATCCTAAGTTAATTTTCTTATTCAGTACTACATCAAACTACCAAATTATTTTATAAAGCTAGAAAACAATTGAATATCATTTGAAATAACAAAATGTTGACAATATCAAGGGAATCAAAGGAGAAAATGTGAAAGAAAGCAATCTAGTACTTCTAGATTTTAAACAGTAATCATAAAAAAAATATGGTACTGACTAAGAATTAGAGTGGTGAATCAGTGGAATAGATTAGGTACACATTACACAGTAGTAAATGACCATAGTAATTTAGTGTTGGATAAACCAAAAGATTCAAGCTTTTAGGGTAGCAACTTATCATTTGATAAAAACTTCTAAGAAAATTGGAAATCAGTTTGGCAGGAAATAGGCATAGACCAACATCTCATGCAGAATACCAAGATAAAGCAAAAAATGGATAAATGATCTAAACATGAAGTGTGATGTCATAGGTCAATTAGTGGAGCCTTGAAAAATGCACCTGTCATATCTATAGATGAGTGAAAATATTATGACTAAATAATAGAGAAGAATATTGTAATGGTATTGGGAATTTGAAGATCTTCCCTGTCCCTTAATAGGCCTAAGGGAATTTGAAGAACTTCTCTGATATTAATAGGTGAAATGTAATCACATACATAGAGTCCACAGTGGTAGGAGCTTGCTAAAAGGGTAGAACAGGAAGAGTAGAGCAGAAAGGAGCAGAGCAGGAAAAGAGCTGGGAGTAGACAGAATTCAGACAGAGCAAATAGCATGAGTGAAAGGAGGTATTTTTACTAAGGGAGCCTGTTTTGTTTTGAAGATCTGATGGAGGGAAGACTTTAGGATGTTGGCACTTGCAGCATTGGTAATGTGTACCAACTTCTTGGTTGTTGTGATGGATTTGGCTTTCTGGTGTTGGAATAAACGTTTTGGTTCTGCCTTCCATGTGGAGAGCCTGTTACATTTTTTCATTCAAAACTATGCCAGAATATTCATAGCCACTGTGGGCTCTATGAATACTTATTTGGCATTATAATTATGGCAAGTAAAATGAATGATTTTGGCTACCTAAAATTAAAAAGCTTGTGAACAACCAAATATAATGCCCCGAACATTAAAAGGAAAACAGGAAACTGGGGGAAAATTTACAGTTAGTTTCTCTGATACAGGCCTCACTTCTCAAATATATAGGGAACTGAGCCAAATTTATTTTTAAAAGGCCACTTTCCAGTTAGTCAAAGGATATGAACAGGAATTTTTAGAAGAATAAATCAAAACTATAAATAGTCTTATATTTTAAAAGTGCTCTAAATCACTACTGACCAGAAAATTTAAATTAAAACAACTCTGAGTTATCGCATCACATCTATAAATTGGCTAAAAAAAAAAAAAAAACAGAAAAAAAATGACAGGTAATGGAGGGAATGTGAAAAAAAATCAGGACAAAAATGCACTGTTGGTAGAATTGTATACTGGCCCAACCATTTTGGATAATGATTTGGAGCTATGCCCAAATAACTATAAAGTTGTACATATCCTTTAGTCCTGCAATATTCCTACAAGGTCTACATTCAAAAGAGATCAAAGAACTGGAAAAGAAGACCTCTTATATACAAAAATATTTATAGCATCTCTTTTTGTAGTGTCAAAGAATTCGAAAGTGAGAAATTAGAAACTGAAAATGTTCATCATAAGGGAACACTGAAGAACCTGTCTTGTATGATTTTGTTGGAATATCATTGTGCCATAAGAAATGATGATCAGTATGGCTCATATGAACTGACGTAAAGTGAAGTGAGCAAAACCAGAAGAAAATTGTATACAATAACAGCAATATTGTAAGGATGATCAACAATGAATAACTTAGTTATTCTGATTAAAAAATGATCCAAAACAATTGCAATGGATCTATGATAAAAGTTGCTATCCCTTTTCTGGAGAAAGAACTGATGAACTCTGAATGCAAAGTAAGGTATATTTTTTAACTTCATTTTTGTTTTCTTTTGCAACATAGATAATAAGGAAATATGTTTTACATAACTTCACATCTATAATAATTATCAAACTGTATTTTCAAAAAATGGAGGGCCTGAATGGAAGGAGAGCATTTTGAACAATCATTTTTTTAAAAAGAGTGTTAAAAATGTTGTTCTTTTTTTACATGTAATTGGGAAATATTTTTTTTTAAAGTAAAAAATAATTATAATAAAAATTAGGTAGGAGGTCATTATCCAGAAAAATAAATTATACCTATCAAAATGAGTAACATTAGAGTGTGTAAATGGTAAGTACATTTATTTATTTAAAAGTTTAAGTGTTTTCATGAAATCATCCAGCAGTAGATATACTGTAGGATATAGTACAGATGGAAGTTCATTCTCAAGTTGAATGGGTAGAGTGTTCTAGATAGCTTCTGGGGAATGGCTAAGGTCCTTTTGTGAATGCAAATTTCACGAGTGTGAAGGTTTGACTTTTTTAAACGTAGACATTCTACCAGTGTTACTCTATGTTAGAGATAAGGGGGAAAATTGCATCTGAAAAAAAAAATAGAGTTCCAAACAAAGAGCAATGGAGAGGCATGAGGGAGCTGTGAGTAGGTTTCAAAGAATCAGCAAGGAGGCACTCCAGAGGAGAGAATAAAAGAAATTATCCTGGAATGATAGGAAGAGAAGGTGTGTTGGTCAGGAGGAAAGAAGGAGAAATGACACTTGACAACCAGAATGTTCTGTACCTCTGTAATGTCAGGGATAAGAGATTAAGGTTTATAACACCTTGAGCAGATTTTTCCTCCTGTGGCAAACTTTTGACAATATGGGGGAAAGTTCATTAAGAATGGCCTTTCAGGGGCGGCCAGGTAGCACAGCAAGTAAGAGCACTGGCTCCAGTGTCTGGTCGACCTGGAGATCGAATCCCGGGCTCAGACACTCAGCACCCACCCAGAACTACCTGGCCGTGTAACCTTGAGCAAGTTACTTAACCCCAATTGCTTAAGGGTGGCCAGGTGGCTCAGCGAGTAAGAGCACCGGCTCCAGTGTTGGGATGACCTGGAGATCGAATCCTGGGCTCAGACACTCAGCACCACACCCAGGAATAACTGACTGTGTAACCTTGAGCAAGTTACTTAACCCCCTTTTGCTTAAAAAAATAAAAATTAAAATAAAAAAAGAATGGTCTTTCATGGATGGGTTTCAATCTCCAGTATGCTATGGGGGTACTTAATAGATCATAGATTCAATTTAATAATAAGAGGGAAGTACATTGAACCATAAAGAGAATTGAATTTGGAATTAGAAGACTGAGTTAAAATCCTAACTTATCAATCTGTAACTCTGGGAAAATCATTCAATGTTTCTGAGTGTTGTGTGATTCTGGGCAAGTGTTGACCTCTGTTTGTCTCAGTTATCTCAATTGTAAAATAGAGTTACTGCAATAGCACCTAATTCTCAGGGTCGCTGTATTAAGTGCCTGACAAAGAGTAGGCACTTAAGGCATGCTTATTTGTTTCCCAGTAGTCTCTTCATTTTGAAGCCAAAAACAAAAATAATAAAACAAAAAAATGGGTTTTGAAAAGTTTATTGACCTGTCAAAGGTCCTGCAGCCATCTAAATCACATAGCTAGTATGTAATTGTAATGCTTATCTTAATAATTATATCAAAAGTATCATTATTAACTAACAGTTTAAAATACTTCAAACTTTTAGGTAGTCTAGAAATTTTCTAGTATTTAGTGTAAAGATTCTTAACTATTTTTCTGGGTGTTATGGATTTCTGGTAGATGGCAAAATGTATAGATCCCTTAAACACAAATACGCACATACAAATGTATTAAATTAAATGTGTAGAATTAAAAGGAAACCAATTTCACTGAAATACAGATTTTATATGTATTCATGCATGTATACATGTATATTTGCATATGTGTGTATGTGTGTGTATTATAGCACTCAGGATAAAGAACTTCAGATTTAAACATACGCAGTGTGTCGTATTTGTGTGTATATATACACATATGTGTATACATACATGCATACATACATGCAATCTTTGTTTGAATACAAATTATGGAATCTCATCTATGCTATTTATCCATTTGGCCATGATACCTTTTTCTCTTTCTGGTTCATTTGGCAGGGGACATAAATAATATTTTGTATATGGAACTAGTAGCCGACAATTTTTCAAAGTCCCAAAACAACTGAGTGCTTAACCTCAAATGGTACTTAAAATCATATGATTGTTCCATTACTTTGTCAATTCAGCCAATTGTAAGAATCCCAAGTAAACTCATTGGGGAAGAAAGCTTTAAAATCATTTTTTATTGGATTGACAAGTTTTTTGCAACTGAATTGCCATCTTCCCCTTCACCATAACTGAAATGAACTTAAATTAACATCATGTTCTAGCCAAAGAACGTTTTTTTCTTTCTAAAATATATTTGTATTTACTTCATTAAATATTTCCCAATTACGTGTAACAAAAACCTATCATTTTATTTTTTGTTTACTATCTCATTTTTCCTAATAACATGTAAAAAAGTTTTTTAACATTCATTTAAAAAAATTTTAAGCTACAAATTTATTCTCGACTTCCCTCTCCTCCCCCCTCATTGAGAAGTCTAGTGATTTAATATAGATTATACATGTTCAATCACACAAAACACATTGCCAAATTAGTCATGCAAAAGGAAAAAAAGGAGGCCAAAAAAAATAAAGTTTAAAAGAGTATGCTTTAATCTGCATTTAGACTCTCTTACTTCTTTCTCTTGAAGTGCATAGTATTTTTCATCATAAGCCCTCCAGAATTTTCTTGGATCTTTGTATCTCTGAAAATAGCTAAGTCATTCACAGCTGATCACGGTAAATATTGCTGTTACTATGAACAATGCCTCCTGGTCCTATTCATTTCATTTTCCACCAATTCACGTAAGTTTTTTCAGGTTCTTTTGAGAGCATTCTGCTTATAATTAATTATAGTACTCTTCTATCACATTTTTCACATGACTATGGATAGCTTTCTGTTCATATGTTTTGACTGTTTATTAATTGGGGAATGGCTTGTGCTCTCATCAGTTTGATTCAGTTCACCATATATCTGAAAATGAGTCGTTTATCAGAGAAGCTTACAGAAAATTTTTTTCATAGTTATTATTAACTGTGAATTTCCTTCCATCTTATTTTCCCCTATTTAATCTATCTCTCTCTTTTCACACTGCTCATCCTGAAGTATCTTGGCTCTGACTATAGCCTCCCCGGATCTGCTCTCCCTTCTGTCACACCTCCTCCCCCCCTTTCTGTTGGCTGCTTCCCCTAATAATGAAAAAGTTCTTCGAAATTACAAGTATCACCTTTCCATATAGGAATGCCAACAGTTTAACCAAAATGAATTTCTATATTTCTGGTTTACCTCTCCATGTTTCTCTTGAGTATTTGGATTAGAAAGACAATTTTTCTATTCAGCTCCGGGCTTTTCATCAAGAATGCTCAGAAGTCTTCTATCATTAAATATCAATATTTTAACCTGAAGGATTATACCAAGTTTTACTGGGTGGGTGATTCTTGGTTATAATACTAGCTTCTTTGCCCTCCCGAATATCATATCCCAAGCCCCAAAGCCTTTAATGTAGAAGCTGTTGAATCTTCTGTGATCCTGACTGTGGTTTTACAATATTTAAATTGTTTTTTTGTCTTCCTAGATGCTTGAAATATTTTATCCTTGACCTTGGAGTTCTGGAATTTGACTCCAATATTCCTGAATTTTAATTTTGGGCTTTCTTTCAGAAGATGATCAGTGGACTCTTCGCATTTCTTTTTTTTTTTTTAATTTTCTGGTTCTAGAATATCAGGATAATTTTCCTTGATAATTTAATGAAAGATGGTGCCTAGGATTATTTTTCTATCATGGCTTTCCAGTGGCCCAATAATTCTGAATTTATCTCCCTTCAATCTGTTTCCCAAATCAGTTGGGGGGGTTTTAATGAGATATTTCACATATTCTTTTTTTAAATTCTTTTAATTTTGATTGTTTCTTGATGACTTACAATCATTAGCTTCCACTTGCTCAATTCTAATTTTTAAGGAATTACTTTATTCAGTGACCTTTTGTATTTCTTTTCCTATTTGGCTAATTTTACTTTTAAAGTATTCTCTTTAGTGTTTTTCACTATTTGGCCTATTGTGTTTTTAAGGTGTTATTTTCTTCAGAAATTTTGTGCCTCCTTTATCAAGCTGTTGACTTATTTTTCCCAAATTCCTTGCATCACTCTCATTTCATTTTCTATTTTTTCTTTACCTCTCTTTCTTGATTTTTAAATCTTTCTTTATCTTTTACAGGTATTTGTTTTGAAACTAAAACCAATTTGCATTTTTCTTTGAGGCTTTGGGTTTAGCAATTTTGACGTTTTTGTCTTCTTTTGAGCTTGTGTTTTGCTCTTCCCTGTCATCATAGTAACTTTCTATGACCAGGTTCTTTTTTGATGTTTGGCTGTTTTTCAGCCTATTTCTCATCGTTTAACTTTATGTTAAAGTTGGTCTTTACTGCTGGAGTAGAGTGAGAATTATTCCAAGCTTTAGGTTTTTTTGTGCAGCTCTTTCTGGGGACTGTCAGATCTATTTCTGGGTCTGTGATTTTTCAGTTCTTCTGAGGTGTTATGGTCTTAAGAGAAGCACATTTGCTTCTCTCCTGGCCTGTCGTCTGGTCTATGAGTGATCACAAGTGATCCTTTCTACCTTGGAACTGTTACCATGGTCCCTGCTTCACTGACACTGCAAGCTCCAGTGAGCTAGTGTTCCTCTTTTTTTTTTTTTAAGCAAAATTCCATTTATTTCTATGATTTCAATTTTTAATGGAAATTGTTGTTGTATTTTTTCAAATATCAGTACACATAAGAATTGGAAAGAACTACAGCAAATATAAAAAGTGAATGTTCAAAATTACAAGGAATAAGTATGACTCACAAGAAGAGCTATGAGAAGACACCCTCACAACTTTGCCAATGAGGGAACTCAAAGAAAAAGGTGCTTTGGACATATTTTCATATTTTAATGTATTTATAAGTTATGATGAATGTTCTCTATTTAAAAGTATTATTTCTTTTAGGATCTCTCTGGGAAGGAGAAGAATGCTTAGAGAAATGATGAAGATGTAAAAAAATCAAAAGACTAGAACAAAAACTTTAAAATACAAAGAAATTAATTCATTCTCTATAGTACCTTCCAGCAAAATCTAATTTCTTTTTTTTAACCAAGGCTTTGTATAATATCATGATTACTATCTCCTGAATTTTTTTAACTGAACCATAATATGATTTTGTTCTAGCCTCTTTTATTAAACACTGTAAGCTTTATGTTCCAAATATGTTTCTTGCAAAAATATGTTTTTGGAGTCTCTAATTCATTATTCTATTCTCTTCCATTTTATGGGTAGTTTCATCACATTTATATCTGCAGTAATGACAATGCATTGGGTATATACTTGTATTTTATTCTCTTACGCCTTTTCTCTTGTTGCTCTCTGGCTCTTCTTTTAAATTAAATTTTATGTTTATTTTTAGTTTACATCATTCATTTCCACAAGATTTTGAGCTACATATTTTCTCCCCATCTTTCCCCTACCCACTACCCCAAAAGAGGAATCCCAGTGTACACCCCTTCCCACAATGTGTTCTCTCATATGTCCTCCCCCAGACCCCATCTGACTTGTCAGTAGGGCAAGATGGATCTCTATACCCCAGTGCCTGTATATCTTATTTCCCAGTTGCATGTAAAAATAATAATCACAATAATATATTTTTAAACATTTGATTTGAAAACTTTGAATTTCAGATTCTTTCCCTTCCTCCCTTGTCACCCAGCCTTACTGGGAAGATAAGCAGTTCAATATAGTTTGTACATGTGTAGCTACACACAACATTTCCGTAGTGGATGTATTGTGAAAGATTGACTATATTTCCCTTCATGCTATCCTGACCCCACTTGTTCTATTCTCTACTTTGACTCTGTCCCTTTTCAAAAGTGTGTGTTTCCAACTTCCCCTCCCCCAAAACTTCCCTCCCCTCCATCATTCCCCCTCTCATCTCCTTCCCCCCTACTCTCCTGTAGGGTGAGACAACCTATTTAGTATATACATCATTCCCTCCCTAAGCCAAATTCAATGTGAGCAAGGTTGACCCATTCCCTTTTGCCTTCCTGTTCTTCCCCTCCATTGTAACAGTTTTACCTTGCCTATTCTATATGAGATAATTTGTGCCATTATGTCTCTCCCCATCTACTCTTATTATATTCTTCTCTCACCTCTTAATTTCACCTTTTAAGTATCATCACTTCCTATTCAATTAGTCCTGTACCCTCTGTCTTTGTATACCTGTACACACATATATACACACACTCAAATATGTATTCATATGCCCATACACCCTCCTAAATAGCCATATGTATGTGTATATATATATATATATATATATATATACACACACACACACACACACACACACACATTTCTATTCCCTTCAACTATTCTCATACTGAGAAAAGTTTCATAAATTATAATTATCATTTTTCCGTGTAGGAATGTAAGCAGTTCAACTTTGATAAGTTCCTTATAATTTCTTTTCCTTGTTTACTTTCTCACACTTCTCTTGCTTCCTGTATCTGAATATCAAATTTTCTATTCGACTCTTTTTTTTATCAAGAATGCTTGAAAGTCCTCTATGCCACTGAAAGATCATATTTCCCCCTGAAACATGACACTCAGTTTTGCTGGGTAGGTGATTCTTGGTTTTAATCCCAGCTCCTTTGACCTCTGAAATATCATATTCCAAGCCCTTCAATTCCTCAGGGTAGAAGCTGTCAGATCCTGTATTATCCTGATGGTGTTTCCACAATATTAAAATCGTTTCTTCTTAGCTGCTTGTAATATTTTCTCCTTTATCTGAGACCTCCAGAACCTAGCTATAATATTCCTAGGAGTTTTCTTTTTAGGATGTTTTTCAGGAGGTGATTGGTAGATTATTTCAACCTCTATTTTGCCCTCTGGCTCTAAAACATCAGGGCAATTTTCCTTGAGAATTTCTTGAAGGATAATTTCTAGGTTCTTTCCTTGATCATGGCTTTCAGGTAGTCCAATAAATTTTAAATTATCACTCCTATATCTATTTTCTAGGTCAGTGGTTTTACCAATGAGATATTTCACATTGGCTTCTATTTTTTTTATTTGTTTGGATCTGTTTGATATTATCTTGATTTCTCAGAAAGTCACTAGCTTCCATTTGCTCCAATCTAATTCTGAAGGAATGATTCTCTTCAGTGAGCTTTTGAGATTGTTTTTTCCATCTGGAAAATTCAGCTTTTTAAGGCATTCTTCTTCTCATTGGCTTTTTGATCCTCTTTTGCCATTTGTGTTAGTCTATTTTTTAAGTTGCTATTTTCTTCAGTCAGAGTGTTGACTCTCTTTTCATGCTTTTCTTGGATCATTCTCATTTCTCTTCCCAATTTTTTCTCCACTACTCTTATTTGGTTTTCAAAATCCTTCTTACACTCCTCCATGGCCTGTAACCAGTTCATATTTTTCTTGGAAGGTTTTGGTGCAGGAGTCCATTTTCTTCCTCCTGTTCCATGCTTTGATCCTTTTTGTCCCCCCAAAAAAGTAATCCACAGTTGGATTGCTGTGCTTGCTTTGCTTCCTTTGCTTGCTCTTGTTGCCACTCAATTGCTTGTCTTTTGAGCTTTTTGTCACAGTAGGACTCTGCTTCCAGAGAAGAGAGCTTTGTCTCAAATGGCTGGGGTTTTCACAGCTGCCAGAACTTTTAGTTGGCTGCCCTCTGTGAAGCCTCCACATTCTCTGGCACCTGCTCACACACCCCAGGACCTCCACCCTAGACAGTGATACAGATCCCAGCAGGTTAAAGCAAGAGTGATTACCCCTCAGACTGGTTTCTTGGTCCCCCTACAATCTGCAGGCCAGGAGCTCTGAAGCAGCCATGAAGCATTGGTTTCATGGCTGTGCCTCAGCTGCTTCTCCCTCTGGGGCTCAGAGGCCCAACCACACACCCAGACCCCCGTTCCCATAAAATTCACACTGACCTCTCACTTTGTCTTTGGCATTTATCGGTTGATAATTCTAGAATCTTCCACAGTTGCTGGTGATCCACTCTCCCAAAGTCCCTCCAGTTGGTTTCTGGTCTGGGTACACTCTGAGGCTAAACCCACAGGCTGATGAGGGGCTGGCGCTACTCCCAGTGTGCTGCGATGGATCCTTCCTGCCAGCCTGCTGAGCTGCCTTTAGTGGGAAGTTTGTTTCTCTCTGTCACTTTGTGGGTTCTGTAGCCCTAAAGTTTGTTTATACTCATTTTTATAGGTATTCAAGGTGGTTATGGAGGGACCATATGGAGTTTTCTGCTTCTATGCTGCCATCTTGGCTGTGCCTCCTCTGCTAGTGTTCCTTCTTACCATATGACTATAATCCAGGCCTACATCCATCCTAGATCCATGTATGGGCAATGCAACAAAGTCCTTCATCCAGAGCAAGCAAAGTAACCTTTGCTATCTTTTTCTGACCAGTTATGGGCTGAGAGGTCTGGAAACCACAGCTGTAGGTCCAGTTACCCCCAACATCTACTGCTCTCTTGCTGGGCATTTCTTAGTGTGAAAAATTAAAAAATGAATAAAAAATAATTTTTTTCAAAACACTATCTTCCAAACACATGAAAGAGGCACACTTTTCTTCTAATTTCTTTTTAAGAAAATCTAGGGAACCTCTACTGACCAGGAACACCAGACTTAGTTGTGCTGAAAAGAGTAGCGGGAATGAGAAGGAAACAGCACATGCCTGGTGAGTGCAGAAGCAGTGGGGCAGAAAGCCCCTGGCTTTGGGCACTTACCAGAGGTTGAAGGTTTGGCTTTGGTTTGAGGCTAAATGGAAGAACTAAAGATCTGGGGCAAAAAGCAACATTTCCCATGCCCCAGTACTACAGGTGATTACAAATAACTAAGATATTACTACAAAAAAATGCACAGGCAAAGGAGAAAGAATCCAAACATAGGAAATTATTATGGGAATAGAGATGACTGGGATACATCTTTGGAAGAGGATATTGAAATAAAGATATCCCCAAAGAGGAATGTCAAGTGGACACCTACCAAAAAAGAACTCATAGAAGATCTTAAAAAAGAATAAAAAATTAAATGACAGAGATGAAGGAAAAACTAAAAAAGAAAATAAGCATAATACAAGAAAAACAAGAAGAGTATGAATGAGATCATGAATCTTAAGGAAGAAAATGACTCCTTGAAAATTAGAATTGGGCAAAGTGAAGCCAGTAAAATTATAAGAGATCAAGAGATGATTGAACAAAATATGAATAATGAAAAAATAGAAGAGAATATGAAACATTTTATAAGAACAACAACAGATTTGGAGAATAGATGAAGAAGAAAAAAATTAATAACTGGAATAACTGAAAGTTATAACCAAAAAAAGAAAAGAATCTTGATACAATAGTACAATAAATTATCAAAGAAAATTATCCTGAAGCATTAGAATGGGGGAGGGGTGGTGGAGTAGAATTAGAAAAAATCCACCAATCACCGCTTAAAAGGGATCCTATAAACAAAACTCATAGGAATGTCATACTAAAATTTCAAAAACCCCAGCTTAAGGAAAAATTTTTAAAGCATCAGGATTAAAACATTATAAATATGATGGAGCCACAGTTAGAATTGCACAAGACCTAGTAGCAGAGACATGAAGGAGTGCAAGTCATGGAACACAACATATCAAAGAGCAAAAGAACTGGGACTCTGGTAAAATATATCATACCCTGCAAAGTTCAAAGTTAAATGGACATTTGATAAAACCTCAGATTTTCAAGACTTTGTGAGAAAAGCCTGAACTTAATAGAAGATTCAACATATAAGAACCAAGAGTAATATAAGGCATATTACAAAGACTGATTATAAGGGATCTATAAAGACAGAATGTTGACTGTTTATATAACTAAAATGTAAAATGGATATCTAAGATTCTTATCAATAATTGGATAGTTTATAAAAAAGATTGGGATAAACCTGAGAATGATATGAATTTAAAAAGTAAAACCATTTAGGAAAAGTTTAAATGAATAATTCTCTAAGGGGCAAAAGGAAGAACTGACACAGAGGAATTAGATGGGGAGGAAGGCTGGTAGAGAAATTCTAGTAACCCACTTTCATTGAGAATGGGTTAAGAGGGAACAATACATATACATATATATATATATATATTTAGAAGACTATAAAAGTCTTTTAAAATCAGAAAAAAATAAAATGATAGGGTTATAGGGAGTGCGAAGAGGACAAGGGAGAGAACTTTAGAAGGGAGGGTGAGGGAATAGGTAAAATAGGGGTACAGAAGGGTGTTTAGTTTTATGGGAATGAGAGGATAGGGGAGGAATCCTTGGAAGTGGGTAGGCAAGTTATAGGAAGGCAAGGTAGTGGATAGAAGTAAAGGCAGGAGGGATAGGAAACAAGAGATGTAATCATAAATAAAATAACAAAGATCAGGAGTAGTATAGGCTTGGGATATGTGTATGTATATATCTATAGCTATAGAGAAACATATCTAAACTTTATTGTAGCCTTGTTGGGGGAGAAGGGAAAAATGAACAAAATAATAAAGTGCACATCAGAGAACAAATGAAAACTCACAAGGAAGCAAAGATGGACAATTCTCAACACGAGTATTATTTATCATATAGGCTTTCTTGATATGAAAATCTATTGTTAAATATTTTCAATCGTCTTATGTTCTGCAATGCACACAGCATGCTTTTTTTCTAACTTTGTATTTAAGTACCAATATTTAAGTTTATGATATCTTTTTGTTTCTTTTCTATATTCTTTATTTGTGTTCTGGTATTTGAGTCTAAAATAAAATTTTTAAAAAGAAAAAATAAAAAGAAACAGGAAGTAAGTTTATTTATTCACTTTTCTCAATAGATACAATATTAAACATTAAGTGAAAAAGTACTATTTAAAACAGTATTTTCACACAATTCTCCTAATAACTCACTAATTTCAGGATAACAGTATGGAGAATTTATTTGTAAGCATATAATTTTTGCATAGGAAATACTAATAGCCACATTTTTGCTGTGAAATGAAATGCTCATTTATTATATTTCAATACCTTTTGCTATCAAGACATTTTTGACTCATCTCATTTTATACATTTTTTAATACACTAAATACACTAAAGAGGTCAAGAAAAAATAAAGTGAGTAAAGTTAAATTATAAGCACCAAAATTTCCAAGTCTATTAAAATATTGAGAATGTCAGTCGTAATGAACCAAAGTCAAAGTAATTAAGAATAAATGGGACATAAATCATAAACCTGATTTTCATTATCACCATCACTTTCCCCAAAAACCTTGGCACATCTGTAGTCTGCTTTAAATCTTCTATTTATATAGTTCAGGAAACTGTGATTTCTGATTGCCCCATTTCCATTAGATACATATTCAGATGCATAATTATCCCATTTTGGAACTATCCTGGAAAATATATTAAACTTAAGGCAGGCTTTAATTATAAAAAGTGCAGGTATTCTGGGGTTTAAAACATTCTTCCAGCATACCATAGCTGACCATCAGCAATCTTCTTTGGCTATAGATTAAAGCAATTTGGGGAAGAAGCAATAGAAGTGTAGCATGCTCTCACTTTGAATTTTAAATATTTTATCTTTATCCTACTTCATCCTTGTCCTTACCTGTCTCTCCAAAGAGAAACTTGGACTGAAAAAATAGCATATTTCAAATATAAAATAATGTCTTTTCTGTAGAATGACCAACTTTGATATTAATCATAGAACTATGGAAACGAAAACTTGAAGGAAAATAAGATGTACTTTTGTCCAATGTCCTCATTTAAAAGGTGAAGAAACTGAGGACCCAAAACCCCAAGTTACTTTAGTTAGTAGAATTCTTTCTTTCCTCAGAAAGTTTCTGGTGTTCCTAATTTCTCTGCTTCTAGGAACAGCACCACTAACCTGTGACCACAAACTTGAAATAATTCTTAACATTTTACTATACTCCTCCCATCATTCCCCTCTTGACTGATATTATACCATTCTCTCTATTCACATAGCCACAATTCTAAGCTATCCTCATGATTGCCTGTCCCCTAGACTATGGCAATGCCTTCCTATGTGGTCTCTCATCCTCTGGTCTCTTCCCTAATGAATCATCCTTCACTCAGCCATCAAGTTGATATCACTACACCACAAGTTTTTAGACTGTGTAGTAACAGTCTATAAAAGCTCCAATTGTTTCTTCTTGCTTGCTACATAAAAGAAAACTTCTTCCATTTGGCTTTAAAGGCCTTTCCCAATCTGACTATTCCAGGCTTATTACATTTATTGCATCTCAGTCATGTGACACACATTTTAGCAAAATTAATTTCAGCTGCAATTTCACAGCTAAAAGTTTCCAAAGTATGCATTGTATATAGCTCAAAGTATAAGCAATATTGTACAATAATATACATGAGTAAGAACCTAAAAATGTCTCAGTTACAAAGGTTTGCACACTTTTCAGTCTTCTCTTTTCAGCCAAGTCTTTTTGTTTGTTGGTTTGTTTTTAATGCTTTATTAACTTCTGATTTACATCATTCGTTTCCACCAGATTTTGAGTTACAAATTTTCTCCCCATTTTCCCCCTGCCCACCGCCCCAAAATAGCAGTCCCATGGATATCCCCTCCTCCAATCTGCTCTCTCCCATATTTTCTCCCATGCCCCTTTTGACATTTCCAGTGGATCTCTATGCCTTAGTGCCTGTATATCTTATTTCCCAATTACATGTAAGATGGTATTAATAATAGTGTGTGTATACACACACATATACATATATGAATATTTGATTGTAAAACTTTCAATTCCAGATTCATTCATTTCCTTCCCTGTCACCCACCCTTACTGGGAAGATAAGCAGTTCAGTATAGGTTGTACATGTGTGGCTAATACAAAACAATAACATAGTAGATATATTGTAAAAGACTGACTATATTTCCCTCCCTCCTATCCCACCTCCCACTTCTTCTATTCTCTACTTTGATTCCGTCCCTTTTCAAAAGTGGGTGCTTCCAACTTCCCTCCACCCCCGTTTGCCCTACCTTCCATCATCCCCCCTCTCATTCCCTCCTCCCCTATTCTCCTGGAGGGTGATACCCTATTTAGTGTGTATTTCACTCCCTCATCAAGCCAGATTCAATGGGAATAAGGTTGACCCATTCCCTTTTGCCTTCCTATTCTTCCCCTCCATTGTAACCATTTTTCCTTGCCTTTTCTATATGAGATAGTTTGCCCCAATCTATCTCTCCCCATATCTTCTCATTATATTGCTCTCACATCTTAATTTCACCTTTTAAGTATCATCCCTTCCTATTAAATTGGTCCAGTGCCCTCTATCTATATATACCTGTAAACATATATACACACATTCACATATGTATTCATATGCCCATACATTACTCTCATATATAGACATATATATATATAAACATATATATATATATACATATATATATATATATTTTTCTAATCCCTTCAACTACTGAGAAAA
>NW_027185798.1:55919482-55924769 GCF_028583685.1 Petaurus breviceps papuanus | reverse complement strand
ACTTTGATAAGTTCCTTATGATTTCTTTTCCCTGTTTACTTTCTCATGCTTCTCTTGCTTCTTGTATCTAAATGTCAAATTTTCTATTCAACTCTGGTTTTTTCAGCAAGAATACTTGAAAGTCCTCTATTCCACTGAATGATCATATTTTCCCCTGAAACATGATACTCAGCTTTGCTGAGTAGGTGACTCTTGGTTTTAATCCCAGCTCCTTTGACCACTGGAATATCATATTTCAAGCCCTTCAATCTCTCAGTGTAGAAGCTGCCAGATCCTGGGTTATTCTGATTGTGTTTCCACAATATTCAAATTGTTTCTTCCTGACTGCTTGTAAAATTCTCTCCTTAATCTGGGAATTCTGGAACCTGGCTATAATATTCCTAGGAGTTTTCTTTTTGGGATCTTTTTCAGGAGGTGATTGGTGGATTCTTTCAACCTCTATTTTGCCCTCTGGTTCTAAAATATCAGGGCAGTTTTCTTTGAGAATTTCCTGGAGGATGATTTCTAGGTTCTTATTTTAGTCATGGCTTTCAGGTAGTCCAATAATTTTTAAATTATCTCTCCTGGATCTATTTTCCAGGTCAGTGGTTTTTCCCATGAGATATTTCACATTGCCTTCTATTCTTTCATTTGTTTGGATCAGTTTAACAGCATCTTGATTTCTCATAAAGTCATTAGCTTCTATTTGCTCCAGTCTAATTCTGAAGCCATGATTCTCCTCAGTGAGCTTTTGAGATTCTATCTGGTAAATTCGGCTTTTTAAGGCATTCTTCTCCTCCTTGCCTTTTTGAGCCTCCTTTGCCATTTGAGTCAGTCTGTTTTTTTAAGGTATTATTTTCTTCAGTCAGTCTGTTTACTTGCATAATTTTCTTGCATTGTTCTCATTTCTCTTCCCAATTTTTCCTCCACTTCTCTTATATGCTTCTTAAGGTCCACTATGGCCTGTAACGAGCTTGTATTTTCCTTTGAAGCTTTTGGTGCAGGAATTCTGACTTCACTGTTTTCCTCCTGCTCCATGCTTTGCTCCTTTTTGTTCCCAAAATAGGAGTGTAATGTTGGAATCTTCTGTCTGCTTTGTTTCCTTTGCCTGCTCATTTTGCCACTCAATTACTTGACTTTTGGGCTTTTTGCCACAGTAGGACTCTGCCTCCAGACAAGGGAGCTTTCATCCCACATGCTGGGGTTTTCTCAGCTGCTGGAGGTATTAGATGGGTGCCCTCTCTGAGGTCTCCACACACTCTGGCAAGCTGGACACACACCCCAGGACCTCCACCCTAGACTGCAATCCAGATCCAAGCAGGTTAAAACAAAAGCAATTGCCCCTCAGACTAGTACTTGGTCCCCCTACACTCTGCAGGCTAGGAGCTGAAGCTGCCACATGGCACTGGCTGGCTGTGCTGGCATCTCAGCAGCTTCTCGCCCTGGGGGTAAAAGCCATGCACTCCCACTTACTGGTACCAAAGTCCAGACTGCACTGCCTGTCACTTTGTCCTTTGCATCTTTGTGTTGATAACTCTGGAAACTGCCACTGCTGCTGTTGATCTGTAGTCCCTCTGGCTGGTGGCTGGTCAGGCCCGCCCTGGGACTAAAGCCTCAGAGTGCAGCTGGGCTTGGCTCCCAGAGTGCTGCGCTGGATTCCTGCTGGCCTGCTGGGCTGTCCTCAGCAGGAGGTTAGCTTCTCTGTGTCATTTTGTGGGTTCTGCAGCTCCAAAGTTTGTTTAGCATCCCCTTTTTACATATATTGGGGAAGGTGGAAGCCGGAGCCATGGAAAGGTCGAGCTTCTACTCCACCATCTTGGCTTTGCCCCTCAGCCAAGTCTTATAGGCTAACTAGACATACATGCCTAGGAAAGAAAGTGGCCTGGGAAAGGCTTTGAATATTAAGTTTTAAAATGACCAATATCTTCTCAATGACAATGAACACACAATAAATGACTTCACATTACATCCTTAAGACTTTGTATCTGACCTACTTGCTACTCTCAATACATGATTTTGCATCTCCCATCTTTACATAATTTGTCTTTCTTGAATGCACATGTTCTTTATTTTCACCAGTTTCCTTCCTAGAATCCCTTAGTTTCATTCAAAGTTTGAGTCAAGTGCCATCTCCTACAGTAAAACTATCTTGATCTGATGAGCTGAGTTTATATTATCCTCCATCCTGGAAATTATGATGTTTTTGTTTCATGTTCTATGTTGATTTTTTTTCTCTCTGATAGAATGAAAATTCCTTGAAAGCAAGGACTGCTTCATTTTTGTCTTTGTACCTTGGGGAGCTAGTATAGTACCTGGAACATAATAGTATTTAATAAATTACTGTTAAATAAATTATATAATTAATTTATGTTCTGAAAATATTATGATAGTAATGATCTGTATCTTTAGGGAATGGAAGAAAGAGCAAGAAGGATATAAGAATGGAAAAGAATCAGAAGGAAAGAAGAGCTCAGAAAGAATAAGAGGGAATGGGGAAAGGGAGGAGAAAAGAGAGGGAAAGAGGGATTTTTTTTGTTTTTAATATGTTAAAGACTGATGAATTTGTTGTCATCACTAATATTATCAAAAATGTACAGTTTATTATGAACTACTAGTGTGACACACAATATTGTGCATATGAATACTTCTAGCATTCCAGTGAATCTAAGATCTCATCAAAGTGGGTATCCCATTCAATGACGGAGAATGTAAACCTTCATACCTGTTCGTTCTGTGCTATTGCACCTGCCCTGCCATACAAAAACCAATCAGAATCATTCCAGTGTACTTAGGGGCTTCTTGAGTTCTTCTGACATTCTTAAAATACCAGTGAAGCATCCAGGGTATCCAATGGCTACCCTTAACATTTCTCCATCCAACTTCATTTAAATAGAATATTTTCTATGGTGAGATTATTTATATGACTTCATAATTTCATATGAATAATATGTTGCAACCTGGATATTCCCACTAAATTGCTTTCTATTAACCTTTAACTTATCCTCTGGTGTTATGGTGAGGGTAGTTAATCATGACTCAGTCATATAACATCATCCAATGAATATTGATATTAAAAAAGTAAGCCCTAATTTGAGGGAAAATTTTGGAGTCCTCAAAAGAACTTTACATTTTTAATGAAAGTCATCTACCTTCCCTTTTCTGCCTATTCATTTATAGGAGTAACTCATTGTCCATTTATACTATTCTTATATGTTGCTATTCAGTCATTCTTCAGTCATGTCCAACTCATGAAACCATTTGGGACATTTTTGGCAAAGATATTAGAGTGGTTTACCATTTTCTTCTCTCGTTCATGTTATAGATGAGGAAACTGAAACAAATATTTTTACATTATTTCCCCAGGATCACATAGCTAGGAAGTGGCTGAGGCTAAATTTGAACTCAGGAAAATGACTATTTTTAACTCCAGGCTCAACACTCTATCAACTGTATCACTTAGCTTCCTGTATCTCTCTAATACATGCATGCATGCATACATACACACAGACACATATTCATTCACACAGATATGTGTGTCTATATGTGAATACATATGTATATATAAATGTGTGTATACATATACACAGATATATTTGTAGCAATGTTTATTTCATTTCTACAAGAACCTGTACGATGCTAAGAATTTATGAGTCCATGAAGAGATAGAGAAACGTGACATACACTTGATTACTCTCTGGTCTATGTACTCCTTCACCCCTACAAGTGAGATTAAGTTTTCCTTAAAAGGCATTGAAACTATCCTAGAGACTTGCTTGGTAGGACTGGAGGAATAAAGTCTCAGACTGTTATCACTTCTTTATCTCCCAAATACAGAGCAGCAACATGGGTTCTCTGATGCTTGCCTGGTGGAAAATAATGTACAACTCAGGCAACTCATATGAATCAATTCTAGATATTTTCAATGCCTATCCTTGTTTGATAACCTTATCCTACTACAGCTAAGTAATTTCCTTTTGTCAACCATTACATGATCTATAAATGTCTTGGAGAGTTCTACAAAACTAACAGAATACTGACCAGAGGCAGGATCAGCTGAAAACACCTTGGAAGATAGATATGAGTATGTGTTAAACAAACATTTCTCCTTCGTATCAGACCTGAAGTGTTGAAATAACTTTAAGCAATAAGAGAGAGATTTGGCCATGTCAAGAACTCCTTGTCTTTTAGTATAACAATTCTAATCCTTCAGTGTGGGTATCACTTTGTCCTTACTAATTTCTCCAAGAAGCATGCTATCTTCAGGGATCTTAATTTTGGGTGCCTAAACAAAAGGTCTTATGAGAACTTGAATCCCTGAGGCAACTCTCAAGGCTCAAAAAAGTCAATCCTCAAGATCTCTTCTCTGAGGTACATGTGAGAAGAACATGTCTACCATTTCTATGCTAGAATTCTATCAGTGCTGTGACTCCTTCTTTATCTAGGGTAGTGCAAAATCTGTTCTCAGAAACTGACCTCTCACTTGTGTCAGTTCTGACTTGTTTAGTTAAAAGACCAAAAAGACAGAAGATAAAATAGCACAGTGAAAAGAATCAGTCAGAAGACGTAGGTTCATACCCTGGTACTATATCTTTTTACCTATGACATCCTGAGCAAGTCACTTGTCCTTTCTGAGTATGAGATTCATCATTTTAAAAATGAGGGGATTAAACTCTTCCCTCTAAGTTTCACTCCTGAATTAAGTCTATGATCCTAAGACAGTCAGAAAATTGAAGACTGTGGATTCCCCTCTCAAGCACCTGGGGAAATATAGCTTGCTTGGTGCTTTTTCATGACTATTACTATTAATTTCTCCTTGAAGAAGATAAAGTAGAAATTTATGCCTTTTCCCACACTCAAACTACTCCCCTCAAAAAATTAGAAAAAGATCTGCTCTGTTGAAATACAATCTGGAAATCCAAAGGAAAGATTGAAAACAAGGCAGTTAGGTGGCATGGTGGATAGAGGACTGGGCCTGGACTCGGGAAGAACTTATTTCAAATCCAGTTTCAGACATTTACTAGTTTTCTGAAACCAGGCAATTCACTTAACCTCTCTTTGTCTCAGTTTCTTCATCTGTAAAATGGGGATGATGATAGTACCTACCTCACAAAGTTGTTGTGAGGATCACATAAGATCACATTCATAAAGCACTTAGTACAATGTGTGGCACATAGTAGGACCAATACAAAAGTTAATTATATAGCTATTTAACAAGCATAATCCATTGTCTTTTACAGACAATTGGGAAGGGTAGGTCTTCTAATGTCTCTCTCTCCTCTCTCTCTCTCTCTCTCTCTCTCTCTCTCTC
>NW_027185798.1:55882019-55919382 GCF_028583685.1 Petaurus breviceps papuanus | reverse complement strand
CTCTCTCTCTCTCTCTCTCTCTCTCTCTCTCTCTCTCTCTCTCTCACACACACACACACACACACACACACACACACACACACACACACACATACCACCCCTGCCACTTCAGAAATCTTGGAGGCAACTCTAGTACCTGGAAACCAATCAAGGGAGTTGCCAGTGTCCTTTTAGTAAGATTGCAAGCCATGTGTAGGTCTCTAAGGAGGTAGTCTTTGCATAAAGGACCATGCTCTGTAATTTGAGTCATGTGCCTGAGAAACTCAACAAACTAAACAGGGATTAGCTGAGCAACTTCTATCCCCAAATTTCACCATTCTATTTTTATCACCATTAACACAGAGTCTTGAACATGATAGTTTATTATTATTTTTAATGGCCTGTATTGAGTGGTGTGGAAATAATTTATATTGTAACTCTATAGTTGTTTTATTTTTAAATTCACTCCAAGTATTTATTGAGAACCATCTTGATTCTGGCTTTGGATTGTTTTGTGTTACAGTGGTTATGTAGCTCAGGTATTTGTCCTTGAGGAACACATAACACTAATTGGGAATAGAACTATGATATGGGCATCAATGTTAATTAAATGCAAAAATGAATGATACAATCAGTATTATAGGACTTAGGAGATTCACAACATTGGCTAAAATGTTTCAGGAAGTTTATAGAATGAGGGCTTCAGAAAGTTTATTTTCTTTTAGTGTTCACCTCAACTCTGTGTCAACTTCTCTTTGTACCCTTCCATGATTTCCTTGACAAGATAGTGTTCTCTCTATGTTAAATATATATAGAACCTTTTGTCCTAGATCCTTCCTTTGTTATTAGCCCCCATGATGTCTCCTTACCACTCACCTCCAACAATATAAAGTTCCTTAAATCCATGAACTATGACATTTTTAATTTTCATTATTTCTAGAATCTAACCCAGTACCTTGGACACCATGGGTGATTAAAAAGTATATGTTGAGTTTGAATACATTTTCTAGGGATTAGTTTTTACTTTTCCTTCTGCCTCACCTCTCAAATTGAATCATATACTGAATCCCATGGATTTCATCTCCACATCATCTCTCTCACAAATCCTTTTCCATCTATTCCCAGTGCCAAAACTCCAGCATAGGCCTCTCACTATCATTCTCCTGTAGTATTGCAATAACTTCCCAAATGATCTTTCAGATTCTGCCCTTACCCTTCCCAATCATTGTCCCACAATCCAAAATAATCTTTCTTATTCATAACTAAGTGTGATATAACCTAAGTATTAGGGTTAAAATCTAGATAATTTTATCCTCTATATCTAATTTAAAAATTAAAAACTAAAATGAAAGTATTCTAAATGTATATTTAGAATGGGAAGACTTAGGATAAATTACACATTGAAGAATAACTCAAAGAAATTTGAATATATAGAATTGACATTCTCCATTTCCATTCATAAATTACATCTTTGAATGGGGTGTAAATCTGAGACTGTTCAAGACAGATTTTACAGAAGTTCTTGCATATGGGAAGTAATTAACCCATAAATTAGAACAATTTTTTTTCTCTTCCCTTCAAAAACCTATGAAAGGCTGCTCCAGGAAGTCACATAAGCCTAGTCCATGCTTCGTAAACTGAGCTTCAACCAAAAGATGAGTGAAAAACCAGCTTGAAAACTTCGTTCCTATTTTATTCTAGATTAATATATTCTAGAATTAATTAACATTCTATAGTTTTGCTTTCCCAAACAGAATGTTAGCTTTCTGATGGCAAAGGCCATTGCGTTTGTTTCATTATACCTCTAGTACCAGGCAGAGTATTTTGCTCATAGTAGGTACATAAGTTTCATCTTCAAATTGGTTGAGCAATACAAGAAAAACAGATAACAGAGACACATAAGAAAGATTAATTTAATTCGTTGTGTTATCTTCACTTCCCATGCATTCCTTATCTCCAGCTTGTTTTCTCCAATCTTCTTATGTATGTGGTCATAATGAGAATTTATAACTTACTGAGTTTCTTTTTTTTTCTAATTTGCAAACCACACAATATATTTTTATATCCAGAGAAGGTGACATATATTGCATATGGCCTTGTCTGTGTTCCTTGCCATTGTGTATTCTCAGCAGTATTAATTCATTGTGATACGTGGAGATTGTACTCTTTGATATGGTCTGTATTTTGATGTACTTTTAATCCTATTTAAAGAGATATGAAATGAAATATTTTTAAAAACATAAAACATTCAACCATATCAAGATCGTAAAAAAAACCTCATTTTAATCTCATTTGATGACAATAGAATGTCAGACCTTTGGGGACCAATACTGAACTAGTTGTTATTGA
Organism: Petaurus breviceps papuanus; assembly: GCF_028583685.1. Classification (NCBI taxonomy): domain Eukaryota; kingdom Metazoa; phylum Chordata; class Mammalia; order Diprotodontia; family Petauridae; genus Petaurus; species Petaurus breviceps. The sequence continues at coordinate 55,917,054 of NW_027185798.1, read as the reverse complement.
AAGGGGTAGTCAATCACTTATTAATCATAATTATATGCCACTGTATCCATCTCTAATTCAGTTCCTAGAAAATATAATAATTTGATTTTGACATAGACATTAATTCTCAAAGACCCCTTTCCTAGACAGCTTATCCAATATTGAATTTAAATCATACATTTTGTTTTGGTCTAGAAGAGAAGAACAAGGAAAAGGATAAAACTTATTAAACCTGGAGGGTGAATGGAAGATGAGATCAACCCCCTTCCATCACAAATAGGCAAAATAGTGAAGGAAGTAAAATTTACTTTCAAACTTCTTTTTCTTTCTTGCAAAATCTCTACTCATACTAGAAGGATTCCCACAGCAACTCAATCAGTCATCAAGCATCTATTAAGTGCCTGAAATAATGATGGGCACTGATGATGCAAAGGCATAAAAGACATCATCTCTTCCATCAAAGAGCTTATGTTTTATGAGAGACAACATGTACACAAATATACAAACTAAGTCTATATGGAATAAATGAAAGATACCTTTCCAAGAGTATCACTAGCAAAAGAGGGTATCAGAAAAGACCTCCTGTAGAAGGTAGTGCTTGATATTAACTTGAAAGGAAACTAAGTATTTTAAAAGGTAGAGAGGAAGGAGGGTATTTCAGAAATGGTGACGGAGGTGGCATCCTGTGTGATAATAAGGAGAATGAAGATTATATATGTGTATGTATATATATATATGTATGTGTGTGTATATGTGTGTGTGTGTGTGTGTAACAGCAACAAGACCAATTTGTCTTTGTGTAAAGGGAATTAATGTATAACAAAGATCAAAATGTAAATTTGAGATCAGGTGTGAAGGACTTTAAATGTCAAACAGTGAAGTTTGCATTTAGTTCTAGAGATAATGAGGAGTCACTGGACTCTACTGAGCAGGAAATTGACATGATAGGAACTGTACTTTAGAAATATCATTTTGCCTTCTCAATGGAGCAAAGATTAGATGGGAGAAGGACTTGAGGAGGGTGAGTCATAATATTCCGGGTTCTCTATTGCATCTATTAGACTTTCCTCCTGTTACAAAAACCCTGAAACTTTCCTAACTTTGAGATTCCTTTAATCTAAATTTGTCACATGATCAATACTGTGGTAGCTGTTACCCAACATTCCTCTGAGCAAGGACAGTGCATGACTCATAGTCTTTCTCTATCCTATCTCCTGAGGACTTCAACAGGAAAAATGGATACCACCTCAAGAGACCTAAATTATCAATTATTTAATCTATTTCTTTCACATGACCTAGTTCTATACTTTGCCTCAGCTACACACTGAGTTGGTTGTACTTTTCATCTTGCTATTACCAAAAATATTCCATTTCCATGTTCATGAGTGCTAGAATTTATTTATCTGATTGTCATCTTTTATCATTCATTGTCCCCTATGCTTTTGGACTCTGTTTTCCATATTCACCACAGCCTCCATTTTCTCTCCATTCCTCAGATCTTTCTCAAGCCCTTACCAGTGATATACTCTCTTCTCTTCTCTATCTTAGCACTTTATTGAATCTATTTAAATCTTACTTATTCACTACAAGGTAAATGAAGGAGTTAAATACAAAAAAAAAAAAAAGAGGTCCGGGAGGTCTATTAATTCTGTTCTGAGGATCTAAAGAGGGGAAAATGGAAAAGAAGGGAAAGTAAAAGGTGTACACTAGTGTAAAAAAGAAGGAAGAAAGAGATGGAATTTGCTATCTCCTTTTTTCTTGAGTATTTTATTTTTTCCAATTACATGTTAAGATTGTTTTCAACATTCATTTTTGTAAAGTTTTGAGTTTCAAGATTTTCTCCCTCCCTCCCTCTCCTTCTCCCTCCCCCAAGATATCAAGCGATCTGTTATAGGTTATACATGTGAAATCATTTAACCATATTTCCATGTTAGTCATGTTGTGAAAGAAGAATCAAACAAAAGAAAAAGAAAGAAAAAATAAAGTGAAAATGGTATGTTTCTATTTGCATTCAATCTCCATCCTTCTCTCTCTCTGGATGTGGTTAGCATTTTCCATCACAAGTCTTTTAATATTGTCTTGGATCATTGTATTGCTGAGAGGAGCTAAGTATATTATATCTAACCATAAAGCAATGTTGTTCTTGCTTTGTACAATGTTCTCATAGTTCTGCTCACTTCACTCAGCATCAGTTCATGAAGTCTTTCTGGGTTTTTTTTCTTAAATCTACCTGCTCATCATTTCTTATAGCACAATAGTATCCCATTATATTCATATATCACAACTTGTTCAGCTACTCCCTAATTGATGGATATCCCCTGAATTTCTAATTGTTTGCCACTACAAAATAACTGCTATAAATATTTTTGTATGTGTAGGTCCTTTTTCCCTTTTTGATCTCTGGGATACAGATCTAGTAGTGGTATTGCTGGATCAAAGTGGATGCACAGTTTTATAACCCTTTGGGCATAGTTCCAAATTGGTCTCCACAATGGCTGGATCAGTTCACAACTCCATCAGCAGTATATTAGTGTTCCAATTTCCACACATATTCTCTAACATTTATTATTTTTCTGTTTTGTCAAGTTAGCCAATCTGATAGGTGTGATGTGGTACCTTAGAGTTGTTTTGATGTGTATATCTCTAATCAATAGTGATTTAAAGCATTTTTTCCACAGTATTAGAAATAGCTTTAATTTATTCCTCTGAGAAGATGCTTATTCATATCCTTTAACCATTTATCAATTAGAGCCTGACTTGTATGCCTATAAATTTGACTCAGCTTTCTATATATTTGAGGAATGAGTCTTTTATTAGAAACACTGGCTAGAAATATTGTTTCACAGCTTTTTGCTTTCCTTCTAATTTTGGTTGCATTGGTTTTGTTTGTGTAATTTTTTTTAACTTAACATAATGTCCTCTATCTCCTGTTTGGTCATAAATTATTCCCTTCTCCATAGATCTGACAGGTAAACTATTCCTTGCTAATTTGCTTATGGGATCATCTCTTAAGCCTAATTCATGTACCCATTTCAACCTTATCTTGGTACAGGGTGTGAGATGTTGCTCTATGCCTATTTTCTGTCACACTATTTTACGGTTTGCCCTGCAGGTTTTTTCAAACAGTGAATTCTTACCCCAGAAGCTGGAGTCTCTGAGTTTATCAAAGAGTAGATTATTATAGTAATTTATTACTGTGTTTTGTGTACCTAACCTATTCCGCTTATCTACCACTTTATTTCTTAGTCAGTATCAAATAGTTTTGATGAGTGCTGCTTTATAATATAGTCTAGGATGTGGTATAGCTAGCATGCTTTTCTATGCATTTTTTTCATTAATTCCCTTCATATTCTTTACCTTTTTTTCTTGCAGATGAATTTTGTAATTATTTTTCTAGCCTTATAAAATGATCTTTCATAGTTTGGTAGTATGGCACTACATAAGTAAGTTAATTTAGACAGAATTATCTTCTTTTTTTGCCTTTTGGAGGGCAATTGGGCTTAAGTAACTTTCCCAAGGTTACATGGCTAGTTTTGTGTGTGTGGGGGGGGGGGTGTGTATGTGTGTGGGGGGGTGTTAAGTGTCCGAGGCCAGAAACAAACTCGGGTCCTCCTGACTCTGGGGCTGGTGCTTTACTCACTGGGCCACCTAGCCACCCCTAGAATTATCATTTTTATTATATTAGCTCACCTACTCATGAGCAATTTATATTTTTCCAATTGTTTAGATTCGATTTTATTTGTGTGAAAAGGGTTGTGTAATTGGGTTTATATAGTTCTTGGGTTTGTCTTGGCAGGTAGACCCTCAAATATTTCATGTTGTCTACAGTTATTTTAAATGGAATTTCTCTTTCTATGTCTTGCTGCTGGGCTTTGTTGGTAATATATAGAAATTTTGATGATTCATGTGGGCACATTTCATATCCAGCTACTTTGCTAAAGTTTGTTGATTGTTTCAAGAAATTTGCTATCTTTAATAATTGGGATATCTGATAAGAAGAGTATAAAACACTGAAAAAATGTGGAACAACGTGGAAATCACATGAAATTTGTTCCTATGAAATGAACAAATAATTAATCAGTAATAATCAATAAATATTTATTATGCCTCTGCAATGTGCCAGGCACTACAAAGAACTTAGGATACAAAAAGAGGCAAAGGACAGTCCCTGGCATCAAGGAGTTTGCAATCTAATGGATTTTACATACAAGGCCTGAACACAAAAACATCAATTTGGTATAGAAACACATCAAATTTAAGGGAAATAAGTGGTAATGGAGTGGGAAGGTGAAAGGGAGAATAATAATGGGAGAGGGAATAAACTTTTTGATTCTGAAAAGAGGCTCAAAAGAAAAGAGGAGGGGCAGGAGGAAATAATCAGAATGTAAGACAATACTTTAGATCACCTTTTAGATATTTGGGGAATGGTTACTCCCTCCCCATTGCTAATGCTATCATAAGTTAAGAACCCATTTCAATAGTCCAATAATAGTTGATATGCTAGCTCCCCAACCTTTCTTTTAGTCTTAAGCCATCCCCCATATCTATATACCTCCTAAAAAATGTTTGGGTGTGAAGTCAAGATGGAAGAGTAGAAACAGGACTTCTGAGGGGCTCCCGCTTCCACTTCCTCCAATTCATGTCAAAGCTGACTCTGAGGGGTGGATAGGTGGCACAGTGAATAGAGCACTGGCCTTGGAGCCAGGAGGACCTGAGTTTAAATCCAGTCTCAGACACTTAACGCAAAAACTAGCTGTGTGAACTTGGGGAAGTCATTTAACCCATAGTGCCATCCAAAAAACAAAAAAAAAGGTGAATCTAAACAAACTTTGGAGGTACAGAACCCACAAAATGACACAGAAAAGCTAACCTCCTGCTGAGGAAAGGCCACCAGGAAGAAGCCACCAGAGCTTGTTGGGAGCCGAGCCCAGCCCTGCAGGAGCCTGAAGTTTTAGCCTCAGGGAGGCCAAAGCCAGCCACTGGCTGGAGGGACTTCAGATCACCAGAAACTGTGGTGGTTTCCAGAATTATCAACCCATAGAGGCTAAGAAAAAAGTGAGAGGTCAGTGCAGTGTGGATTTTGTGAACCTGGAGTTTGGGAGTGCAGTAAAGACTTTACCTCCTGGAGGGAGAAGCTGCCAAGGCACTATTGCCATGCAGATGCTGCCACATGGCTGCTTCTGAGCTCCTGGTCTGCAGATTGGAGGGGGACCAAGCAACCAGTCTAAGGGGTAATTGCTCTTGCTTTAGCCTGCTTAGATCTGGATTGTGGTCACGTCCTGGGGTGCGTGACCAGTTTGCCAGAGTATGTGGAGGTTTCAGAGAGGGCACCCAAACAATAGCTCCAGCAGCTGCAAAAACCCCAGACATATGAGACAAAAATCCCCCCCACCTCTGGTAGCAGAGTACTACTGTGGCAAAAAGCTCAAAAATCAAGTAATTGAGTGGCAACATGAACAAACAAGGGAATCAAGGCACGCACAGCAATTGAACTTTGGACTCTCTTTTTTGGGACAAAAAGGATCAAAGCATGGAACAGGAGGAAGAGAGCAAAGTCAGAACTCCTCCACCAAAAGCTTCCAGGAAAAACTATGAACTCATTACAGGCCATAGAGGAGCTTAAGAAGAATTTTGAAAGCCAAATAAGAGAAGTGGAGGAAAAATTTGGAAGAGAAATGAGAATGATGCAAGAAAATTATAAAATGAGAGTCAAGAAACTGACTGAAGAAAATAATATCTTTTAAAAAATAGACTAACTTAAATGGCAAAAGAAGCTCGAAAGCCAATGAGGAGAAGAATGCCTTAAAAACCAGAATTTGCCAGATGGAAAAAGAATACCAAAAGCTCACTGAAGAGAATCATGCCTTCAGAATTAGATTAGAGTAAATGGAAGCTAGTGACTTTATGAGAAATCAAGATACTATTAAACAGATTCGAACAAATGAAAAAATAAAAGGCAATGTGAAATATCTCATTGAAAAAAAAAACACTGACCTGGAAAGTAGACCCAGGAGAGGTAATTTAAAAATTATTGGACTACTTGACAACCATGATGAAAAAAAGAACCTAGAAATCATTCTTCAAGAAATTCTCAAGGAAAATTGCCCTGATGTTTTAGAACCAGAGGGCAAAATAGAGGTTGAAAGAATCCACTAATCACCTCCTGAAAAAGATCCCAAAAAGAAAACTCCTAGGAATATTATGTCCAGGTTCCGAAGGTCCCAGAACAAAGAGAAAATATTACAAGTAGCCAGGAAGAAACAATTTGAATACTGTGGAAACACAATCAGGATCTGGCAGGTTCTACACTGACAGATCAAATGGCCTGGAATATGATATTCCTGAGGTCAAAGGAGCTGGGATTAAAACCAAGAATCACCTACCCAGCAAAACTGAGTATCAAGTTTCAGGGGAAAATATAGTCATTCAATGGAATAGAGGACTTTCAAGCATTCTTGATGAAAAAACCAGAGTTGAATAGAAAATTTGACATTCAGATACAAAAAGTGAGAGAAGCATGAGAAGGTAAACAGGGAAAAGAAATCATAAGGAACCTATCAAAGTTGAACTATTAACATTCCTACATGGAAAAATGATAATTGCAACTTATGAAACTTGTTTCAGTATGAGAATAGTTGAAAGGAATAGAAATGTGTATAAATATGTACATATATGTATATACACATATAAATGTCTATATAGGAGGGTATATGAGCATATGAATACATATACGAGTATGTTTATATATGTGTTCAGGTATACATTGACAGAGGGTACAGGACCAGTTGAATAGGAAGGGATGATATGTAAAAGGTGAAATTAATAGGAAAGAGAGGAATATAATGAGAAGAGATGGGGAGAGATAGAATGGGATAAATTATCTTACATAGAAGAGGCAAGGGAAAACTGTTACAATGGAGGGGAAGAATAGGAAGGCAAAAGGAAATGAGTCAACCTTATTTTCAATGAATTTGGCTTGGGGAGGGAATGACATACACACAAAATAGGGTATCTCACCCTACAGGAGAGTAGGGGGGGAAGGGAATGAGAGGGGACATGATGGAAGGGAGGGGAGGCTGGGGGGGGAGGGAAGTTGGAAGCACCCACTTTTGAAAAGGGACAGGATCAAAGTAGAAAATAGAACAAGTGGGGGCGTGGGATGGAATGGAGGGAAATATAGTCAGTGTTTCACAATATATCCACTATGGAAATGTTTTGCATAGCTACACATGTACAATCTATATTGAATTGCTTATCTTCCCTGTAAGGGTGGGTGACTAGGGAGGAAGGGAAAGAATCTGGAATTCAAAGGTTAAAAATCAAATGTTTAAAAATATATTATTATTATTATTTTACATGTAACTGGGAAATAAGTTATACAGGCCCTGGGGCATAGAGATCCACCATGCCCTACTGGAAAGTCGTAGGGGGTATAGGGGAAGATATAGGAGAGAGCAGATTTGGTGAGGGGATATTCAGTGGGATTGCTGTTTTGGGGTGGTGGGTAGGGGGAAAATATTTGTAACTCAAAATCTTGTGGAAATGATGTAAATTAAAAAATTTTTAAAAATAAACTACAAAAAAAGATAAAAGTCAGAGTCTATATTAAAAAAATTTTTTTTGGATATTTCATCTCCTGTCCTAATTTGTTTACACTTACTGGCCCTCCATATCTGGAACACACTCTTCCACTCAACATTTTTTTTAATTTTTCTTTTGCAAGGTTTACACCACGTGCCACTTCCCATGTAAACCTTTCCTCTAATACTCTAATTTATTTGTGTTTCCTCCCATTAGAAATTTCATTTCACTTCAGATCTGTGTACACGTTATAATTTACTTTACCCACCTAAAATCATGTTCATTGGGAGCAAAAACTATATATAATTTATCTGTATATATATGCATATGTCTGTGTATGCATGCATTTATGTGCATATGCATATAAACACACATACTTGTGTTTGTAGCCTCAGTACCTAAGTGATGACTTGAACATAATATGTGTTTAATAAAGATTTGTTGAATTATTTATGACCCCTACCTCCTGATATTTCCCATCATCTACTTACCTTTATATATGTTGCATAAATCTCAGAAGAATGCAAACTTTTGGGGGTATAGACTCTTTCATTCTTTTCTTTCCATCTCCACTTCATACAATGCCTTGCATATAGTGAGAGCTTAAAACTTGGCTCCACTTCTGACTTCAAGACTTCAAAACTATGCCTCATTTGTTCTCTCATCTTAGAACTTCTGTAGCTCTTGGAACCTTGCCCTGAAATATTCAATTTATTCCTGCAGCCTTTTTACCCTGGTGTGTCCCACTAGCAGATGCACTTCTCTCCCCATTCTTCTTTCATTAATGAGTTTCTCCTGGAATCTCTATTTCTTTAGAGGAGCTAGTGGGGCCCAGCTACAAATATTTTCATACATCTGGATTTTTTTTTCTTTCTTCAATAATCTCCTTGGGGTATATGCCTAGCAATGGGATTATTGCATTAACGGGTATGAATGTTTCAGCCACTTTAACTGCACAATTCCAAATTACTTTCCATGGTTGTACTAGTTCATTGTTCTACCAAAAGTTTGCTAATGTCCCTATCTTATTACAACCCTTCCAGTATTGTGCATTTCTATCTTTTGTCATCTTTGCCCATTTGCTGGGTCCTCCCCCAAGATACCCTTTTCTTTTTTTATCCCAGATACATCCATTTTTATTCATGCAAAATATTATCAATTTTTCTAGGGCAATATGCTCTACTTTACCTTTTTAACATTTTATTTATCCCTTATATGGTCAACAATTCATCTACTCATAGTTATGAAAGAGATCTGTGATTTCTCATTAGATTGTGAGCTTCTTGAAGGCAAGGACTGTTTTTCACTTCTTTTTGTATCTCCAGTGGTTAGCACAGTTCCTGTTTATTGACTGTTTGATTTTCTATTTCTCTTATTTTTTTCATAATATGATATTTAATATAAAAGTCCTGTATCCATTTAAAATTTATCATAGAATTGGTCCAAATCAGACTCCATTCCAATTTTCCCACCAGTTCTTAGGGATTTCTTTTCTAAAATGATTAGTATTTTTAGGCTCATTAAATATTGAATTTCTGAGTTTGATTATTTCTGATTCTCTCTTTTTTAGTCTGTTCCATTGATTTATTTTACTATTTTTTTAATCATACCACTCCGATTTTCCCACCCATTCTTAGGGATTTCTATCCTAAGTAATTAGTATTTCCAGGCTTGTCAAACATTGGATTACTGAGTTCCATTATTTATGATTTCCATTATTTAACTTGTTGCATTAATTATTTTTTTAGTATTTTTTTTAAACAGTAAAAAATGGTTTTATTGACTGAAACCTTATACCATTGTTTGAAGCTGGTCTGGTAATGCTTACTCACACTTCAATTTTTTTTCATTATTTCCTATGATATTTTAGGGTTTTTTAATCCTTCAAATGACTTTGCTATCATACTACTTCTGTAAGTATACCTTTGGTAGTTTGATCAGTATAAGATGCTTATTAATAAAATAAACCTTACATATGCTTATATTTTTAGGCTTTTAGCACAAATGAGCACTATAATTTGGCAAAGGCTTTTTTATATCTCTTGGGGAACTAGGTAGGAAAGTGGATAGAACATTTGGCTGGAGATACAGGACACTGAGCAAATAACTCAACTTTTGCTTTCTATACTTCTCTGAACTCTAAAATCCAACTCTTAAAATCTCCTACCTCACAAAATTGTTTTGAGAATTAATTGAGAAAGTTGTTTTATTTTTTAAAAAATGTATTAATATATTTTGTCTTTATATCATCTAAATTCTCCCTGTATTTTTCTCACTTTCCCCTTACAGAAGGCCAGCTGTTCCTTATTACAAGGAATTGAAAAAGAAAAAAGAGAAGGGAACAAAAATCTATCTGTCTCTCTGTCTCTTTGTCTCTCTCTCTCTATCTATCTATTTATCTATCTATCTATGTGTAACTATATTTAATATTACAATCCATGTATCCCTGTACCTCTGTGAAAGAAGAGGGAGAAGGTGTCTTCTCATATATCTTCTTTGGGGCCCAGATTTTTTTTTGTGACCTTGCAAAAAACATTCATTTTCATTTGTGTTGTGGTAGGTTTTTTTTTGCATTTACATAGTTGTAGTGATTGTGTATATTATTATTTTTGTTCCTGTGCTTTCTTCACTTTACATCAATTCATATTAAGTCTTTGCATGCTTCTCTGCAGTCATCATATTTATTTCTTACCCCATAGTTATTCCACTGCATTCCCATTCCATAATTCATTTGGTGTTTTCCTAATTGATGGGCATCAGCTTTGTTTCTAGTTCTTTGCTAACCCAAAAAGTGCTGCTAAAGTTTGGCATATGCTGAGCCTTCCTTTTTATCAATGATTTCATTGGCATATAGGCCAAGCAGTAGAATCTATGGGTCAAACGATATGGTTGTTTTGGCTAATTCATTTGTATCATTTCATATTGCATTCCAGAACTGCTGGACCAATTCACAGCTCCACTAGCAAGGAAATTAACTTGCTAAAAAGGCTGCAGGGATAAATTGAATTTTGAAGTTAAGACTAATGTACCTATCTTCCCAGAACTTCTTTCAGTTTGACCATTTCATTTCAATCTACATTTTACCATAATCACCTCATGAGGTACGCCAAACCTCCAATTCACATGTGACAATTGAGGTTCACAAATGTAAAGCGCCTTGCCTGAAATTATGATAGCTAGTGAGTGGTAACTCTCAGACTAGGATGAAGGACGCCATATTTCTAGACTAGCCCTACTTTGATCACAACAGACTGTATTCTAGTGATGGAGATCAACTCTTAGCACTGCTTCTGGACAAATATATTAGACTTCAGTCAGGTATGATGAGGGGAGCTTTGCAACAATTTGGTAAAACAGTGATTTTCACAGTCACTTGAACTTGTACTACTTATGCACTGCAGCAAAACTGTGTACATTCACAAGAGTCTTGGATATCATCAATTCAGAGAGCCCTGGGGATGTCTTCTGTTGGAGATAGCATATTAGGAAAGTCTTTTGGAGCCTTTAAGACCTGCATGATCAATAACACAAAGGAGATCCCGTAATACCACCTTTAACACACCCAGAAGCTTCAGGCCTATGAAACCAGCTACAGACCTTCACTTAAGAATACTTTCCGTTTGTTTCCTATAGTTCTCTGAGGTTCCACCTGACCTCCTGGTAATCACAGATGTATAACTCAGGGATAGTTCTCCCTCAGCATCTCCTGAAGTCAAAGGGCATGTTGGGGCCAGCCCCTGGGAGGGGGAACTGCCCCGAGACTACAGGGGACCACGGCGGGACAGGGGATGCATAGGTTCAGTGTCCCTCCCCAGGGCATTAGTCTTCTGACAAAATATTCATAAAGTGCTTAGCACTATACCTAGCACATGGAAGATACAGTTAAACATATGTTTTGGAACTTTTAAAGTATGATTACTTATAACGATGGTCTTCCTAATGTACTTTTTATCCCTTGTCTAAATTCAGTTTGACCATATTGAATTATTTATTTAATAAATTGGTGTACTCTATAAAAGGATTTCGCTTAAATTTTTAAAATTAATATTTATTAATGATATCTGGCTAGAGTACTCCTGCTTTGTTCTTCCTTACTTTAGGTATTAGGACTATATTTGTCATATCAAAGAAATTTAATAGAGTGCTTTCTATTAATATTTTGAGAGTATTTTATGTAGTGTTGAAATTAATTATTTTTTTTTGAAGGGTGGAAGGTAGGGCAATTGGGGTTGTGACTTGCCCAAGGTCACACAGCTAGTAAGTGTTAAGTGCCTGAGGCCACATTTTTAACTCAGGTCTTCCTGACTACAGGGCCAGTGCTTTATTCACTGTGCGACCTAACTGCCCTGAAATTAATTATTCTTTGAAATTTTGATAGAATTCTCCAAAAAGTCCATCACAAAGAGTATTGTTTTTCCTTGGGAAGTTACTTTACATCTAGCAATATTTTCTTTTTCAAGATAGCATTATTTAAGACATCTATTTAGTATTCTTTTACTTTGGGTATTTCATATATGTGAAGGCAATTCATTCCTTTTTTATTCTAAGCTTTGTTGGTATATGACTATGGAAAGCAGGTTCTTATAATTATTCTTACTCTGGTTCTGTTGATATTTTGCCTTTTTTATTATTTGTCCTCTTCCTTTAAGTCATCATGAGTAAAGGTATATCAATTTTGTGTATCATTTCAAAGAATAAGTGTGTTTGTTTATTTATAACTTCTTTAAACTACTTATTTGTAATTTATCTATTTTCCTACATTTTCAAGATTGTCTCATTTGTGCTTGTTTTGGGATTACATGCCGGGTTTCTATTTTTTTAAAGTACATTCAGTTCATTAAACATCTTTCCCCCCTTATTTTGTTAGTATATGTTTTGAGGAATACAATTCTTCCTCTGAAGATTTTCTTTAGCTACATCTCAGAATTTTTTTGTATGTAGTGTCATTATTATCATTGTCTTTCATGTCATTCTTAATTGTTTCTCTGATTTGTTCTTTGACCTGCTCCTTATGTAGGATTCCAGTAATAAGTCTCCATTTAGGTCCTTACTGTATTAAAAAAAATACAGGCTACAAAATGTCCTTAAGAGTTCAACAAATACTGAAATAGAACTATACAGTTATTACAGGCAGGACAGTTGTCGATAATTACGCAAATTAATATTGATCCATTCAAATTTAACAAAGACATCTTAAAAGATGCTGCCATACACAATGTTCATTTAATCCAAGCTATATAGAATGGAAAACTTTAAAAAAGTATAGACCTAGCAGAAGAAATTCAAATTCCATTAAAATGAAGTGAAGTACAACTCTACCTGTGATCTTCTCTGCTCTTGGAGCTATCTCAAAAAAAAAAAAAATCATTGAACCTACCAAAGATCAGTTTAAATACGGCTGTTTTTTTTTTTAATTACAAAAAGAGGTAGAATTTTTTCTATGACTTACAACTTCAAGAGGCCACAGAACAAAATTTTAAAAAGAGACTTCTCCCAGGATCATTTTTCTCTGAACCTCTACACTGAGAATAGGATACATACAAATAATAAAAAGAATTGCTTCATTTGCAAACTTTATGAAGCACTTTGTATATTTAATTTAATTCAATCCTCATTTAGTTGAAAAAAAGGAAGGATATTGGACAATTATTAAGTTATTTCCTCATAAAAGCAGAAAAAATCTGTGGTGGGAAAATGAGCTCAAAGAAAAATTAGGAACATATCCAACTAAGTGAAATCATCCAAAAAAAGAATTCTAAGTAGAAAATGTTGGGAAGACTGCAAACAGAAGAAGAATGAAAAAGATTTGCAAAGATCATTTCAACAAAATCCTTCAAGGATAGTAAAACCATTGCATTTGGACCCTAGTCTCATCATCTCTGAGAATATTATAAACAAGAAAATAAAATTAAAAAGAAAAAAAAACAGGAAAAGCAGCAAGATTGAATCAAGTATAGATAAAGAGGATTCATATTCTGAGCAATGCAACAGTGAAGGCATTGAAGGACATAAAAAAGTATCTGAAGAAGGGGAAGATATCAAAAATTTTCATGTCTATGAGAGAAAGAGAGGGAGGGAAGGAAGAAGGGAGGGGGAGGGAGGGAGGGAGAGAGATAGAGGCAGACAGAGACAGAGATGAAGAGAATATTAACTGCTACTAAACTGTTTATTCTCCCAAATATATAACTCTTTCTGAGAATCATCAATACTTAAATTGTGGACATACTCAAAGGGGACGTTCTTAGGGAACAATGAGATTTTCACAAGAGTATTATTTCAGAATAGGAGGTGAATAGCGCCTCTGGAAGGATTTTCATCTTCATCTTTATTACCTCCTACATCTAGTGATTTGGGTATAGAAGATACTTAATAATGTTTGCGAAAATGATTTCATAGTGATTTACACATACAAGAGCCTTAATATAGATTGTTAAATTGATGTCCAGACATCATGACTTAGAAAGAACTTCAGTAAGTTGGAGAATATCTGTACAAAGAAAATGAGGACACTGAGAAGTTTTGAATTGTTAGAGCAATAGGGTTATTTTTTTTTTTTAATTGGAGGTATTTATCCTAAGGGGGAAAAGAATTAATTAAAGTATGAAGGGTTATCACATGGAAGAAAGATTATACATCCTTAGTTTGGTTCCAGAAGACAGAGATAGTAGTAAGGAATGGAAGTAGAAAAGTGGGAAATTTCATTTTGATATGAGGAAAAACTAAAATGCCAAAGTGGAATGGCTTTCCTCAGGATGTAATGAATCTCCACCCCTCACCGCCACCCCTAAGGTTTACAGGCAAAGGATGAATTAGTACTTGTCAATTATGTTGTAGAAAAAGATTCTTGTTCATCTGTGGGTTAGAATGGATGACCTCCGAGTTCCCTTCTAATTCTGAGACTCTGATTCTTCATTGATTATACATTCTCTAATTAAATAATTTATCACTCAGTTTAGTCTTTATTTCCCATGATGTACTAGAGGTACCTTGTCCAAGGCTCAAATCTTTGCCTCTCTTCTGCCAAGATTCAATTATAATTAAGGTTATGAAGTGGTTAAGAAATCTGCCCTGCATCTGAATGTCCAAATTAGCCAAATGGACACCAGTAGAGAATTAATTTTAATATTGATTTAATCATAAATGTCCCATATATTTCCCAGTTTCACTCCAAATCATATTAGCCTCAAAAATTCACTTTAATTAAGAGGAAGTATTTGGTAAATAATTTCTGTCCTTATCTTCTTTCAGTAGTATTACAAAATGTGTCCTTAAATTGTTCAACTTCAACAGTAATCACATTCCTCTCGTGTTCTTTCCAAAGAATTAGAAACTTATTTTCTTTGAAGGAACAAATAGCTTAACACCCTTGCACCTGTCTGAACATTTTAAATGGAAATGAATTAGGGGATTTATCACTCTTTAATTGCATTGAAATGTGTAAGAATGCATTCAGTTTCTGTGCAATACTGTAATAATGCAGCAAGATCCCTGAGAAACAATTGACCACATTTTTCCAATTGAAGAAATTACTTCCTGAGGGACTTGATTATTTCAGATCCTTGTGGAGTCAGTGGAGCTCTTTTTTTTTTCAAGTCATACCCCACTGGCTGAAAAGAGCTAATACATTTGTCAAAGTTCCCCTCAAGCTCTATTGCAAAGATGTTACTATCCTAAAGAAGTAGCAGTGTTTTGCCTCAGGGGCAGGATGGCCTTGGTTCAGATCCTGCCTTTGACAAACACTGACAGTACAAGGTTAGGCAAACCACTTGATTTCTTATTGCTCCAGGAAATTGTCTAGAGGCATAAATTGCAAGCCCATTGTGTATCTGCTTAGGCATAGGAAGTTTCCTCTCCAGAAAGTCCCTAAAATAATGAAATCATATATGTGGACAGAACAAACAAAAATCCTTGTGATCCTAATGCAAATATTTAACTAAATGCTTGAAGGAAGCTTTAAAACCATTCCATTAACTACTATATGAAGGACAAGCCCCATGTACCATATAGCACACTCATTGATGGGGAACACTACTTAACAAGAAAATGCATTTGACATCCATAGATTGCATACCACTGATTGGAAATAATAGCAATCATAGCTAGCATTTATGTAGCACTTCAAGATTTGCAAAGCACTGGGCCGCTAGGTGGCACAGTGATTAGCGTGCAGGCCCCAGAGTCAGGAGGACTTGAGTTCAGATTTGACTGCAGACACTAAACACACAAGCACCAAAAATACCTAGCCTTATGACCTTGGGCAAGTTACAGAACCCCAACTGCTCTCCAAAAAGAAAAAAAAAAGATTTGCAAAGCACTTTACAAATATTATCCATTTTTATCCTCACAACTGTACATGGAATTAGGTGTTATGCCCAGTTTTACAGATGAGGAAAATAAGGCAGACAAAGGTTAAGTGATTTGTCCAGGATCACAAAGTAACTGAGCCCATATTTTGACTCCAGATCTACTTTTCTATCCATTTCTCTATTCTTCTGTCTTTTTCATTAGACCCTGAGCTTCCTGAAAGCAAAAACTTTTTTTATCATTATTTACTTTTTATCTTCAGTGCTTAACCCAGTAACTGGCAGATTTTTATATTAAGATACCTTAAAAAATATTAGCTGATTTACTGATCCTTGCTAATGAATCAATGGGGAGAGCTGTAGCTCAGGGCCCAAATCTATAGATGCACATGTTCACCATTCTAATTAGATCCTTGCTGCAGATTTAATTTCTTTATGTTGGCAACTCCAAATGTTTTAAAGCTAGAGAATTCCTGCTTCTCACTTATCTAAACCTTGTGATTAAGAACTGTCTCGTCCTAGACAAACCTCCTTCCCCCACTTATTTTTCAAGCTCAACTCTTCTTTATCCTCCCTTTTTAACACTTATTATGGACATCATTACCTTGTATTGATCTTGTTTGTACCTTTATGCATATAGTTGTTTGTATGCCCTCTCCCTCATTGGAATATGAGCTCTTTGAGGACAGGGACTGAATTTCTGCCTTTTTTAATGCCCAGAACCACAGTACTGTGCCTGACACACAGTAAATCATTGAAGAATGACTGTAAGCTGTTTGCTGAATGGATTGATCCCAAGCAAATCACTTAACCTCCCAAAGTCATCTGTAAAACATGGATATTATTCATGCCATGGTTCTCTTTGGTTTGTTGTGTTGTAAGTACTTGTGCATATTAGAGCAACATACAAAGGTGAGTTATTATTAATTATATATAGTTAGAGGAGAGGACACTCCATGCATAGTCATTAACATAAAGGCAGAGAGACAGAAGAAAGCAGGTGGCATTGAGAGAATGATAATTGGTCCAATTTGACAGTAGTAAAGGTCACGGAGAAGAGTATAGACATGTGGAATACACATGGAAATTTGGATTATAATGTCAGATTGTGGAGGACCTTGAGTGACAGATTAAAATTTTTAAATATTTTACCACAGATAATGAAGAGCCACTGATCATTTCTGAGCAGAGTAACAAGGAAGATTTGTTTTTCAATCATATACTTGCAAAAATAAATTATATTACAATATCCAGGTAATATAAAATTAGGGTCTGAACTACATCGATAACAATGGGAATGGGAAGAAGATGGGAAAGAAAGATTTTGTGGAAGGAGAATCAGTCAGATCTAGGGAAAATTAGAAGTGAGGTAGAGGGAGAGAGAAAATTCAAAGGTGATGCCAAGGTTTGGAGCATAGGAGACAGCAGTGTCAGTGCCAATGAAGAGAAAGAATCTATTCAATAGAAAGAAAATGTGTTTTTAGGGAAATTTGATGGATTTGATTGAGTTTGAGGTGTTGGTCATTTCAGGAGATAATTCATCAGCAATTTGAAATACAGTTTTGGAACTAAAATGATTAGAACAAAAGATATAGGCTTGGGGGTTATCTGAATAGAGGTAACTGTTGAAACTCAAGAGATGATGAGATTGCTGAGAGAGAATGGATATATGGAGAGATTTAATTGAGGAGAGTTCAGTCGGCTAAGTGCTCATTTTTAAAGACATAGAAAATAGGTAGTAATGAACTATTTGTTTGGTAAAATAAAAGGCAAAGGCAGATCCATATGCTAACGCTAGTGACAAAATAGATGTGGACTATGAAGTGAACTGAAATTGCGATATTAAAAAAGTAGTAAGCAAGTGATCAAAGTAATACTGAAATAAAAGAAGATAAGTGTTCGCAGGCATCTGTCCTTGATCCTTTGTTATTCAAAATAGTGACCAACATCATTCTTATAAAAACTACAGCTACAGAAGCAAGGAAGCCCAGATAAAATTGTGCGATATCCCTGTGGGTCACATATTGGCTGAGAAAACCACAAGTTAACTTTATCAACACTGTATTTTTTTAATATAATTTGTTAAGATTTCCCAAATACCATTTTAATCCAATTTGGCTGAGCTTGGAAGCTTTGCTATTGCGTTTGACACCTCTGGCCTATATCATAATTGAAGTAAATTCTAAATTGCAGTTATAAGTTAATGAAAATAAAGTTGTAATATGTTTTCCCTTTAAGTTCATGCACCTCCTGGAATTTATCCATAGAATCTTTGGATTTGAGTCATAGTATCAACAGACCAGAATGATAAAATAAATCTACTGCATCACCTCAATATTTCCATGGATCAATGACCTTATTTCTTTGGTTACTCTCTATGGTCAGACACATTAAATCTCACTCATTCTTGTGATATGATTTTTATGTTTCCATTTCATTTTGGGGTTGACTCTCCCAATACTATTATTGTAAGGCTATGCCACTATGCCACTTTTTTGCATGCATGTACATTACATGCCCTTGCTTCTATTTTTCATTAAGGCCATCTTAAAAAATATATATATGCTGATTGGTATATTCTTTAGTTATCTTTATACTTTTCTTTGGAAAGCTCCTACTTCTTATCCTCACTTAAATCATTTATTTTTCAATATGTTCTTTTATTCTCTTGGACTCACTTCCAAAATAGAATTTTAAGCAATTTGATCCTAACTATATTTTCACTGAATTGTTTAAAATATTGTCCCAAATTTTCTATTCAACTCTGTTTTTTTCATCAAGAATGCTTGAAAGTCCTCTATTCCATTGAATGACCATATTTTCTCATGATACTCAGTTTTGCTGGGTAGGTGATTCTTGGTTTTAATCCCAGCTCCTTTGACCTCAGGAATATCCTATTCCAGGCCCTTAAATCCCTCAGTGTAAAACCCACCAGATCCGGTGTTATCCTGATTGTGTTTCCACAATATTCAAATTGTTTCTTTCTGGATGCTTGTAATATTTTCTCCTTGATCTGGGAATTCTGAAACCTGGCTATAATATTCCTAGGAGTTTTCTTTCTGGGATCTTTTTCAGGAGGTGATCAGTGGATTCTTTCAACCTCTATTTTGCCCTCTCGTTTTAAAACATCAGGAAAATTATCTTTGAGAATTTCTTGGAGAATGATTTCTAGGTTCTTTTTTTGGTCATGGCTTTCAGGTAGTCCGATAATTTTTAAATTATCTCTCCTGAATTTATTTTCCAGGTCAGTGGTTTTTCCAATGATATATTTCACATTGCTTTCTTTTTTTTCATTTATTTGGATCTGTTTAATAGTATCTTGATTTCTCATAAATTCACTAGCTTCCATTTGCTCCAATTTAATTCTGAAGGAATGATTCTCTTCAGTGAGCTTTTGAGATTCTTTTTCCATCTGGCAAATTTGGCTTTTAATGCATTCTTTTCCTCCTTGCCTTTTTGAGCCTCTTTTGCCATTTCAGTTAGTTTATTTTTGAAGGTGTTATTTTCTTCAGTCAGTTTCTTGACTTCATAATTTTCTTGCATCATTTTCATTTCTCTTCCAAATTTTTCCTTCACTTCTCTTATTTGTCTTTCAAAATCCTTCTTAAGCTCCTCTATAGCCTGTAACAGATTCATATTTGTTTTCCTGGAATCTTTTGGTGAAGGAGTTCTGACTTTGCTGTCTTCCTCCTGTTCCATGCTTTGATCCTTTTTGTCCCCAAAATAGGAGTCTAATGTTGCATTGCTCTGATTACTTTGCTTCCTTTGCTTGCTCATGTTGACACTCAATTACTTGACTTTTGAGCTTTTTGCCACAGTAGAACTCTGCTACCAGAGATGGAAGCTTTGTCCCAATTGCTGGGGTTTTTGCAGCTGCTGGAGCTATTAGTTGGGTGCCCTTCTCTAAAGAATCCACACACTCTGGCAAACTGGTCATATACCCCAGGACCTCCACTGCAGCCTGCATTCCAGATCCAAGCAGGATAAAGCAAGAGCCATTACCCCTTAGACTGGTTGCTTGCCCCCCCCCCCGCCACAATCTGCAGGCCAGGAGCTCTGAAGCAGCCACATGGCAGCAGCACAGCCGTGGCGTCTCAGCTCCTTCTCCCTCTAGGGGGTAAAGGCCGGACCACACTCCCAAATTCCCTCTTCCCAAAGTACACACTGCAATGACCTCTCACTTTGTCCTTAGCATCTATGGGTTAATAATTCTGGAAACCACCACAGCTGCTGGTGATATGAAGTCCCTCCAGCCAGTGGCTGGTCAGGCCCACCTTGAGGCTAAAATCTCGGACTCATGTGGGTCTGATCTTGGCTGCAAGACTGCTGCGCTGGCCCCTTACTGTAGGTTTGCCAGGCTGTCTTCAGCAGGAGGTTAGCTTCTCTCTTTCATTTTGAGGGGTCTGTAGTTCCAAAGTTTGTTTAGAGTGACTTTTTTACACGAATTGGAGAAGGAGGGAGCAGGAGCCAAGGAAGTCCTATTTCTACTTTGCCATCTTGACTCCGCCCTCAAGTTGTTTTCTAAAAATGTTACAGTCATTGTGTAAGTTGTTCCTCAAGCTCTCATTTCTCTCTACATCAGTTTATAATAGTGTTCACAGGTTTCTCTGAATTAATCCCTTTGATCATGTTATGGCACTACAATATTCCATTACGTTCACAAATAATAAGATGTTCAGTTATTCTCTAACTGATGGACACTCTTTTTCTAGTTCTTTAATACATAAAAAATGATGCTATAAATATGTTATATATATATATATATATATATATACTCACACACACATATATACATATATGTATGTGTGTATGCCATTTCCCTTTGTGTTTCATGTCTTTAAGCCTAGTAATTTTATTGCCAAATTAAAATATATGCAATCTTTAATTACTACATAGAGTTTCAAATATTTTCCCAGGATATTTGGAAAAATTCACAGATATGACAACAATATGTTGGTATGCCGGTTTTTCAGTGTCCCCCTCCACCACGGTCATTTTCACTTTTATCATCTGTGTTAAAGGTGTGAGGTAGAGCATTAGCATTTTTTTAAAATTCCCATTTCTCCAATTATTAGATATTAGGATCAATTTTATGTGATTATTTATAATCTGGGTTTGTTTTTCCCTTGAAACTACTTGTGTCTATTCTTTGACTGTGTTCCAATTGGGGAATGGCTTTATTCTTTCCTAATTAAACACTTCCTTTAAAATATACATGGATTAATTTTGTTTGCATAAAAACTTTTCAATTTTATATAATCAATTATATAATTTATATAACCATTTCATCTTCTGTAATCTTTTCTATCTCTTGTTTAATTAAAAAAAATTCCCTATCCAAGATGTGAAAGGCATGTATTTCTCTGCTCCTCTTATTTGTTTCAACATGACCTTTACATATAACTCATGTGACTATTTGAGGTTTGGGTTTTACATAGTGTGAGTTGTTGGTAGAAAAGTAATTTCTGTTATACTGTTTTCCAATTTCCTCCAGTTTTTTTGTTTGTTTTTTTCTCTGTCTATGTAGATTGTCTCAATCACTTTTGTCTTACTATTATAGCTAGTATTTTTTGAGCACTATGTCAAAAGACTTTGATGATATTATACATCCTTAATTTGTCTCTGATATTACTGGAAATAATCATAGAATTTCTCTATGAAATATGGTGTGATTCTAGGTTTTAGATAAATTATTTTCCTCCCTCTCCAACTTCAACACAATTTTTAACAATTTAAGCTCTACTGTCCTCTGCTTTTGAATCCCATGTCCCTTATCCAATTGACTGTCTCTTCTTGGCTAAGCTCAGTGCTGTGTTATTCCCAGATTCCACATAATCCACTTCATCTGCTCCTCTGAATAGTACTGACTTGGAATCAGTCCATTGCTTCTTACTTTACTGAGAAAATTGAAACTATTCAACATGAGTTCCTTCTTCTCTCATGGCATCTCCATCTCCTTCCATTCCCTTTATTTCAAAACCACTTCCTTTCCCCTAGTATTTGATAAAAGAATATCCCATTACCACCTTTTTTTTAATCAAGGTCAAAAGCTTTTAATGTGTATTTGTTCCCTTCCTTCCTATATCTTAGGCAGCTTAGTGGTTCACCAGATAGAGTACCAGGCCTGAAGTCAGGAAGATGATCTGAGTTCTAATCCAGTCTCAAGACACTTACCAGCTGTGTGACCCTGGTCAAGTCACTTAACACTCTTTGCCTCAGTTTCCTCATCTGTAAAATGAGGTGGAGAAGGAATAGCAAATCCCTCCAAATCTTTGTTGAGGAAACCCCAAATGGGGAAACAAAGAGTCAGACACAAGTGAAAAATTGTAACTAAACAATTTCACAGCTGTCTTCAAATATGTCTGTCTCCCCATGCTTTAAAAAACAAAAATAAAAACTTCACTAAACCATGTAATCCCCACAAACTATTGCTCTGTATCTCTACTTTTTTCATCTAAGTACCTAGAAAAAGCTGTATATATCCACTGTTTGCACTTCCTTTTTTCTCACCCTTTAAAACTGTGTAACCTATCATCTGTTATCACTCAGTTGAAACTGCCCTGATAATTCTGGTGATCTTAATTATTTTTTACCTATTTGTCATATTTTAACAGCTGTCCACCTCCTCTTGGATACATTCTTTTCTCTTGGTTGTTATTACATTGTTCTTTCTTGGTTCACCCTCTACCTATCTGAAAGTTCTTTTTCAGTTTCCTTTGCTGGTTCATTTTCCATGTCATGGCCCTAAAAAGTGGTTCTCCAAGATTCAATCCCAGGTCTTCTTCTTTTCTCCTTCTCTTAGAAATCTCATCACGTCGCATGTGTCTGACTATCATTTCTATATAGATAACTCAGAATCTGCAGCTATGTAGCTGCAGCCATTCTCTCTGAAGCTTTAGACCACACCTCACAAGTTGCTTTTAAATAGAACAATAACTAAATTCATTACCTTTCTTCCTAATTTTTCTTTTTTCTAAACCCCAATCCCATCAAAGGCACCACCATTCTTTTAATCTTCCAGGTGTGTTTCTTTAGTATTATCTTCAATAAATCAATCTTTCTCACCCTATGCATCTAATCAACTGCAAAATCTTGACCCTGCTACCTTTATAACATTTCTTATATCTCATATCTCTCTATTCAGAGAGCTGCCACCTTACTTTAGTATTCTTCATCTTTTTTCTAAGTTACTGGAATAGGCTATAATTGACCTACCTCCTTAAGGCCGTCCTCCACTCTAATTCATCCTAAACATAGCTATTGAAGCAATTTTCTTTTTTTTAGGGCAACTGGGGCTAAGTGACTTGCCCAAGGTCACAAGGCTATTTTTTGTGTTAAGTGTCTGAGGCCGGATCCAAACCCAGGTCCTCCTGACTCCAGGGCTGGTGCTCTATTCACTGTACCACCTAGCCACCCCAGAAGGAATTTTCTTTGATACAGAAAAGACAATGTAAATATTCTACTCAACTGTGTAAGCTAACTGTTGACTCTTATGATAAAATGTAAATTCTTTGATGTAAAATTTTAAAGTCCTATGCAATCTAGCCCTAACCTATCTTTCTCACCTTACTGGACATTATTCCCCCTCCCATTCTCAAAAGCCAGAAAGAGAGGTCTATGACATGGAGTAAAAAGTGGGCCTAGAGCCCAGATGGATGAACATCAGTGATGTGGCTTGGTTGTGGTGACAGAAGCAGCAGCAGCTTTAAGAGTTCTCAAGCCAGAGAAAGTAAGGGGACCTTGCAACAGGTCATAAAGGGAATGCAGGGGACCCCTGTGGTAGCACTGTATATAGGATCATACACTGTTCCATAACTCAATTATTTTTATCTGCTTCTGGGTGGAGAGGAGCACTTTCAGACAAGAAGGAGTGACAATACTAAGGGGCAATTATTTGGCAAATACATTGCCTATCCCCACACAAAAAGAAAGGAAAGAATATATAAAATGTCTCATCAGAAACATAACTGACCTAAAAATGGATGCAGGAGAGATAATCTAAGAATTATTGGATTACCTGAAAGCCACAATGAAAGGAAAAGCCTAAAAATCATATTTCAAGAAATTGCAAAAGATAACTAACCCAATCGCCTAGAACCAACAAGTACAGGTGAAATTTTAAGAATCTACCAATCACCACCTGAAAAAGAACTCAAGCTGAAAACTCCCAGGAATATCATAGGCAAATTCCAAAGCTCCCAGGTCAAAGAGAAAATGCCTCAAACAGCCAGAAAGAACCCATTCAAATATAGCAGAGCAAGATATAGCACCTATCACATTAAAGGTGCAGAAGGCTTGCAATATGATGATATGGAAGCAAAAGGATTGGGATTATAGCCAAGAATAACCTATCCAATAAAACTGAGTATAATCATCTAGGGAAACTGGATATTTAATGAAATAAAGTACTTTCAAGAATTCTTGATGAAAATATCAGAGACGAAATTAAAAATTTGACTTAGAAATGCATGAATTAAGAGAAGCATATAAAGGTTAACATAAAATACAAATCATAAGGGACTCAATAAGGTTAAACAGTCAATATCTCTATATGGAAATAGGAGACATGTATCTTCTAAAAACTTTAAGATTATTAGGGCAATTAGAAGGTTTCTTGGGGAGGCTAGATGGCACAGTGAATAGAGCACAGGCCCTGGAGTCAGGAGCACCTGAGTTCAAATCCAGGTTCAAACACTTAACACTTACTAGTCATGTGACCTTGGGCAAGTCACTTAACCATAACTGTCCTGCCTTCCCCCTGCCAAAAAGCAAAAAAAGAAGGATTCTAAATAGAAAAAGCATTCAGTAATAAGTTGATTATTTTGGAATAATATAAAAAAACAGATGGGTGAGAAAGAGGGGTGCCCTGGGAGAAGGGGGAATGGAAAAAATGGGGGAAATTATCTTATTATCTCACATAAAAGAATTGCATAAGAAAGTGCTTTAAAAGCGAAGGGGGAAATGTTCAGGATGGGGGGGGTGGGTAATGCTTGAACCTCAATCACATCTAAATTGAATCAAAGAAGGAAGATGAGAGAGGGGGGGGAGGGAGAGAGACAGAAGGAGAGGGAGAGAGAGAGAGAGAGAGAGAGAGAGAGAGAGAGAGAGAGGAGAAAAGGTTAGATAGGTAAGGTAAGGTAAGATATGCAATTGGTAACACAAATCTATCATACCCAAAAGGGAAGTAGGAGGGGAAGTGGTATGATAAAAGGGAGAACAGATAAAAGAAAGCAATGGTTAGGAGCAAATCAGACTTGAGCTGAGCAAAAGGATAAAAAGAGAGCAACAAGAAGAAACAGAAGAAAACACAATAGAGGGAAATGCACAATTAGCAATCATAACTATGAATGTGAATGTGATGAATTCACCTATGACAGGTAAGCTAATAGACGGATGGATTAAAAAACAGAATTCAACAATATGATGTTTACAAGAAACACAATTGAAACAGTGATACATACATAGAGTTAAAATAGAGGGCAGGAGCAGAAACTATTATGTAACTAAATTTACAAAGGAAATGGTAAAAATAATGATCTCAGACCAAACAAAAATAGGCCTAATTAAAAGTAAATAACAAAGAAAGTATGTTTTTCTAAAAGGAAATATAGATATGCAAATAATGCCAATGCTAAACATATATACACCAAATGGCATAGCATCCAAATACTTAGAAGAAAAGTTAATTGAATTACCGGAGGAAATAGACAATAAAATGATACTATCATTTCCAAACAGGAATTCATCAGAAGAAATCAAAACTATCTATAGTCATATTTTAAAAATATTCTAAAATCCAAATTAAAGCAACTCTGAGATACCACCTGATTAGATTAACTAACATGACACAAAAAGAAAATGACAAATACTGAAGAGGATGTGGAAAAACTGGGATACTAACCAATATTGAAGAGGTTGTAAATTAATCCAATCATTCTGGGGAATAATTTGGAACTATACCCCCCAAAAGCTATATAATTTTTCATACCCTTTGACTCAGAAATACTACTAGGTCTGTATCCCAAAGAGATCAAGAAAAGGGAAAATGAATTATTTGTAAAAAAAAATATTTGTAGGAGCTCTTTTTGTTGTGACAAAGAACTGGAAACTGAGAGGATCCACATCAATTCAGGAATAGTTAGAAAAGTTGTATATTATTGTGATGGAACACTACTTTGCTATAAGACATGATGAGTAGTATGGTTTCAGAAAAAAAATAGGGGAAGGTTCATATGAACTGATGCAAAATGAAGTGATCAAAACCAGGAGAGCATTTTAATACCATTATTGGGAGGATGATCAGCTGGGAAAGACAGCTACTCTGATCATAACAATAACCTAAGATAATTCCAAAGGACCAGGTGTAATGTAATACCAAGCAAAGGCAACTTCCCAGGTTCAAAATACCAGCATAGGTGCTCTCTATTTTATTCAGTAACAAACCAAGAACAGAGAAGATCAAAACATGACATCATTCAAAATACAGCATTTACTAAGTGTGATTAAATAATCTCCAAGTACTACCCCACCCCAGGACCTTCCAATCATTCAATCAATTACAAAGTCTCTGTTCTAAATACTTCTCCACCCCTAGGCTATACCTTAATTAAGTCCACCACAAAGCCCCTTTTCTCAAATGGAGATTAGTTTCCAAACATAAGGTCAAAAGTTCCCCACCCCTGGATCACAATTGAATCTACCCCAGAGTTACATCAAGTTTAAACACAGCACTTAATACCCAAATGGAGGTCTTTTCTTCATCTTGACACGAGGCAAGTTCTCAGCAATCTTAGTTCCTGGGGAGACAAGGCTTAGCAAAGCCACAAGATACATTGCCAGTCCCTTCATGAATTTATCCTCTGTCTGCAGAACAGTCCTAGAACCCCTGAACACATTAGCAAAGCCCTCTCCCAGGATTTCTGTAAACATACAACAAGAAAATCCTTCTTCAGGGCTTCTGAACCAACAGAAAGGCTCCCAGACCCCTGCAACAACAGCACTGTCCCTCACCAGTGGACAGTATTCACTCTGTCTGCAGGACAGTCTCCAGACCCCTGCAACAACAGTACTGTCCCTCACCAGTGGACAGTATTCACTCTCTGTCTGCAGGACAGTCGCAGGCCTTCTTAGCGAACAGCCAGGTTCCAGGACTTCTTCAACAAAAGGACAGTCTTTCACCAGTGGACAAATCTGGCAAAATAACATCAAAACAGACAGACAAAGTACCAGCAAAACAGCCATGTCTCCTCAGTCCTTGGCAGCTCAGGAGAGAGCACCTGGTACCTGAAGAACCACTTCAGTGGCTGGTAAGGAGTGGATCTGAGTCCCACCTGGCACAAGGAAGTCAACTGCTGCAGCCAAGAACTGTGAGATGCTGGCTATGAATTTGATATCTGCTTCACTTCTGTCCAGAAGAGAGTAATTCGTACCTTTGGACAGTACTAGATGCCATTGCCCAGATGTGGTTGCCTGTAGGAATGTAGTATGTGAAGCCAAAGAAAGAGAAAATACTATAGAAATGTCAAGAAAGATAACTTTTTAAAAGATAATTAGATTGGGAGATGTTCGTTTCATTGGAGATCTTTAAGTAAGTTTTAGTAAAGTAGGAGAAGCACAAACAAGTTGAAGAGAGGGAATTTTAGGTGTTACATTTTTTTTGGTTTAAAGTATCCCTTTTAATATTTATAGTACTATATATTACGGATATTTTCATTGTAATGTATGAATCAGTCAATAATCAAGCAAAAAACTTTAAACAAATGTTTATTGTGAATGAGGCATGGGGCTAAGCACTAACAATACAAAGAAAGGCAACACCATAATCCTTGCCCTCAAGACCACATTCTACTGGGGGCTTCAACATGCAAAAAATTGCATGTAAAAAATAATATGCAGGGCAAAAAGGAAGGTGATCACACAAAAAAAAGGTCATTTTATTCATTGTTCCTGCCCTCTTCTAGAAACTGTTCTACAGTTGTTGACATAAATTTAGCATATACATGCATATATATTTATGTATACATACATATATACATATATATATACATATATATGTCCATCTGGCTTACATGGCATACTTATCACTAAGTCCTAGAAAGGCATATTTTTGCTCTAAGCTGAAGGAAAAGTCAAAATTATGTTTTGTAACTGTAACTCCTGCAACTCTTTTCAATTACATTTTCCACAGTTCTAAACACTTTCATATATCAGCAAAATGTACTCTTTCACTTGGACAATTAAAATCTGTTTTTCAAAAGCCTATGATTAGTTACTTATGTTGAACACATGATTTTTTTTTAATTTAAGGATTCAGTGGTTGCACGCTTTAGAAAAGGTGGCAAGAAGGATTAAGAATCAACTGCAAGAAGCATCTTCCCTTCTCCCAAATAAATTGAAAGAGAATAAGTTTATTTTCATGTCAGTAATATATTGTAGAAAGCAGAGATGCCCAGGAAATGCCAAAGAAGCTAATTCATAAAAATTTTATATTACCTTAGCCCACATCTTCATCCAAACAACTCCGAGGAATTATAGAAGATGCTCATTAAAATGTAGGTTTAGAGAGACATCAATAACATTGTATTAGATAGGCTGCCAGTGGTATATTGAATGGCACTGATATGAAAAGAGTCTCACTTCCAATAAGTTGGGCTTTCTGATTCTTTAATTGTGCCTGAGTGGAATTGTCCTATTTTTAAAAAATGAATACATAAACACATTTTTTGGCATCTGGTTTCTGTACCTTTTTTTCACAGTGGTTCCCTAATTTAAGTAAAGCACTCCCTTGCTGTTTCCTCTTAGAAATACCTAGCTTTCATTAAATCCCATCTCAAGTGCCATCTCTCACACAACAATTTCCTTTGATTTTTATTTCCTGTATGTAAATTACTTTGGATTTACTTTGTATATATTTGGGAATGTTTTTTTTTTTTGTTGTTGTTCCATATTCTTTGATCCAGATAAATGTAAACTCTTTGAGGGCAGGATCTGTTTTATTGTGTTTTTGCCCCTTTAACTTTAGCCCCTGGTCTGGTGTCTGACACATAAGAATCCCTTAGTATATAGGTGTTGAATAAATAAATGAGTAGGAATACACACGGAAGAGAAATCCATGATAAAGCAGGCTAGCTGGGAACTGGCAGTGTACACTGAAAAGAATGCTAAATTTGGAATCTGACAGCCTAGTATCTAATCTTGTTTCAACCATCTACTAGCCTTGTGCTTAGAACAGTCTCTAAGCCTCTATTATTGTTACTGTTATTGAGTAATTTTTAGTCTTGTCTGACTCTTTTGACCCCATTTAGGGTCTTCTTGGCAGAGATATTGGAGTATTTGGATATTTCCTTCTCCAGCTCATTTTACAGATGAGGAAACTGAAACAAGGAAGGTTAAGAGACTTGCCCAGGGTCACATAGCTAGTAAGTAAGCATCTGAGGACAGATTTGAACTTATGGAAATGACTTCATGCCTAGTGCTCTATTCATTCACAACCAAGCTACCAATAACCTCTCTGGATGCATTTGTAAAATGTAGAAGGTAATTGATGGTCCCTTTCACATCTAAATCTTTGACCTTATGATTCATCTACTGGGAATATGACTAGATATATATGTTTTCCTCTAGGTATAAAATTCCTATGCAAATATATGATAGTAGCATTCCTAGGTGTTATTTAGGAGCTAGAGATTAATCCTGCAGTGTCACAAAGAGTGGGTCATTGGAAAGAGAGCTGAATATGAAGTCAAAGAACTTGAATACCAATCCTTAACTTATTTAGGGCTTCATTTCTTCATATACAAAATTAAGGGGTTGGTCTGGATGAGTGTTAAAGTCCCTTCTAGCTCTATCTTACACCCTTATGGACATTTACCAATATTTATAAAGTAACCATTTGTAGCAGCAAGCACCCCAAGCGTCCTCAGGGTGGCTGCCAAGACAGGTTCTTGGATCTGCTTTCATAAAGGAAAGCAACTCAAAATGAGTTAACAAGCTTACTTTAATCAGTCAAATATGTATCGTTTACCTAGTTCAGGGGAAAAAGGTCAGCACCCCGAACTTCAGAATATACAGACAGAATTATCAAGACAGAGAAACAGATCAAGTAAACAGTTTCCAAACTGTCCAACCATTACATCCATACCAAATCAACATCTGGGTTTTTCAAACCTGGGGGGCTCTCAACAACGGCTTCCCAGAGTCCAGATCAAATCACAGAACGCTTTTCAAAGTGAGCCCCAAAACACAGCTACACATCAGGGTTTATATAGCCTTCTCCTGGCTCAGAGAATGTAACAACCTTCTGGACCCACTGGCCAATCAAAAGAATCTACTGAAAAACAAGCCTCCCCCCCCAGGCTCCAGGTGCACTTTAGCCTAGGGGCAGGGAAGATCTTTAAATTTGCGTTTCCATTACACCATTTTACTGTAAAGAGGGGTACAACGTAAATAAGAATCCCCTCTATCAAGAAGATGGTAATCTAGAAGAGTACATGACATAAGCTTGAATAAACAGAACACAAAGTAAAAGACAAGCAAATAATTTAAAAAAGAGAAGTACTATCAATAAAATTTGCCTAAGAATTAATCACAGGGTAAAGGATCTCGTCCCCTGGATTTAGAATCAGATGAATGGTCTAGTTCTTCTTCTCCTAGTGATTACCAGTATTTTGTTGGGCAAGTCTGATAAATTTTCTTGTCCTCAATTTCCTCATTGGAATCCAATCACTTAAAGATTTAAAATTCATGATAACTTAATCTCTAAAAAATGTTCATTTTTTGTGCCTTAACTTCTTTCTAGAGAAAACAAAGGGCATATTCATTAATGGGACCCAAACACAAAGAATTAATGCTGCCATTATTTTCATTTAAGTACTTAATGATTTTTTGAAAAACTATCTATTTTATTTAATGACTTTAAACTCACTGGAGCAGAGGTCCATATTTTTAACAATATTCTTCTAGAGATTTTATATCACTACTACAATCTCCAGAGGGTAAAGTTGTAGATTAACCAAAGGACAAAGGAGAGATGCTGGGTGAGCACGAGTAAGCTACACATTACCAGGAAAGAACTAGACAACAGGAACCAAATAAAGCCAAATAAAAAATATCTCTGTCATGAACAACATCTGTGACCAAAAAAAAAAAAAGTGAGCCTAATATATGGCAAGGGGAAGGAATTACTGACACCTACATAATGTCAGAAGACATAGAGGAATGCCCCCATGTATGCTGGGTTGGCCCAATTTATAGGCTTTATGAAATGACATAGATAAGAATAAAACCTAATGAGGTGTGGATGGATTGAAATTAACATATTTGGAAAGACTATCCATATGCATGAGGTCACAGATCACTCGGAGAGTCAAAGATATATTGAATGACAATAAAATCAATAAAAAAGATTATATTAATTTCTAGAAGTATGCATATATCTCCTGTAGCAGCAAGCACCCCAAGCGTCCTCAGGGTTGCTGCCAACACAGGTTCTTGGATCTGCTTTGATAAAGGAAAGCAACTCAAAATGGGTTAACAAGCTTACTTTAATCAGTCAAACATATATCATTTACCTTGTTCAGGGGAAAAAGGTCAGCACCCCGAACTTCAGAGTATACAGGTAGAATTATCAAGACAGAGAAACAGATCAAGTAGACAGATTTCTAAACTGTCCAACCATTACATCCATACCAAATCAACATCTGGGTTTTTCAAAGCCCGGAACTCTCAACAATGGCTTCCCAGAGTTTCATCTGATCAAATCACAGAACACTTCTCAAAGTGAGCCCCAAAACAAAGCTACACATCAGGGCTTATATAGCCTTCTCCTGGCTTAGAGAATGTAACAACCTTATTGACTCACTGGCCAATCAATATGTATCTACTGAAAAACAAGCCTCCTATCCCAGGCTCCAGGTGCACTTTATCCTAGGGGCAGGGAAGATCTTTAAATTTACATTTCCATTACATCTACAGATTGGAGAAAAAATCGGTCTACTTCAAGCATTTGGATTAGTCTTTTTGAATAACTTTTCTGTAAAGCCCACTAGAGTAAGGGCTCTATCATTCAGTGTCATACTTATAGCACAGTAGGCACTTAATAAATATTTGTTGGATCAAACTGAATTTCTTTGTGCTCCGTTCTCCAAGATAAAAAGCCAATAACAATGCACCAGAAAGGAATAGAATTGTCTTTATTTGCAATGGGGGGGGGGGGGTAGAGCATATGTATTGCTGCAAATATTTAGTTTGGGAAGAGCTAGAGGACAACATAATTCAAGAGCCTTTGAGGCCCAGATTTAAATTATATAGTAGAAGTGTGGCAAGGATTCCCAGAGTAAAGAATGTTCAATTAAGCCCCTATTTGTGTGAACCACAGATAAAAAGGAAAATGTCTTAGAAACTGCATTATACCTTCGGCAATAAAGGATTACCAGTAGTAGAGATCATGTCAATTTCTGGTTTATATTAAAAATTGTGTGGATAATTTAAGGATGAGAACAGTATAAGTAAATTTCAGGTGATGGGGCCATCATTCACCAACATGATGGAAAGTCTCAAATTTATCTTGTTTGCTGTAATTATCTCACTGAGTTGTCATGGCATATTTGGCTATACCTGCAAATGTTTTTCCTTAGTCAATTATATGTAAATGTCTCCAATATAAGAGATATTTGTAATTTTGTGTTTGTTTACAACAAAATGTTTTGACTTCTCGGTCCTCTTCTCTAGTATGCCTAGAAATAATGAGGGCCTGAATATTGCAGAACAAAAATCCAAAGGACAGAAAGATTGCTTGGACATTAGGTATCACCAAAAGAGAGAAATTAAAAATGAATCACTATTATAATGGAAATTTTGTTTGGGTGGAGTCGTTGATTGCACTATTATTAAGGACATGAATGCAATGGAATACTATTTTTCTATATGAAATTATGAAAAGGATAGATTCAGGGGAATTGGGGGGGACTTGTATGAATTGATACAGAGTGAAGTAAGGAGAATCAGAACAATATATATAATGACAATATTGGAAGAAGAAAACACCTTTGACAGATTTAAGATTTTTGATCAGTGCCATAAAGAATCATAATTCTATAAGACTGATGATCATCAATGCATTATTTACTTCCTGACAGGGAGGTGATGGATTCAAGACAAAGAATGAAATACATTTTTGACATGGTTAATGTGGACATTTGCTTTATTTGAATATTTCCAATTTTTCTCCCTATGAGGGAAGGAGAAAAATACATTTTTGTTCTGTGGAGGAAAAAAATTCAGTGTTTAAAAAGTTGACTATAGATAACAGAGACAATAAGGTTTTCATTTATTTAAGGAAGTGGGGGGGGGGGTAAAGAGGACGCAACAATTCAGTCACCATTGGCAATGTTGTATCTGACAGCTCTTGCCAGGCAGGCTAAACTATGTTGAGGGTAATCAACAGGCCCCAAACCCATCCAAGAGGCAGGGAGGTCTATCCCAAGGATATGAAGACTTTCCTCAGAAGAATGGGTGGATGAGAAAATTTTATTCCAATGACCATGAAAGTGGTTAAAGCAGGGACTGTGGAGTGTTTAAAGCTTGGTCAGACATCAAAGATGCTAAAGTCATCACCAATCATTCTGACTCTTTTCCTGACACTGGATTTTAATGACTAGAAGAAAGGCTGAAACTGAGAACTTTGTACAACTCTGCCTCACTTAAATGCAACTCAGGAGAAAGTCAAGACATCACTACACAATGCCAATGGTCCTCTTCAAAAACGAAGGATGAACAACAATAATAATTTGGCAACTAGCACCTACTTACTTTTTATCAGAAGGGAATGGGTGGGGTAAGAGGAATAATGAGCCTGTTCCTCTCTCAGCTTTATTCAGAGGAAAGTGGTCCACCAAAAATCATATTGATAACATAGAAGGGGATATCTTGGATATGGCAGGACTCACTTATTTTAAAACTGACATTCTTTGGGGGAAAAAAAGTACATGAACTTTTGTTGACCTTCAAATATGACAGAAATCATAATGTAGATGGCATGATGTTACCCTGTGCCTCTCAGGAAAACAAAGGTGAGCAGACCTAGACCTCAGCATGTAACCGCAAGGATTGTGAGGTAGTAAGCAAGGATGTAAGATAAAAGCCTTCTTGAAACTCTTTTAAATTTGACATAACTTTGGTTGATCTACCTTTGATTAAAAAATAAAATCCTTTGATTGAAGACAATAGAAACTTAGTTTCTCTCTCTCTCTCTCTCTCTCTCTCTCTCTCTCTCTCTCTCTCTCTCTCTCTCTCTTTCTTCCTCTCTCTTCATATCTGTCTCTCTCTCCATCTGCCTGTCTCTCTGTCTCTCTCTACTTCCTCCTCCTCCTCTCATCTCTAAGGTCAGAGTTCTCAGAGTTCTTTCCAGTCTGCCACATGACCAAATGAAAATCTAGTTGGTATAGACAATAAGTGCTTTAAAGAGTTGAGAGAAGGCAACAAAGAGTGTAGGGTGGGAGTCATAGGGAAGGTTTCATGGGAAAAGTGAGAAAATCTGGGGGCCTTGAAGAAAAGATAGGGTTTAGATGCTTCATAAGCATTAACTAAGACAATTGCCTCCCCCAAAAAAGCATCTTCTGGTTATTCTCAAACTCTAGGGGTAAGATATGCTTTCTTTCTTTCTTTCTTTCTTTCTTTCTTTCTTTCTTTCTTTCCTTCTTTTTTCCTTCTTTCCTTCTTTCTTTCTTTCTTCCTTCCTTCCTTCCTTCCTTTCTTCCTTCCTTTCTTCCTTCCTTCCTTCCTTCTTTCTTTCCTCTCTTTCTCTCTTTCTCTCTCTCTCTTTCTTTCTTTTCTCTCTTTCTCTCTTTCTCTCTCTCTCTTTCTTTCTCTCTCTCTTTCTTTCTTTCTTTCTCTCTTTCTCTCTCTCTCTTTCTCTTTCTCTTTCTTTCTTTCTTTTCTCTCTCTCTCTCTTTCTTTCTCTCTTTCTCTCTCTCTTTCTTTCTCTCTTTCTCTCTCTCTTTCTCTCTCTCTTTCTTTCTTTCTTTCTTTCTTTTCTCTCTTTCTCTCTCTCTCTTTCTTTCTCTTTCTCTCTCTTTCTTTTCTCTCTTTCTCTCTCTCTTTCTCTCTTTCTCTCTTTCTCTCTTTCTCTCTTTCTTTCTTTCTTTCTTTCTTTCTTTCTTTCTTTCTTTCTTTCT
>NW_027185798.1:55804758-55882009 GCF_028583685.1 Petaurus breviceps papuanus | reverse complement strand
CTTTCTTTCTTTCTTTCTTTCTTTCTTTCTTTCTTTCTTTCTTTCTTCGCTTGAATTACTGGCTTTAACTTACTTCCAATCAGAATTCCCAGGATCTTTACTGGGTCTTGACTTGCATTTTGACTGTAAGATGCACTTACCCCACTGGTTAGCACTGACAAAGAACATGCTCACTCCATTTTACACTCTCTCATCATTTTGACCCTCAGTCACACCAGGGAACCAATACAGCATTGACCAGGCCTCTGTTAGTTAATTTATTGAAACAGCAGCTATTTTGCCAAATTTTAAATTCTCAGGATTTATTTTATAAGTGTTCTCTGATTCACTGGGCTGCACATAAATTTATATTCTTCCTGACAATGCAGGTGACCCCATACAACTCCATCTGTCTTTCTGAGAGTGTTTTTCAATCTCCACTAGGTTTTATATTACCTTCAGGAAGCCTTTTATTGGTATGTGCGTGTACAGTAATACAATGGGATTACTCTTGCTTAATCTTTTGAAAGCCATTTTCTGCAGATATGCATAAAAGTCGAATTGCAGAAATGGTTGTATGTTTTTTTGTTTTTGTTTTTCAAATGCATGTTTCACATGAACGACACCCTGGGAATGGTAGTTATCATCATGTGGTTTAGAGTTTTCATCAATTCATTATTGTCATGTTGAGACCAACCTAATAATGCTGGTTAAGACTGATTGCCCTGAAGTTATTCTCAATAGTCAATTTCTTATGTAATTGAGTTGGGTGAAATTACCCCAAAAACATCACTTAAGGAAACATTAAAAATAATAACCTGTATTTATATTAGATTTTACAATTTACGAAGTTCTTTGCATACAATAATAGATAATGTTTATAGATCACTTACTACATTCCAGGCACTGTGCTAAGTATTTTACAATTATTATGTCATTTTCTCTTCACAATAACCCTGGGAGGTAGTTGCTATTTTTATCCTCCTTTTGCAGATGAGGAAACTACGGAAAACAGGGGACTTGCCCAGGGTCATACAGCTAGTAAGTATCTGAGACTAGATTTGAACTCAGATCTTTCTGATTCCAAGGCTGAAGCTCTATCTACTTTGCCACCTAACTGCCCAGAATAGCTCATTTGAACATGACAAGTGTGTGAGGCAGACATAATATATACTATTATCTACAGTTTGCAGATGAGGAAAATAAATCTCAGAGAAGTTAGGGAATCAAATGAATAGTAAATATAGTAGGCAAAATTTAAACCCAGTTCCTCTTGACTAGGTCTGATGCTGTAATATATGAGCATCATATATTATGATATATGATATGATATGAATAATATGAGGTTAGAGCTGGAAGGTAAGTAGAAGTTCATCTAGTTAAACACCTTCATTTCATAGAAAAGTAAAGTGAAGGTGAGGAGACATTACATGGAGGACAGTGTGGTCAGATGGTTTTGGAGTCTGAGGACATAGGTTTAAATCCCAGGTCTGCTATTTAGAATTTGTGAAATTTTAGAAGAATTTTCAGGGCTACCTTCTACTTTGGTGTTCCACACTGCTTCTTTCGGGGGATGATCTATACTTGTCACATATATTGTAATGTAGCTGCCTGTTCCAGAGTGATCTGGGATCAGAAATGTTCTTAAGGTGCAAAGATCTAACTGACACAGTGAGAATGAAACTTTGCCCCAAGGCACTGATATCTAAGGGAATTGTACTTCCTCAAAAAGAAGATGTGCTTCTACCCTGGGTCACCTTAGTTAGTTATTGAGGTGGAAATATTCCAGGAAAATCTCTTAGATTGTCAAGATGCATGTCATGTCTAGGTTTCCCCAGATATGAGTAAAAACATACTGGCTTTTGTACAATCACTCAGGTTCCTGAATAAATATCAAGATGGGATAGTATTTATTTCATAACAGATAATACAAAGCATGAGAAGCACTGATAGAGGCCAATGAACAGATACAGAAGCACATAGATCACTCAGCCCAACCCCTTTAAAACAACCCTCAAATATCTTGTCATTTGTTTCATTTTTCAAGTAACAAGTAATTAGTAGTAGTAATAATCTGTCTTCCCTGCTACCAAACCCATTGATAAACCAACAAAAAACAAATACTTCAGTGCAGAGCTACATAGTGAGTCAAAATAAATTTCCACATTAACCATCACCAAAAAAGTACGTCTCTTTCTATATTTTGTTTTTTAATTTAACTTATTTTTTTTGTTTTCAACATTCACTTTCATAAGTTTTGCATTTTCACCCCTTCACTCTCCAAGAAGGCATGCAATCTGATACAGCCTCTGGATATACATCCCTATTAAACATTCCTATTTTTACTCTATTTTTTCATCTCTTTTTTTTTAGGAGGTGAAGAGTCTCATTCAACTTCATTCTTTTAGATTTCAGAAACTGGTGCTCCCTTTGATGACTTGCTGGCATTGTGACATATCTGTTCTTTACCATGGCTTCATGACTCTCTCTCTCTGGAGTTCTTACTTTTCTTTTGCCTCTTGTGACTATTTTGAGAATGTGGCAAGGAGTGGGGATTTCTCACTACTCCCTTGCTCTAGGGTGAGTTGATGGCAACTTTCAGCAGAAGTACGTAGCAGGGATAAGTGTATACTTGTATTCAGAAATCCTGAGAATGGGTTTTTCAGGTTTAAGAAATGTTAACATCAGTGCAGCTAGGTGGCACAGTGAATCGAGCGCCGGCCCTGGAGTCAGGAGGACCTGAGTTCAAATCTGACCTCAAACACTTAACACAAAACTAGCCATATGACCTTGGGCAAGTCACTTAACCCCAATTACTCTACCTTCTCCCCTCCAAAAAGAAAAAAAAAGAGCAAAAAGAAATGTCAACATCCAATCCACTGAGAAATTCCCTGTAGAAACATATGAGTGATGAAGCCCTAGATTCAATGTACTTCTTAAACAAAGAAGAGGATATTCCACATAGTAAATGAATTATGTTCTACTTGTAGAAGAAAGCCAATAAGTTATTCAAGCAGGATACATTAAAAAAAAAGTGAATCACTTGCTCAGCAGCTACCAAAATTATGTTGTGAGGAATGTAAGTCAAATGACACTATGGGATAAAGGGATTTTGCCAGAAGTTCAGAGCATTGACCCCAAAGCAAACTTATGGTTTTCAAATAAAAGGATAAAGGCCTAATTTCCAAGACATAAAAGGAACTGAATCAAAATTTTCAGAGTAACAGCCATCTTCCAATGAATAAATGGTCAAAGGATACAAACAAGCAGTTTTCAAAGGATGAACTTATCTATCAACAATTAGGATTTAAAAATGTTCTAAATTACTAATAATTCAAAAAAATACAGATGAAAGCCTTTTGAGATTCTCCCGCATATTTATCAGAATGGTAAAAATGACAAAAAGTAAAATGACATATATTAGCAGGGCTGTACTAAAACAGGTACATCAGTAAAATGCTGGTGGAGCTTTAAGTCAATCTACATATTCTAAAAAAAATAATTTGGAGTATGTTCCAAAAGTTACTAAACTGGAGATGCTCCGTGCCAGCTACACAACTATGAGGGCTATACTTCAAAAAAATCAAAGGAAAAGGAAAAGGAACCAGATGCACAAAAAATTTTTTGTAGCTCTTTTTGCAGAGGTAAAAAAAAAAATGGAATCAGGACAGCTATTTGGTGCAGTGAATAGAGCACTGGCCCTGGAGTCAGGAGGACCTGAGTTCAAATTTGATCTCAGACACTTGACACACTTACTAGCTATATGACCTTAGGTAAGTCACTTAACCCCAATTGCCTTGCCTTCCCCCCTCCAAAAAAATGGGATCTAAGGGCACATTCTCCTATTAGGAAATGCTTAGACAAATTGCATTAAGTGAATATGTTAATGCAATGGAACATTATTGAGTCACAAGAAATAATGAAGTTGATAATTTCAGAGGAAACTGGAAAGACTTTTTTTGAACTGCTAGAGAACAAACTAAGGAAGGAAACAAACATTTATAAATTGCCTGCCATGTACCAGGTACTATTCTAAGTTCTTTACAAATATTATCTTATTTTTTCCTCACAATTAACTTGAGAGGTAGGTGCTATTATTATTTCATTTTATACTTGAGGAAGTAAGGAAGAGTTGAAATGATTTGCTGAGGGCCATACAGCTAGTAAGTATCTGAGGTAGGTTTTGAACTTGACTCTTCCTAACTCTCAACCCAGTGCTCTATTCACCCTATACAACCTACAGATATTTGTACATTTTATATAGTGATGTTACCATTATAGAGGGGGGAAAAAAACTTTAAAAGACTTTAAAACTCTGATTAAACCAATGATAAGCTACAAGTCCAATTAACATGGTGCCCAGAAGTATAATCAGTCTCCATAGATTTTGTCCCTCAATTTCCTCTGCACATTCCTCATACAATTCATCATATTAATTGCCTAAACTTCTCAAATTGATGGTTGGCTCCCTTGATCACCCCTTTTATACAGATGAGGAAAGAGAAGCTCAGAGAATTTAATTGACTACTTGACTAGTTCAGGCCCCTGCAGAACATAAATATAATTTTGACACATGCTAAATCTTATCAGTATCTCAATGGAACATTGCCTTAATGGAAACACTTTTCCTTTGGATTCCAGAGATTAAAGTCCTAACAATTACCCTGAAGACAAGAGATTTTTCTTTCATATAGTCTTCAGTTCATGTAATCCCCTGAAAAGTAAAAAGCTAAGAGTATATTCTTAGACACTGAAACCCCAGAAGAACCTGAAGAAATGAGATACAGACACAAAGGAAGTGACCCTAGTAGTCATGTCAGTAGGAGAAAAATCAAAACTCATGTGAAATAAATAAAAATGTCAGAACTTGCTGATAACATAGCTTAGGTTTTAGGAAGCCTTCATGAGAACAGAGAGAATAAGAGAAATGTTTGTTAAGGGTCACAAAACTGCATTTGGAGGATCATGGTCTTAGAGAGTGGGGAAAAAAAGAGAGAGGAGAAAAAGGGGAAAGAAAAGTAGCAAATGTCTCAGTGCTTTACCAGTCTGATATATGGGCTCTGGTAATTGACATCAGTGGGAAAAGAGTAAAGATTAAGAAAGACCAGTTAGGGTGTTATTTCATTGCTCCCAAAGAGGGCACAAACCATTTTAGAATTCTTGACTATATTATTCAATGGTACTAAAATAACTAGAGAGTTTGCATAGTCTACACAGATCCTCTCCACTATCGATCCTTCATTCATACGGTTGCCAAAGTGATATTTCGAAAACACAGGTCTGACCATGCCATTCCCCCGCTTACAAAGCTACAGTTTCTCCTTTTTACACCTAGGTTAAAATACAAATTCCTCTTTTTGACACTTAAATCCCTTTACAATTCTTCTTCAGGCTGCCTTTTTCGGCTTATTATTCATTATTCTCCTTCACAAATTCTGTGTTCTAGCCAAATGGGTATACTTACTGTCCTCATATGCAGTGTTGTATGTCTTAACTTTGTCTCCTTGCATAGACCTAAAATACTCTCTATTATGGCTTTGTGTAACACTCTCTTGGAAGATATACCTATTTTCTAAATTCTAAATTCACCCTATCTGCTATTTGAAGAAAAAACTATAGAAAACCTTGTGTAAGCAACTGAAAGTGATTGATAGTATGTTCTGGGAAGAGGAAAGTGGAAGAGAAAAGTGAAATAACATGTTGAAAAGGAAAAAAAAACACATGAGATATTGAAGCAGAGAAACAGAGTCAGAGAAAGACAGACAAAAATACAGAAATACATAGGGCAGTCCTACCCTAGTACAGTGTGACTGTAGTAAAGGTAGATTATGAAGGACAAGCTAAAAAGCTACAAGAATTAATAGAAAAGTGTAAGAACCACTGATTGCAGAGATGTGACTTGGGCAGGGGGGTGGGGGTGTATCTTGCCACTCTGATGCAAACTGAATTTATTTTATTTAAGACAGCCGCCTCAAAGATTTTCTACCTTCGATGGGACTTGGATTTGAGAAATTCTTTCTCTTGAGTATATGAAGCAGCAGGTCATGCCAACTGCCCTTAATCAGAAAATCAATTGTATTGCTTTTGTATTTCCACTGTTTAAATCAGCTCTCCTCCCCTCCACACTGAATCTTCTGCTTATTTCTCTCTTTCTGTTCTGATTCATTCTTCACAAAGATAGGAAACTAATTTAGCATACTAGATTGGAGGGTGGGAGGAGAGTTGGGAAGGGAGGAGAATGGGGCTGGAATGAATGTAATAGACTATCCAGCACTTAATGGTGACCAATCATTTGAACAACGATTCTAATTTGCCAACCCTAGGTAGCTAGATGGGGCAACTTTCCAAACTGTCACAAAAAAAAAAAAACATAAAAAACAGGAAAGATGATTTACATTCTAAACCTCCACCCCCCGGGAATACATATAGATGTGTCTGTGTGTCTGTGTGGGAGAGAGACAGAGAGACAAAGAGAGAGAGACAGAGAGATAAAGACAGAGAGATGGAGAGATAGAGACAGAGAGACAGAGACAGAGACAGACAGAGACACAGAGAGATAATGAATATGTGGAGTCTATACCTGATGACAGGGTTCCTTTCTTCTACAATTTTCCCCATTATTGTATATCATCTGTGTTACTGTATCATGGGGAACATTTCTATTATATATGGGGACCAGCTATTACATTTTAAATTTAAGTTGGTTGAATGGTTGGACCCAAACAGTTTTCATTAGTCGTTTGATGTGAACTTACAAAGAGGCCTCCAGTGGAAGGCCCTATAGGGATTTATGCTCTGCTCAAGCATCAACTAGTACATAAGGATCTTTCTGATCTCCCCAGCTGCTCAGTCCCCTCCAAAATTACTTTATATTTCTTTGTACATATGTATACATATACATGTATACATATATAAATATAAATATATACATACATATGTATGTTTTTCCTCTCCCCGAATATAAACTCCTTGAGGTCAGGGTTTTGTCTTTATATCCTAAGCACAAGCATGACGCATAGCATATAAGAGTTGCTTAATAAATAGCTGCTAATGGATTGAAACTCTATTCTGGTCAAAAGAACATTGTTCTGGGTTCCCATTCTTGATGAGTCACTAATTTATTTTGTATTTGTGAGGAAAACTTATCAATGACAACTTTCTTATCTAAAAAATGGAATAGTAATATCTATCATTCAAGGATGTTTATAATAGATGACAAATATTATATATACATACATATAAACACACATGTACATATAGTATGTATGTATATATAAACACACATGTGCTTATACATGCATGTCTCTATTAAGATCCAGGACTCAAGCCAGGAAGATATGAATTAAAATTCACCTTAGACACTTATTAGCTGTGAGACACTGAGCAAATCATTTAAACTCTGTGTGTCTCATTTTCCTCATCTGTAAAATGGGGATGATATTAGCATCTAGTTTACCTAGTTGTTATGATAATATTTATACAGTGATTAGCACAATGCCTAGCATATAGTGGGTACTTAATAAGTGTTTTCTTCTTCCTTCATTCCTTCCTTCCTTCTTTCCTTCCTCTTTTCCTCCCATCCTTTCTTCCTTCCTTATATTTAATTTGCATATGAAATTAACATCAAAATACTAAACTGTCATGTGTAAAAAGTTATATATACATAAAGTTTTATACATTTATAAGTTATTATTTAAGAAATGTGAGATACGCAAATTTAGAGACTTCTCCACTCCAAATGTTTATATGAACTATTTGTTTGTGCCTGGCCTATGGTAGAGCCTTCTGAGTATGTACTGGTCTGATCAGCCACCGTTGGATGCACTGTATGCTGACTCTAACACAGAGATACCATTTTGGCCCTCTTCAAATATGACAAAGAACTGCTATCATACATTTTATTGTCATTATTATTATTAAAATTTCCTGTGAGGCAGATAGGCAGCAGGGACCGGTTCCCAACTTAGTTCTTAATGTCATATGCCTCAGAGAGATATTATGTAGATCAAATATGAAAATAATGCTTACTAAATTTGTGATCCTCAGAAAGTCACAGTTTCCTCATCTGTAAAATGAAAAGGTCAGACTTCCTGACTTCTAAGGGTCCTTCTACTTACTTATCTATGATCCTATCATCCTTTGTTCCAACCTAAACCAGTAATCATTATCAGAGGCAAGAAACCACCCTAATTCCAAGGGTATTGACCAGCATTGCCCCAATTCAGTCTATGCCAAAATATTACCCAAAATAGGAACTAGTTTCCTCCATAAATTGCACTCAGATATACTTTTCAATGTTAAAATAAACAAACAAACAAAAAACCCAAGCTAGTTCTTTATAGTATCATTCCATAAAGGGAGGAAAATGTCATCACTAGCTGCATGTGTCCATGAATAGTGTTCTTCAGATAGTTACTTACATAGCTCCAGGCCTCACTGGTATCTATTTCATCATTTCCATTTCATTCACAGCTGGAGAAAAGTTCATACGAAAAAAAAAAGATATAAGTATTTCACTGAAGTGTGGGCTCAATATTAGCCAACCATGTAATATAGCCTTCCCCAAAATAAGTGAAATTAATCTTGGGTTATGTTGAGCAGCAGAGTATTTAGAAAGAAGGGAAACGAAAAGTGATTTTTGGATCCCTCTGCATTTTCTTATTTGATGCTGACAAAAACCCTATGGGACTATTATTATTCCCATTTTACATATAAGAAAACTTAGGCTCTGGGAGGCAGTAAGTTAAGTGGTAAGTGGCTGAGTCAGGGTTCAAAATTCTGGTCTTCCTCACACCAAGCCTAGAGCTCTAACCATCGTGCAACCAAACTGATCCTATGTTAGTATCACCTTCATTTGTGTTATCATTGCTTAGCATAAGGCCTGGAACATAGTAAGAACTTAACAAATGCTTATTGAATAACCAACTAACTTTCTCTTGCCTTTTGCACCTTCTACCAGCACTGCTGTCCACTAAAGTTCACAATTGACAATACTATAATAATTATAAAAGGGTAGACACATGTAAAAGTCATGATTGTTCCTTAAAAGAAGATTGCAATGAATGATCCCTGAAGCACTCCATTAGCAGAGGTCACCCTTGAAGGAAATAACTTTTCACCTAGTACTTAGCAAAAT
The DNA here is from genome assembly GCF_028583685.1 of Petaurus breviceps papuanus. Lineage (NCBI taxonomy): Eukaryota > Metazoa > Chordata > Mammalia > Diprotodontia > Petauridae > Petaurus > Petaurus breviceps. Next base: position 55,872,894 of record NW_027185798.1, on the reverse strand, counting down.
AAATCAATAAAATACTCTACATTAAATGTCTTGATCAGTGACTCAGGTTTCCTTAGTAGCTCATTTTCTGCTTACAGTTCTGATTCTTAAGTTTTTCAACAATTTAGCTGCAGAAGAAAAAAGATATTTTCACTAAAATTATTTCTTTACATTTTTGAAAACTTAAATGTTTAATTAGGTAGTTTTTTTTTTCTTAATCTGTGCCTGAGTTCAATTACAGGTCGATATCAGTTACTCTATGAAGGAAAAGGAAATAGGCCCTGCAAAAGATTACCCACGGCCAGAAATTCCCCAAGGATGCCTAGGAGAATTGGTATTCTGTATTCCACATTGTTAGATCTTTGCAACCTGAGATTGTCCAAAACACCCTAACATATATGGATTGTCATGACTTATATTTTTCATTTCTGGCAGTCTGCCTCTGCTCTGGACCCTGTGTATCCCCCCACCCTAATTTCTTGCCTAACGTCCTTTCTTCCAACTATTTTCCACTCTTCTCCATACCATGCTGCATTTATTTGGACCATCACTTTCCCATCAGTGCCAGCCTTGGGTGTCCTGATTCAAAGAGTTCAGCTTTTGCATTATCTTCCCAGGACCTAAACCTCCATTCTATTTCTGGCCTATCCCAGCCATACTAGGCATGTGCTTCATTTCTACTTATCACCTCCACACAAGAAGCTCGTAAGCTGTCTCTTGGCTCCCTTCTGCCTTTTCTTGTCAGGGACCAGGCCTCTATACCATTTCCAGGCCAATGCAGCTTGATCCTCTCTTTAACATCCAATATGTACCCTGTTTATTCTATCTTCCTTTTCTACATTGTCTTCTCCAATTAGACTGTTAGCTTTTTAACAATAGAGACTGTCTCATTTGTTTATATATGTGTCCACTTCTCATAGATCCTGGAACAACATAAGTATTTAATAAGTTCTATCTATCTATCTACCTATCATCTTTCTAAATTCTAGAAACACCTATACCTCATGTTTGTACTCCCTAAATTTGGTTTAGCTCTGTCTTCCACAAAAGTAAATACCTAACATCCTTTTGCCTGTGAGAACCATGATAGGCAAAAAATAAAACTCAATTGAGATATCACTTTCCTAGAGTGCCCCTAACTTTTAGTTCATGAAGCTGCTCTGATTTGAAGATATGACCCAGGCATCCCACACACCTGGTATGAACCAGGTATCCTGGTCCTTGGGCCCCCTTGGTAAAGGACTATTTCTGGTTCCTCTTCCTCCTCTTGTCTCAAGACCAAAGTATTCCAGAAATACACTTGATTATATGCTTTCTTTGATACCAGATCTGCTCCTGCATTTGTTTTAGGTTAGAATAAAATATCTGTTCTTAGATATTATTGGCATGTTATTTTTGTTTGTATTTTTATAACCTTTCTCTATGCCCTATTTTAAAGACTGGGAAACATCTCCTCCTGGTTTCCACCTCCAAACAAAGGGATATAGTGGTGGTAGAATGACAATTAGATGAACATAGCCTGAAATGGTTCATGAAAGTGCCCCATGAGACCACTGATGAATAGATTTGCAACACAGGTCATAAGAACTTCAAAGTCATCATCCTCAGCTTCAAGAGGTACCATTTCCCTCCATGTCAACACCAACCCCTAGTGTAATCTCTTTTTTTGCTACAAAATTTGAGAAAGTTTTAATACACATGAATAATCCATGACAACCAAAAGTTATTTGATAAAAATTAAAACAGAGGGTCAGTCAGGGCTCTTTCCACAAGTTCCCAACTGACTTCTGTAATGTTCTTTGTGAGCATCACTATACCCAAAGCCTAAACATCAGTTAACCCAATAGCAGCTACCTACGTGACTCAGTAAGCGAATCCTAGATGTATTGAATCAGATTAGGAAGAAAGCTTAAAGATCATGGATATCAACCTGCACTTAAAACATGAATCCACTCTAAAACAGCTCCAAGAAGTGGTACTTAAATCTTTGCTTAAATACCTTCAGTGACAGAGGCCTCATCATCCCAAGAAATTTTACAGCAACTCATTTCTAGAAAGTTCTTCCGTATATAAAACTGAACAGTTTGTTTCCAATAACTTCTATCCCTTTTTCTTAGTTCTATCTACTGCAGCCAAGTGGGAGAAAGTACACTTCTTTTGTCAGATTGCCCCTCTTTTATTTAGCAAGAAGAATAATATGGACTTGAATTTTCAAGGCTTCCATTATAATCACTGACACTTTGTAATGTTAAGGGAATTTGAAGATTTTCTCTGCCCATTCATAGGCAAATAGAGCCCTGGCCCAGAGCTAATCAGACTCTGAACTATGAGGAGTTTCCAATTAAGTGCTGGGGCATAAGGATTTTCAAGCTCCTTGGCACTCAGCCAATCAGATGCTGAGTCTTTGTTATATATTCTAGGAGGTTAGTATTTTGCTGTGGGGGTTCACTCATGAGAAGGACATTCTGATTCCCTGGACAGGACTCTGAGCAGCCATGTGTTAAGAGCTCCCTCCCACAACTACTCAAACGTTGTTTGTGCTCCCCTGGTCTGGTTAGTTACATTACTTTGTTCAGACAGTTGGGGCCCTGTCTATTGATCTTTGTGCTAATTTCTCTGTTTGTATTTTCTCCATGTTCAGAGTGCTGAACCTTCCCCCTGAACTGGTGAATGTAATTAAGAGTAGGATTGTTAACCCCTTTTTCATCAGTCTCTCCTAGAAAATCAGGTCAAAGAACCTATACTAGCAAGCTATGCTAGGTATCCTAGGGTGCTTGCTATTACACAGTTCTATCAAATATATGTTACTTAACTAATAATGAATCTAAAACAAATCTGTTGATGTTGGAAAAAATGGACATTAGCTTCACATTCTTCTATACAGAAAACATGGTGTGATTATTGGTAACAGTGAATTGAAGTAAGATTCATTTTTTGGTAAGGGTCACATATCTGAAAAATGTAGAGGCATTGAAAAGCTAATGGAAGCTTTAAGATTCCTAGAAAAGCTATAAGTGGTAGAAAAAGAATGAAAAAGAAATTAGAAGCAGGTTAAGATCATAGGAGGTGGACATTCAGAGTCATTATTTTATATTACAAGGTTAGAAAGTGTTTATGAAGATGTAAAATGAGATTATAAAAATGAAAGAACTATGAGAGGGAAGCAAATGTGAAATAGGGAATGGTGCATGCCTACAACAATCACTGGGAGATAAAAATTCCAAAAATAACAGCTGACATTTGTATAACACCTTTAGGTTACAAAGAATTTGCATGTACATTAGCACATAGATCCTTCTACCAACCCTGTAAGATAAGTCAGATCATTATGCAAGTCTTATAAGTGAGAGGCCTGGAGATCTGGAAATTTACTGACATGCCCCAGATTACATAATTTTTATCAACAAATCAACAAACAACAAGTATTTATATGCCAGATATTTCAGAGATGGTCAAACAAATCATGGTACATGAATGTAATGGTCTTTTACAGTACCATAAATAATGATAATATGAAGAACTTAGAGAAGCGTGGAAAGACTTATATGATTATATGCAGAGCGAAGCAAGTGCAACCAGGAAAACAATATACACAATTAATAAAATGGTTTGACTGTTTACTTAAATGATGGGCACCTACTTTGTTTTCATTTCTTTGCTATCACAAAAAATATAGCTATGACTATGCATGTCTTTTTTTTTAATTGGTTAATGAGTTCTCTGAACAACCACATCTTTCTCTTTATATAACTATTCTGTTTCTCCTTTACTAGAAATTATTTCCTTGTGTTTTCACAGTTTCATTTTTGAGAATTTCCACTATCCTGTACCAACTTGCCCAGAATTTTGGTTAATGAGATCTTGCCCATGCTTTTCCCAAACCCTCTGAGATTTGCTCTCCTACCATATGTAAGGCAGACTGTGGCCAGTTTTCCTCTCCTCTATCACAAATTCTAAGACAGATTAAACATGTTTCCCCTCCTTCAAGGTTCCTAAAATTTTTACCACTAACATCATTCGTGAGAATCTTATTCACAATGTTAGCTTCCCCTTATTGGTTCCTCCCCAATTCTGCTAAAAATAAAATTAATGTTGAAACAAGTTTAGAAAATATTAGCTATTTTGCTTTTAGAGAACCAGGGAAAAAGAGAGAGTGAGAAGAGTAAGTGAGAGAGAGAGAGAGAGAGAGAGAGAGAGAGAGAGAGAGAGAGAGAGAGAGATTATCAGTAAGGAAGGTAAGGGGAGAGAACATGCATTTATTAAGCACTTACTATGTGCAAGGAGCTATGCTTTAAAATATTTTCTCATATGATTCTCAAAACAAACCTATAAGACAGGTGCTGTTATTGTCCACATTTTATATTTGAGGAAATTGAGGCAGACAAAAATTTTGTGAATTGCCCAGGGTAACACAACTAGTAAGTGTCTGATCCTAAATTTGAATTTGGGTCTTCCTGACTGCAGGCCCAGTGCTGCACTGAGCCATCTAGCTACATAGCTAAGGCACTACCTTATCATGTCTCCATGGTAGGTTTGTGATTTGTTTCTCAAACTTCTGAACTATTTCTTCCTTCTATCCATTCTATGGTATATTGCATACTCACTGTAATGCAAGATCACTATCACTTTTCTTTCTGCCTTTACTTTCTGACTTAAGATTCACAGTTCTGCCTAATTTAACCAATAGGTAGCAACTTCATAGTTTAGTACTTGATTCTCCCTCTTCATTTCCAAGAGAAGTAATAACAATGCTTAGATATAATCCTCCTGATTTTATTAAAGTTTCTGTATTCCAAAAGCTATTCTAAAATTCTCCCTGAAGTTTTATGAATCACCCAAAGTCCTAAACTCATTTTCTTAACCACTAGGTAATACAACATTAACTGATTAGTAAACTCCCACAGTCGGCTATCTAATTTCTCAATGGGTTGCAATGGAGTGCTGTGAAAGTGGTACATGACTTACTGAGTCAGATTAATATCTAGATAGCTGACATGGTGGTGGCATGAATAGGACTTTATCTTTTTGCGATTTGGAAGGGAAAGAAGCCTCCTTCTTCATAGGTGAGCTCCTCATTATGACCAATTTCCTATCCCATTTGTTTCTTGATCTCTAGCAAAACTGAGTTGCAGGGACAGAGCATTTGTTGGGACAAAGATCACAATTCTCAAGCCTCTTTTGTGCAATGACTACATATACATGTGCATGTATGTATATATATATATGTGACTGTTACATACATACATAAACACACATACATGTGTATATGTATGCATGCTTTCTGAGCTTCCTTCATAAAACAGAGATAATTCCTTCTCTACCTAAGAGCATTTAATGATGGCATCCTAGAGTTCAAAGGCACATTAACGATCCCCCTAGTACAACCTTTTCGATTTACAGATTACAAAAACGAAGCATAGTGCAAGGAGTAACTATCCCAACGCCACCCACATCACAGCACAGCCTACTCTCAGACCTAGTTCTGAATCCCAGTTTCTTGTTCTTTTGACTACCCTACTTTGATAATATCATCGCACAGTAGAGCTGGCAGGGAATTCAGTAATCCTATAATCCAGCATCCCTGAGCTACAGATATGGAAATTGAGTCCTAAAGAGAGGAAATGATTCTCTCAAGGTCACCAAGAGTATAAGTTGCAAAGCCAGGACTGGGACCATTCTTTGATAAAGTTACTGCAAGGATGAAATGAGGTAACATGAGAGTGCTTAGCGAAGGAGAAATTACTACTACAAAGTTATTATTTATTATTTAAGGTTGATTCTTCACCTGTCTTGAGATAGATGATTTGTAATACATCCATTTGCATTGACATTCTGGAAAAGTCTTAATGCCCATAAATACAGGTACCCATATCAATCGATTAATTAGGGAGTAATTATTAAATGCCTGCTCAGTACCTTTAACAACTGTGCTAGATGCTGGGGATTTAAAGGCAAAAAAAAACCAAAATATTCGCCTCCAATGATCTGGCACTCTATAGGGGGAGACAACAAGTGTGCATTGAAATACATGCCAAATAAGCATGTTAAAATATGCACAAAATAAATACAAGGTAATTTGGGAAAGGAACAAAAAAAGGAAGGGAGATTACCACCAAAGGGAACATAGGCCTAAATCCAAAGAGCACATTAGCATACTGAGTCTGCCAGGAGTGCTTCCAGAGAACTATGAGTTCCCCAGAGGGTAACAGGAGGAAGATGGAGAAAGATGAATGAATTAATGTAGGATTAAAAACAAAAATAGCTGTAATAAAGAAGTGAAATCAGGAGGGCTTTGGCCATCTATAACAATCGTGCTCCTGATTGCTTGGCTTGGAAATTATTGTATTAATTTACAATTCAGATGATATTTCTAAGGGCAGTGGAAATCTGTAGGGAATTTTGGTGAAATCGTCAATAAATTATCCCTATGCTGGTGGGATTTAATTAGAGATGTTAGCTAAAATCTCTTGGAGTTTTGCCACACTTCCTCATTTGAATTTTATCTCTATTTGGAAGTTATTCTAAAATGTAATACCATGTATCACTGCTAAGATATAGACTTGCCTTCCAGTGTACAGCAACAGTAAGAATATTGAAGGAAACTCTTATAAATTCAAAGTAAGCGATGCAAACTCCAAAATCCTGTGAATTGCCCTGAAAATGTAACCTGATTGGCAGTTTCTTCAAAACTTCAAAAGATCTTTGATTTCATTAGTGTGGATACTTCTTCTTCCAGTGCTCATTTCCAGTCACTGCTACTAATCATCTTCTCCATAGCCATATTTCCCAATGGGACCAGAGAACAAACCCTTCGGTTTCTAGAATTGCCATCCTGAGTATTCTTCTATCATTTATCATTGCCCCCACCTGGCTAACCATTTCAGGCATGCCATAGTCATGCCACCCTTCATTTCCTAATCTTGAGCAATATCCTTAACAGTTTCACCAGCTGCCTTAGCTGAGCAGTAATACAAGTAAGCTAGGCTGCCTGCCTTATTCCCCAGCTAGGTATAGAATCAGGAAGATCTGAGTTCTAATTTTTATAAACTTGCTAGCTTTGTGATCTGGGTAAGTCACTTGAACTTTTTCAAATTAGAATTATTCAATTATTAACAAAATTCACAATAATTATAAAGTTCACATGTGCAAATATAACTCCAGTTATTATCATCTTTTACATTACTTTATTTACTTTAATTCATTCTGATAAATATATTGCAGTTCTGCATCCAACCTGAATAGCACCTTTTAAGATAACATATACTAGTGGCAATTCTGGATCTGGGTCAAGACCCATGTTATGGTATTCCAGCTCTTCCTCCTGAAATTTTTTAATTATCTGAAGGAGTTCTTCATATTTTTCCAGATCCTTGTCCATTCATGTGCTAATCTGGTTATTATAATGGTGTGGCTATTGACTCTTCTACAGCCACAGTGCAAACCATTGTGCATTTCTGCCCCTTGCGGTAAGTCACTTGTACTCAGTTTCCTCTGTAAAATAGCAATAACAATTGCACTTAGCTCCCTGGATTTTGTGGAGATGAAATGAGATAAGGTATGTAAGCAAACCTTAATATATAAATGTTAACTAGTATTATCAAAGAAGTGGGACAGATAATAAATTCATAAGATTTAAAGAAGGAAAAAATAAGTTTAAAAATGACCTAGTGTCTCTCTTCATTTAACAGATGAGGAAACTAAGAACAAGAGAAGAAATGTGATATTGACAACTGGAAGAAGAGGCATGGTTTAAGCCCTGTCTTCTTACTCAAGAGTCAGAGCTCATTCTACCATACCAGACACCCTCTCTGGGACAGTACAAAAGGGGAAAAATCACTGAGTAGAACTTGTATAAAAAGGTTTCTGAAGAAAGTAGCATTTCATTTGGGCCACAACAAATGGACTTGGTTTAAAATGGTACAGGGAGACTGCTTTACAGGGGAGAAGAAAACACTATGAGTCAAATTGTTCTTTTATAAAAGAACATAGAACATGATGGCAGACAGTTGAGAACTAGTGAAAGGGGATTATTGGAAGAGTAGAAATAAATAAGTTTGGAAAGGCAGTTTGGGGTCAGATTATGAATGGACTAGCAAGCTAGACTGAAGTGATTGAACTTCCACACAGAGGGATCCATTGAATAGTTGTGACATGATGAAAACAGTGTTTTAAGAAAGTGGACCCTGACCATCACATAGGAAAAACCAAGCGTATGAATAATAGCAATTTCATTTGATACTCCCCAAAACGCTATTAAGTGTCATTATTATTCTCATTTTACAAATAAGAAAACCAAGAGTAAGAAAAGTGAATGATTTGCTTAGGGTTTCACAGCTACTGTGTCAACCCAAGTATTTTTTCATTCATAAAGTGAAATATTTGGACTCAATGATCACTAACGGGTCCTTACAGCTCTAAACCTAATGACCTCCTAGATCTTAGAAAGTATAGCATGTAAGAGAAAAATCTTAGGATTTAAGCTGGAAGAAACATTAGAAATAATGTAGAATTATTATTATTATTATTATTATTTAGGTCATCTAAATAAGGTCCAGATAGTTTCAATAATTTCTGAGAGTCACACATCTATAAAGTAGTAAAACTGAAATTCTATCACTGGTGCATCTTGCATCTTTTCAAATATTTAGATAAGCCAAGTTTATTGACAAGTCAAGTATTTGAGGCCTAACTAGGAGGTAGTTCTTTTTTTTTTTTAAAGCAATTGGGATTAAGTAACTTGCTCAAGGTTACACGGCCAGGTGTTTCTGGGTGGGTGCTAAGTGTATGAGCCCGGATTTGATCCCCAGGTCATCCCGACACTGGGGCCAGTGCTCTTACTCACTGTGCTACCTGGCCGCCCCTAGGAGGTAATGTTTAAAGATTAGAGGAGGAGGGGTTAGTAGGATCATAATGTCAAAAGTTCCTGATGCCTGCTGTATCACCCTGATTCTGTTGATGTCCCATTCTATCATGGTATTGACTAGAAATCCTGTTGTCTTCTTTCATTTAATCTCTTTGATTTTGGTTCTGGTTCTGCTTATATATAATTTTATAATTATCCTCTTTCTTGTTCCTCTCTCTAGGCACCAGCACAGGCAAATCATTAGCTCAATTCTGCATGATAATAGTTCTATGTTCTTTTCTCCTCACTCCAATCAGCTAAACTTACTCAAGGACTAGCCTCCAAGTCATTGTTAACTCTGGCTACATCACTCATAGAAATAAGTAATGCCAAAGAGGTTTCCTTTGTGTTTAGGAGATGGTATTCATTTTGACCTTTGCTCTAGATAGGGAAATGTATTTCTCAGAAAAAGAAAGTACAAAGTAACCAACATGTTTGATGTTTTATTCAAAATAATATGTTAGAGAAAATGTAAATTAATAGAACAGGTTATATATTCTTATAGTTATCCACCCCTGAAAAACCTACCTGTTCATCTTAAACTACTTTAAACAAATAATACTTTTTTAGAAGTATTATTTTTCTTTCCCACTTGAAACTTTCCTTTATTCATTCAAGAAACATTTATGTGCCTACATAGTTAAGGAACTGTTCTAGGTGTTATATAAGTATAAGGGGAAGTAGTCTACCTGAATTAGCAAAATGCTATTTTTTCTGATACAGGAATGGGTATCTAGCTGGTGAAGTGGATAGATAGAGTACTTGGTATCAGAAGGATTCATCTTCCTGAGTTCAAATCTGACCTCAGAAATTTACTAGGTATGTGACCCTGAACAAGTCACTTAACCCTGTTTGACTTAGTTATGGCACACCACTCCAGTATCTTTGCGGAGAAAACCCCAAATGGAGTCACAAAGGGTCAGATGAGACTGAAATGATGGAACAACAGGTAGATATTCCCTGATACTTTTGTCAGATATGTAAATCTTTTTTACTGAGTTACAGAATCAGTCAATGGAGAAGATATACAAACATGATTGTCCAGACCCTGAGGTGCTTAGGTCAAGAAGTAAAAAAGGAATAATTGGATAGTCATATAATCTAACCATTTCAGGAAGCTTTAAATACCACTGCAGTTTCAGCAGTTCCCCAGCAGAGGGACCAAGCCCAAGTATGGAAGACTTCAATTAGTAGGTTGAGGATTCCAGCTCTGAAAAAGAAACCACTTTTGGTGGAGAGGAAAGAATTTCTTTTTCTACCTCACTGACCATTTCATTGCACAGAATAGATAATTAAGAAACAATACATCCAAACAGAAGCAGAAAGAGTTAATCAGTGACAAATACAGATAAACACTGAAAGAGATATAGAAAGTAAGTGACACAAACCAGAGTTGTCTATTAGAAAGATTCTTCTGGCATAAATGTATTATTTGGATTAGGAAAAGATAGGAAATATATTAAAAAGTTATCATATAATAAAGGCCTATTGACATAAGGAATAGAAAAGAGATCAAATGAGTTAATATATAAGATAAGTTGCAAATTTTAAAGCACTATATAAATTACTGTTATTATTGTTAAATGTGCCAATCAAGAAGCATTTATTAAGAGCTTATTATGTAAAGTTCACTGTACTGAGCTGTGAGAATATAAAGAAAGACAAAAACAGAACCCCCTCGTCCTTGACAGTTCCCAACAGTCAAGGAACTTAGTTTAACTTAAAATTGAGGAGGCAATCTGTAAATAACTATGTATATAAAGATATATACCATGGAAATGGAAAGTAACCACGGAGGGAAGTTTATGGCAGTGAGGAGGACTGGGAACAGGATATTAGGTATTTTCTAAACTGTGTGTTGCTATCATGGGGGCAGAAGCCAAAGACTTTTACAACTGTTTCTATGTGAGTTGGGGGTAGGAGGCAGTTTGTACAACATCGAACTGAAGACTGTTTTGAGGGTTATATGCATCAACAGTTAGAAGTGTCACACCATTACCAGAAATACTAAAGTTATGACCATGAGACAGATTTTCAAAAAAATACTATGAGCTTGGTTAGACAGGTTGAGTTTGACGTACTGCTAGAAGATTCAAATTCTTTGGAGCTCTCATCTTCAGTCAAGACCAAGATGACTTCATGAATATCAACTAGCAAACTATAATTCTTAGATCTAGCAGGCCTGTAACTCATCTCTTCTTAGAAACAATGCATTTCTTAATGAAGCCCAAAGATTAATCAGTATTTTTGGCTTCCACATTGGCAACTATATCTGACTCTCAGACCTTTAGATCTTTTTCAAGTGAACTGCTGTCTGGTCATGCTTCCCTAGACTTGGGGTTAGCGTCCATTTCTTGAATTCAAAATTTTACACATATTTCTGTTAAATTTCAGTTTATAAGATTTAAGCCAATTTTAGCCTGTCAAAATCTCTTTGGACCTTGACTCTGCCATCCAGTATGTTATTTAACCTTCAAAATCTGAGTTATTTGGTGAACTCTCTAAATGTCCACATTGATCTCTTCCAAAATAAACTTGGTGGCTAGGAATTCATTCATCTACATAGAATTAACCTAATACAGTTTAGCATTTTATTGCCATGAAATGTTACAATGACTTTTTATGATTCTTATTCCCTCCCCCTGCCCCAGTTTCCCACCTCTGCTCTTTATAACAAGTTTGACTTTGGGCAAATATCTCTACCTCTCTAGGTCTCAGTTTTCTATTGTATAAATTTAAGCATTTGGACAACATGACCTTCAAGGTCCCTTACACCTTTAAATCCATGATCTTATGATCCAACCAGTCCAATTTTAGTGTTTTAATTATCCTTTCTTTAAATCTGTCATAGAAATTTTTTAAAAATCCCAAATGATGTAGGAGGTATAATTAATATAGTAAATCATTTAAAGTATTCTATAAATATAAAATTAGAAACATATCAATAGTGACTACTTCTGTATATAAGATTTTAATCCTGGCTCTGTCATAAGTTATCTGGGTGACCTGCGAATAACTCCCTCTAAACTCACTGATTCTTTGTTGGCTCCTTTATAAAGCAGGAATTTTGGAGCATTTGATCTCAAAAATCCCTTAGAGTTCTAATACTTTATTCTGCTGCTCACTGACACTTGCATAGGAGTCTTCCTATTTCTTTCCCATTTTGTGGGTAATTAAAATAATTCTTCCAAATCCATTTTCTCTTATTATTAAGTAATACTTTTAACTAGATCAGAGGTATGATTAATTGAATTAGGACAATGGCCACTCTCTAAATCATAACCTTCAGAAAGAAATTTAATCAAATATGATTCTAAGATTTTGTTCATTCTATTTCCCCTTCTGAACTCTCCAAAGGGGTAATGCCTAAATAATAAAAATTGATCAATCAAATGGAAATGAGGGGAAAATAAATATGTATATTAAAAAGTAGTATGTCCAAAATGTCATTGTATGTCATATGGAATGTCATTGTAACATTACAATGATCTGGTCTGATGAGAGTTAGGAAGCTGAAAAAAATTATAAACTTTTAATATGTGAGTTTGTATAAGTATATAAATTTTGTGATATTATAAACTATTAGTTTATTATCTAGAATTTATCTAGTGCTTTTAGATTTTCAAAGTACTATGCCTATATTATCTCATTTGTGCTTCACCTGTGAAGTAGATTATGGGTAACATTTTCCATCTCCAGAAATTGAAGCCAAGAAAGGTTAAGTGACTTATTCAGGGTCATGCAGTCAGTAAGTGTCTGAGTCAGAATTTTAACTCAGGCCATTCTGAACTATATTCCAGCTTCTTCAAAAAATGCTTTCATATAAATTATAAACACTTTTCTTGGTCAGAAAACCCTTGTTATTACAATTTAGAATAAAAGTCAGTTAAAAGTATAATTCCTGGGGTGGCTAGGTGGCACAGTGAATAGAGCACCAGCCCTGGAGTCAGGAGGACCTGAGTTCAAATCCAGCCTCAGACACTTAACACTTACTAGCCGTGTGACCTTGGGCAACTCACTTAATCCCAATTGCCCAGCCTTCCCCCCTCCAAAAAAAAAAATAAAGTATAATTTCATGCATTGTTACAATCCTAGGGAGGGAGAAGCAACGACTGATAGGGAAGTACATCTCTGTGGTGAAAATGAGTTTCTCAAGACAAGCTAATTTCCCATAGTTACTTAGAGACTACATAAAACACATAGTAATAGCAAGTTCAAAATCAAGTAACTTCTGCCCTTAAGGGGTGGTTTGTGTAAAGTAAAAGAAAGAGTGAGAGAGAGAGAGAGAGAGAAGAGGGAGGAAAGGAGAGAAGGGGGGTTAGGAAGGAAGAAAAGGGGGAAGGAGGGAGTAAGGTACAGGGAGACGGAGGCAGGGAAGGGTAATAAAGAGAGGGGGATAGAGGGAGGGGAAGGAGAGGGGAAGGAGAGGGGAAGGAAGGAGAGGCAGAGAGGGAGAAGAAGAGGGGATAAGAGGGAGAAGGAGAGGGAGAGAGGGAAAGGAAGAGGGAGAAAGAAACTTACTAATCTGCTAGTCTGTCATTGACCTTGAAAGTCCAAACCAAGATGGCCTTGGTTTTTCATTTGGGACCTTTCACAATAGCTGGGTAAAGGGATGTAATTCATAAAAGCTAGTTATACCTTTCTTATTGACAGTGCAATGGGATTATTCTAAAATGAAATTTCCAGTGTAAATAAAGGGAAAATGCAATGCCTCTTTTTAATTGCCATCCTAAAATTAACTTACATCACAACATGAAGACAAAGGTCCAAATTCATTGGTAGCCTTTCTTTTCATCTGAAATGAGATAACCTATGCATATGGCCTTGCAGATTTGTATACACTGTGTAAATTTACATTATTGAGAGCCAGAGTAGTTTAGTAGAAAGTCCCAGACCCAGAATCAAGAAGAAAATCATAATCCTAGTTTTTATACTTATTAGCTATGTGAATAAAGACAAATTACTTTATCTCTCTAAGCCTGTTTTCTTATCTGTAAAATAATGATAATAATCTTATCTGTTGTCCTTCACACCATATGTGGATCCAATTTATGTACAAAAACACTTTGTAAACTTTCAGGTGCTATATAAATGTCAGTGATTAATAACAAATCCAATAACTTTCCACCAATCAATTAAATGACATTTTTTGTTCCGTTAATCAAAGTGGTAGGTGTGACTATGGAATCAAGGTCAGGTGAGAAGAGGTCTTGACTTCAGTAAAGCAGAAATTAACCAACCTCCCTAAACAATACAATAAAAAGAGGAAGCAAAAAGCAGAAATTGAAGTAGTCAAAAACTAAGAGTGTGTTCCTTTTCCACTAGTCTTCATTGATGCCATCACTCCTTGACTTAGTTCAACTCATGTTTTCCCTGCAATTCACTTGTGTTCAAGAGGGAGAGAGGAGAGAGATATTAGGTAAGGAAGGCAACTTTCAGTTTAAGCTTGGGCCTTTATCACTCTCATAGACTCATACAGAGCATTAGATATTTCTGAACATCAAAGAAAGAGAAAAGGAGAAAGAAGAAGAGAAGCAAATTGGAGAAGAATGCTGGATTTGGAATCAGGAAGATCTCTGTTCTAATCATGCCTCTTATAGCTGGAGTTATAAGAAAGAACAAATCCCTTGACTTCTCTAAGGTCATGTTTTTCTTGTGTAAAATGAAGATAACCTAGTAATTAAGACTAACAGATGAGATCATGTATGTAAAGCTCCTTGTGAACTTCAAAGCACTATTCAATTATTTATTTAATGGGAGCTTTTATTATTCTCAATAATTCAAGATTCCTTCAGATAAGAAAATGGATGGTATTGGATAAAGAGTTAGGAGTCAGGAGTCCACAAAGGATACAACAAAGAAAAATTGTAGATGGCACTGCCTTAAAAATGTAGGGGATCAGGGCAGGTAAGTGGTGCAGTGAATAGAACACTGGCCCTGGAGTCAGGAGGACCTGAGTTCAAATCCAACCTCAGACACTTAACACAAAGACTAGCCATGTGACCTTAGGCAAGTCACTTAACCCCAACTGCCCTCCAAAAAAATGTAGGGGATTTCTACTTCATTGGAATTCCTTAATTTCTACATGGTCTGGTTTCCTGACTTTTGCCATGAATGTTGTAGGATTGCCTTTGATTATGGAATGAATTGATTGATTTCTTAGATCCCTTTAAAGATTCTGTGAACTGTGCAATGATTTTATTACTATTACAAGTGGGTAACTTCTCTGTTTCTTATGGTCTTGGAGAGTTAGTAGGGGCACTTAGAAGTTAAGTAACTTGCCCACAGTAACAGAGTCAATATATGCCAGGCTCAGGACTTGAACACAGGACTCTAGGACCTACATGCCATCTACTATGTCATATTACCTCTTTGTTCTTGAGAAGTAAAAAGTCTCTTTTCTATTAAAAAATGGGATGGGTTTTTGTTTATTTGTATCAGACCACATACTGAAATACAAAAAAGAAAAAAAATAAAGAATATAATCTCATCTGCCTTTGTAATGAGAGAAATTTCTTTCTCTCTTTTATTAATAATAAGAGATTACCTGAATCCCCAGGGTACATGCTTTTCAATCCTGGGTAGGAGACCTCATCCAACTAGAAAACCTTACAAAGAATTTAATCTAAGGTGAAATTTGGCCCATTGTGTTTTATTCAGCCAACTATGAGCAGAGCATTTTGTCTACACTGCCCTAAGCAGCAGGGATAGTCTGGATATGAGATGTCTCTTTGTCCAAGACCCAGTAATCAAGAGTCATGACCCCTAGCTACTCATTAAAATGGGTCCACCTCTCATTATAATATTTATTCTTCTCATTAATTGTTAACCAATTAGAGTTGGTTGCCACTCTCAGGAATACCCATTCTTCCAAGGGCAAATAAGTATTGAATTGATTCCATGAAGGGTCTTTGGCATTCGAGAGTGCCACTGACCCCTTTTTATTATCTCTTAATAATGATTAATAAAATGATTAATTACCCAGAAACTATGTGTCTTGAACTTTTTGTATGTCACAGTAATATGCAGTTTTCAGACTGTCTTTAAAGAACACAGGTAAGAGTGGATGGTAAGGGGTGGGTAACACTGAATAATTTTATTATCCAAAAGCAAGTGTTCATTCTGAACTTGTTAAAATCTTTTGTGATTAAAGGGATAGGAAAAAAATGCTTTTATTATTTTAAAATGATAAATGAGTTTCTGAAAGTAATGTGGATGCAGTGATCAGATAGGAGTAATTATATGGCATTGTATTCTTCCTACAGAGAACATCCTGTGATTGAAATCAGAATAAATACATTATTGGAATTCATGTAGTTATTATCAGGGCCAATTCCAGGCACAATGGTTGCCTCTGCATCTCTGAAATCCTATTCCTCCACAAGGCTTCTTAAACCTTTGCCACTCAAGATCCCTTTAATGCTTCTTTTTTTTAAAAGCAATTGGGGTTACATAACTTGCCCAAGGTTATACCACCAGTTTTTTGTGTGGGTGTTAAGTATCTGAGGCCAGAACTGATCCCAAACTTTGGGGCCAGCACTCTTACTCACTGTGCCACCTAGCCGCCCCCTTTTAATGCTTCTTAAACTGTGGGTCTCGATCCATGGGGTCATGACCCACAGTTTAAGAAGTGCTACCAGGAGTCTACTGTACCCCATTCTTACCTGCTTCAAAATAGCAAGGAACAATGGAAAGGGCAGAACTCATAGTGCAGAGATCTCTAAGCCAAGTTCACCTTGGAGTCCACTCTAGTCTGGCCCACCTTGTTATGTCACCTTGAACAAGTTATTTGGCCTTTATGGCCCTAATGAGTTTTGGGTCTAAGTGATCTCTATGATTCCCTCCAGTTATAACATTCTATGATTTTCCCTGTCAATGACTCCTTCCCTTTCCCCCCAGATACCTCTGGTAATAAGTGCTAATGGATTAATGTGATACTTCCTCTTAGGTAACATGCATTTAATCAATGAGAATGAATGTGAAAGCTTTTAATCATTTTAAAGTGTTATATTGAGTCTATAAGGAGTATGTACCATGGTTTAATGGAGAGAGGATCAACCTTTGAGTCAGCATAAGCTAAGTTCAAGGTTCACCTCTGACATATACTAACTCTGTGACCATGAGCAAGCCACTTGACCTCTAAGGAACCAGAGAGTTTCTATATTAGGAATTATGTGGCATAGTAGAAAAACTCCCAGAGTTGGGATCAAAACACCTGGGTTAAAATCTTGGCTCTGTTACTTTCTATTGTATGACTTTGTCAAAGACATTGAATATCTCCAGAATTTAGTTTCCTCAACTGTTAAATATCAGAGAGGGACAAAATGATATCAAAGTCCCTTTCCATCTCTAAATCTGTGACTCTATATGAATTCCTTACACTGATGACCATAATCAACCAAATTAATCTAAGACAGGTGCATACTAACATGAAGACTTCTAGAGACAATGTCTTGAAGGATTAATTCCAATAGCAGTTATAATAGGGAGCTTACCCCATAGAGTATTTTTAGGGATGAGTCTATAGGGGACATCACAAAAAGAATGCACGTGACCTTCTTTGACAACTTGGAAAACATATGGCTCAAAACTGAAAGGACTTGTCACATGAGTATGATGCAGCAAACTCTAAATGGTCACCTGGTCCTTCACTCCATGACAGGGATATATGTGTGGCCAAATCAGAGAAGACTGTCCACTAAGCTCAAATTAATGACACAACTTTCTAACTTCCTTCCTTTGATTCTCCAAGTGGTATCAAATAATTCTGAGACTTTCTATGAAAGGCTGGAAAGGGATGATCTGATCAACTCTAACATTATGGTGATTATTCCCACATAGCAGCTAGAAAGAGGGCCTAACTAGTAGCAATTCCGTCTGGGACACTGGTTACTTGTAAGTTTTGTTTCTTTGCCTGATTATAAGTGCCTGAGTGACAATCCCAAGATGGGCATATTTCTATTTGGAGGCAACTACATGAGTTTGAGAAGTCAGGCCAGTTTACATACTCAGTCTGTACCAGCTATATGGCAGGAGTTACTCTTTCTACATCTAGGCAAGGAGGATGAACCTAAGTCATGGAGGAAATTGTTTGAACAGTGCAAAATTGAGGTGAAATATAAAATGACTATTCATCATAAAATCCATCATTAGTCTCTTGAGGGGATATAATAGCTGCTATGTTACTATTGTTATTTAAATTTTTCTCTCAATGTGTGCTTGTGGGTGGTGTGTGCATTAAGCAATTATTTTGTGTGAAGGAAATAGATTACTGTTCTACATTTTGAGCCCCGTAGAGTGACTCTAAATGTGAGGTAAAACCTAAGATGCAAATAAGAAACCTTCTTGAGGCTCCACAGTGGGGTTATCAAGATCATAGTGTATGAGAAATATAATTTAACCCTTCTTTTACCTAGTCATTCTCCTCCAGGACTGAATCAGTTCATTGCATGGGTCCAGAGCTGAGAGGTACCCCTTAGTGGTAAAGTAAAGGTCTCCATGCACCAGACTCCTGGGACTATTATTGTTATAATGGTCAGTTCAAGTACTATAGCAGGGTAATAGTCAGGAGATAGTCAGGATTCGAGTTTTATCATCTCATCAGAGTTTTCTCTGACAGATCTAAAAATCACTTTGGTTTACAGGCCATTAATGCTTCATACTGTAAGGCTAGTCTTAGGCATCATTTTGAAA
Source organism: Petaurus breviceps papuanus (assembly GCF_028583685.1). Lineage (NCBI taxonomy): Eukaryota > Metazoa > Chordata > Mammalia > Diprotodontia > Petauridae > Petaurus > Petaurus breviceps. The sequence goes on along the minus strand of NW_027185798.1, from coordinate 55,854,320 downwards.
ATCAGTATGACCTCTTCTTTGATCATTTTCATTAATTTGCTAAAATATTATTAAATTCATTTCTCATCTGTCAAGTGTAAATGCTCCATGTGTCCTGAAAGTTTCTGTCTCCAAACAACTTGAAATTTCCTACTCTAGTGGACTTCAAATTCATTTTTCTTATGTTAATCAAAATAATCCAATTAAATATACATTAAGTATTTACTATAAAACTACAAAAGGTCCTGGAGAAGATAAAACACCATTCCTTCTTCATGGAGATTATATTCTAATAATAAGTGTATTATAGTCTTATATTCTAATAATAAGTGTATTACCACTAAGTAATAGTGGTCATTCCCATATTCAGAGCACCTGAGGGTTGCAAAGTTGTAATTCAATAAGAGTAGGTAGCACAAAGATTAACACCTCCCTTTTTTCAGGTGAATACATTAGATTCTGAGAAACAAAAGTAACCTGCTTGTTATTCCACATCTAGTAAATATTTGAGATAAGATTTGATACCAAGTGTCTGGAAGCTGAACCCTGTGCTCTCAACACTGAATACCATCAACTCTTGAATTAAATAAATTTAGTTATGAACTTGCTGAATTTTGCTCTAGCATAAACAAGTTGCATAGACTAGTATTTCTTTGAATTGTTTCTATGAGGGAAAAAATGCCAATTAGGAGTATGTACAAGGCCTCACCTCCATCTTTATTCGAATAAGTGCTTTGAGTAAAAACTGGGGTAATGAATAAAATGCATATCTGATAAGGTAACCATAGATCTCCAGGCTGCTAAATTGCCTCTCTTGTTAGGGAACAGATTAGCAGGAGAATGAAAATGAGATGAGTCCTAGACCAATAAAATCTATACATCCAATAGAGGCATATAAGATAAAAGGACACATCTGCCTTCTCATAAAAATGGTTTTATTATGGAAAATTCCCCAATTTATGAGATTTGCAGATGAAGTAATAAGGTCTTAGTTTGGGAACATAATTTTACCTACTGAAACAGACAAGTATGTCCTACAAGGAGTTAGAAATATATGTGAAATGAGAAAATCAAGGACACTTAAACTTCTGAAGTTACCCTGCACTCTAAAAGTGGTCTTAAAAAAGTATGAAAGGTATAAAATAAAACAGATATGAATAACATAATACAACAGATCTCAACCTATCCCAATCCCTTGGAGTTTTTGTCCTGATCTAGAAGAAATCTGCTAAAATGTTGGTGATCATACCAGGAAAAATAATAAGAAAGATTTACAAAAAACAACTATGAACTCCATTATAAAGTATCAATAATTTAACACATCAGATGGCATCTTTCATCATGTTGCCTCAGAAAACATTCTATAAGTAAAGACAGATAGGTGGCACAGTGGATAAAGCACTAGGCCTAGAATCAGGAAGACTCATCTTTGGGAGTCCAAATCTTGCCTCAGACACTTACTACCTGTGTGACCCTGGGGAAGCCACGTAACCCTGCTTGTCTCAGTTTTTTATCTGCAAAATGAGCTAAAGAAGGAAACAACAAACCACTCCGGTATCTTTGCCAAGAAAATCTCAAATGACATCACAAAAAGTCAGACATGGTTTAAACAACTTAACAGCAACTTAAAATATTGGATCTTAGCACATGACTACAAAAGATAGACAGGAAGGGTTAAAATTTGTAATAACAGCAACGTTAATGTATTTACAATTACTGCTAGCAAGCACTACATATATTATCATATTTCACATTATATCACCTATCTTTCATTTTTTAGAGGGGGAGAAGGCAATCAGGGTTAAATGACTTCTCCAAGATCACACAGTAAATCTTAAGTGTCTGAGACTGGATTTGAATTCGGATCTTCCTGACTCCAGGACCAGTCAGTCTATCTACTCTGTCACCTAGCTACCCCCATCACCTATCTTTCTAGTCTTATTTCATATGATTTCCCTTCAAATAGTCTGTTTCAGTCAAACTCCCCTATTAATCACAAATTTATATCCCATTTCCATTATCTAGACAGGTAGCCTGGTTACCAATGTCATAAATATGCTTCTTCTTCAGCTATCTCTACATAATAGAATTCCTACTTTCCTTAAAGAAACAGCTAATGTGGTACTTCTTACACCAGTCTTTCCTTATCACCCCATTTGTTAATATTTTCTCTTGCAATCACATTATTTTATAAATATGAAATATATATTTGTTTGTGTACATATTGAATGAACTCCTCTCGTCTTCCAACCTCCAGGAGATCATAAGTTTACTGTTTTGTTTTGTCTTTATATCTCTCCACCATTTAGCAGTGCCTGGCACCTAATAGAAGCTTAAACAATGCTTGTTGAATTGAACAGCTGGTATTTCCCAGCAACCCTTTAAACTAGCCAGCATAAAATATTCCTGTTTCTGGGAGACAATGTTTTGTAGGTATGGTAATACTTGAGTCTGAGCCCCAACTCTGACATTTTCAACTGAGAACCACCTCTGTTAAGCCACTCAACCTCAGTAAGTATCAATTTCCTACTCTTAAAGAAATGAGGATAACGAGAGATAGATGTTTGAACTACCTACCTCATTGGTTGTTTTGAGAAAAGCACTTTGTGAACTGCAAGGTTATTATTGGAAATAGAACTAGTGTTATTTTATCGCATTGTGCTATAGTCCCAAGGAGATATTGTGGAGATGTCTTATAGTCTCAGTGGAGAGGCACTATTGCTTCAGTGAAATTATAATTTGTAATTTACTCTGGTTGGGCTACCATGTAGTCAGTTTCATTTACTGTGAAGTCAGAACAGTAATCTTTAAAAGGATCTGAATCAGCTCTGTCCATCTCTTTGCTGAGTCTACCGGAACAAGGCAACTCCACTCACAGCTTTCTGTGACAGATCCATGCTGTGAGGGGAAAAGCCATAGCACCCTCCTCCTTGAGGCAAAAGAATACCTGAGAAATAGATCTGAATCCTTGGAATTTCTGTTCTAATATTTTGAGAGTAAAGTCTCTAAACTTGGAAATTTCAAAGGCTGGGAGTCATGGGAATCTAGAAGTTGAAATCCAGGATGGATTTTTGGAGTTAGCACAGCATAAATACACTGAATATCAAAGAATGAGGGACAAATCTTTGGGAATTATCTTTGAGATCTCTATGTGAAATGAGCCAGTTTATGAGTGTAATACCTTCACTAAGACTGAATCGGTATAGGGGGAATTATGCCTCTAAGGTATATGTTCCCCTAAGGGAAATGTTTGTATATGTGCTCTTACACATCTTTGAAGTAAATATTCCTTTCTAAAAGCTACCCAATACCAAGTGATTAAATTGAATAGAAATGCTAATAACTGGACCTCTGAAATAGGATGAACACATCTGGTGGGAGCTATGACAGATAAAAGAGATGCACCAATCTCTTTAAGGTCCTTGAGCGGAAAAAGAGAACAGGGTCACAGAATACATGTTATGCTGTTATTTTAGTAATATTCCAAATGCACAAGTTTAATCTCATTTCTCCCCAACCAAAAAGCCTTCAATGGTTTCTCATTGCCTAACAAATAATTATAAACTCCTACTCCTGACATTCAATGCTCTCTAAAATGTAGTTCCAATTTACTTTTGCAACCTTCTATCACATTATTCCCTTTCATATGCAATAGAGTTCAGTCAAATGGAACTGGTCTTCTTCCTAGGTTCCCTTACTTTGTCCCTCTCTCCTTCACCTTCTTTGAGTACATGCTTATGTTTTCCCACATCTTTGGACTCCTTCTCCCTAAGTCAACGTTGGTTTATGGAAATCCCTACGTTCCTTCACAAGACCCAATTTACTGGTCACATCCTCCTTGAAGACTTTTTAATCCCAGATAATGGCAGTCACCTCTCATCTGACCTTTTCCACAATAATTTGTCTGGACATTTTCCTTTGTATTTATAATTGAATTATTGCTATCTTGTGTACGTGCTTTCTTCCCATTCCTATTATATTTCAAATCCCTTGATGATCGTGACAGTGTGGTATCTACATTTATATCCTGGGAAGCTAGTTCAGTGTTTTGCATTACTACTAATATTGCTATCTGCAAGACACAGTTTAAGGACTATGAATGCAAAGATGAAAATGAAATGTTCCCTCCTATTCTACAGGAAAATAAGGAAACATATAAAGATATACAAAATAAATACATACTAAGTAAAGAGCACTAGTGGTAAAAGGAACAAGTAAAGATCTCATGTAGGAAGTGGGGTTTGGGACAAACACTAAGAAAATTTAAAGATTTTAAAATGAGATGGTGAGAAGGGTTTCTATTCCAGCTGTGGTGCACATTACCTGCAAAGGAACAGAGATGGAAAGTGGAATGTGATTTGTGAGGAGCAGCAAGGTCATTTTAACTGGATTGAGGAGTACATGAAAGGGAGTAATTTATTTTAAAAAGCTATAAAACTAGGTTGAAGTCAATTTGTGAATGTCTTTAAATACCAAACTGAGGAGTTTATATTTTTTTCCTCAAGGTAATAGGGACCCATTAGAGTTTATTAAGCAGGAAAGTGACATGGTTAGATAAGTGCCTTAGGAATATCACTTTGGCAAATGAGTTAAAGTGAACAGGAAAGGGAAGAAACTTAAGGCAGTTCAGAAATAGGAAAACCAGTTAGAAAAATATTTTAATACTGTCCAAGTAAAAAGTAATGAAGGCCTGAACTTTGGTAGCAGCCATGGGAGTGGAGAGACTGGGGCAGATTCAAGAAATGTTCTGGAGATTAATCAAGAAAACTTGGCAATTCATTGGATAGCTCAAGGTATGAAGAGACTTGAAGATAACTTTGAGGATGCAAATGTGGAGGTGGAAAAGGTGATTCTGCTCTCAACTCTCTTTTTACACTTATTTCAGATTACTCTCCTCCACGTGTTATTTTTCTTCCAAACTGATATGTTTACTGTTTCTTAAAGTCACCTCTCTTGTCTATACCTTTGTATATAAGGATACTGTCCTCAGCTTTGCATTGTTTAATCTTCAGCCTCCTTCAAAATCTAGCTACGGTGTGATCTCCTATACAAAGTCTTTTCTGATTCCCCTGTTGTTTGTTCTCTCTGCCTCCACAAATTATTTCATATTTACTCATCTATATCCTTTTACAGTGTAACCCCCAGTAGAATGTATAACTCATTGAAGGCAAGGACCAGTTCAATTTTTTCCCTTGTATCTCGAGGAAATAATATAGTTGTCTTCATTGGGCAACTTGATGGCACAGTGGATAGGGTGATAGGCCTGGAGTTAGGAGGCCCTGAGTTCAAATTCAGCCTCAGATATTTACTAGCCCTGTGATCCTGGGCTAGTCAGTTAATCTCTGTTCACTGTAGTTTTCTCTTCTCTAAAATGAGGATAATAATAGCCCCTACCTCCCAGGGTTGTTCTGAAGATCAAATGAGATGATAATGGTAAAGTGCTTTGCACAATGCCTAGTACATAGTAAGTGTTTATATAAATGTTAGCTATTCTTACTTATTGAACTGAAATGAATTATTATTAATGATGACTTTCACATAACAAGAAATGATGGTGGCATTAAGTTGGTAGGTCACTCACTAAATGGAAAGAACAGCATGAAAGGCAAATTAATTGCCCAGAGACATTCAAAGAAGCAGTGATGGAGCATAAAAGTTACTCTGGGTATTTGAATTCTACCAGCAGAGTATAAGCACTGGAAGTTTTTACTATCCTGCAATGGTTTCCAGGAGGGTCTTCACAACTGTCTGAATCAAATATCTAAAGACAAACATTGTTAAGTATGAAGAGTCTCAGAACCACTAGGTTGGTCACTATTTGAGGAAATTTTTAGCTATGAAAATCCTGGAAACAACAAATCAAATACAAAATGGCCCTTGGTCCTGTAAAGCAACCTGATGATTCTGCAGTGATAGCAGAAGACTGGAAAAAAGGGGTGGGGTACAGCAGAAGGTACTAAGCCTTGCATAGTTCTTAGATTCTCCGTAAGTATTACTTTCATTTTTGCTCATAATTTTAATTCCTTCTCCAGTGGACAAGTTCATATAGATCTGGAAGAATAGAAATAACCAAGATGGGGATCTTTGAGTCCATGTCACATAAGGATTGATAAAAGGAAGTAGAGGTATTTAGCCTGGAAACAAGCAGACTAAGGGGGAAAGATAGCTCTCTTCTAGTCCTTGAAAGATAGCTTTGGGGAGTAAGAACAGAATTTCTTTTGTTTGTCCCCCGAGGACAAAACCAGAAGTAATATATAGAAATTGGGCGGGGGGGGGGGGTAAATTCAGACTTGATATCAGGGAAAAAACAAACAAATTACTTTCTAGCAATCAGTGCTGTCCCAAAGTGGAGTAGTCTCCACTGAGACCACCACAGTTTGCACCCCCTTGAGGGTCTTGAAATAGAGTCTGCATGACTACTTATGAGGTATGTTTTATCAGGGATTCCATCCATTTAGTACAGGTGGGACTACATGGCTGCTAAAGTACCTTCCAGCTCTCAAAATCTGTGATTCTATGATATAAATATTGATATATTTGCTACAAATGAGGCAAGAAAACATAAGTTTTCACAAGAAAGAATGGCTCACAACTTCTCCTTATACACATAAATTAAGAGATTGGCAGAGTTGCTCTAGTATGACCAAATGAAAGAAGAAACTTAATTTCAATATCCTTGAAAAACATACACAAAAACAACGACCATGGAGATAATTGTATGATTCTTCAACATCTTTTGCCAAAGGGGAAAATGTACAAAAGTTTTATAAATGACTTGATTCTTCCAAATTCAGGCAGCACATATTATTTACATTTAGTGATTTCATTGTTAAAATAGGTATAGATGAGGATGGTGGAAACTGTTGGAAAAATGTAAGTCAAGATACATAAGTAAATACATTTTTAAAAGTCATTAGCTTAAAGGCTACTCAGAAGCCTTCAGTTTCATATTATCAATACTCTCTACCAGGAGAGAGTTGAAAGATATCAGACATGGAAGCCATTGAATAACATTACACAAAATGAAATTGATATTGTAACAGGAATTTTAGTTACTAATCTCTCAATCTTTTCTATGTAGGATCAGATCATCAACTTGTAAAGGTTAAAATCAACCCCAAATTAGAGAGCAAATATCAGAATGGCTAATATGCCAGAAAAAGAAAATGATGGATGATGGGGGGTGTGGGAATACTGGGACATTAATGCACTATTGGTGGAGTTGTGAACTGATTCAACCATTCTGGAGAACAATTTGAAACTATGTTCAAAGGGCTACAAAATTATGTGCATGCCCTTTGATCGCACAATACCACTGCTAGGTCTATATCCCAAAGATATAAAAAAAGCGATGGGGAGCTCTATTTGTACAAAAATATTTATAGCACTCTTTTTATAGTGGCTAAGAATTGGAAATTGAAAGGATGCCCATCAATTGGAGAATGGCTAAACAAACTGTGGTATATGACGGTAATGGAATATTATTGTGCTATGACAAGCAGTATGATTTCAGAAAATCCTGGAAATACTTACATGAACTGATGCAAAGTGAGGTGAGCAGAATAAGGAGAACATTATATATAGTAATAGCAAAATTGTTCGATGAAGAATTGTAAATGACAGCTATTCTCAGCAATACAATGATCCAAGACAATACCAAAGGACTAATGATGAAGCATATTGTCTTCCTTCGGAAAAAGAACTGATATTGTTTGAATATAGGCTAAAGCATACTATTTTTCACTTTCTTTCATTTTTTCTCTGCTTATCCTCTCTGAGAGGAGGGGGAGAAAAGGAAGGAAAAAAGAATAGAACTTGGAATATAAACTTTTTAATGTTAAAAATGTTTTAAGATGTAACTTGGGAGAAATAAATTACATATTAAAATATATGGGAAACAGAGATGAGAATAATCATCATAGACAATTATAATTCCAACCTATATTCAAATAATCTATTAATACTGAAAAGGGATGGGGAATTTGTAAAGAAAAAAGAAAATGGTTGTGATTATTATAATTTCCTATAAAAGTTTAACTCATTTAATGCAAACATCACACTGAGAAAGTCAAAATATCCCAGATATCATCAACATCAATAAACAAAACATCTCCTTAAGTGGTAATTTTTAGTAGTTAAGGAAAACCCTGATTTAGGATAAAAATCCACTTATAAAATATGACAGAGGAGGAAGATTGAAGATTACAAGCAGTATCACCTTGTGAAACAATCTAGAGTTGCAGAGAAGGGATAAAAATCAACAGAAAACTTGGTAGGAGATCCAGTTGAGCCAGACCTTGGAGAACAAAAAAGAAGAGATGTAAAATGGAATAAAGGTGGTGGAAATGTTAGTGACATATTATTATTATTATTAATGACAATAGAACAACCAATTTTGGACTCAGTTCCTCTTATACTGTATGGGGAAATGGAAATGGCACTTCAGAAAATGAAGAGAGAAACCAGATCAAGGTCTTAGGATTTGTTTATTTTCTTCAGTTTTATTTTTGATTTCCAAACTTGTGATAGTGAACTTTCAATGAGGAAATTCCCCTACCTTATACAGATAATTGCTCTGTAGCTGATAGTCTTAGTTTCTTAGTTCACTGATAATTTAAAGGCTTGGCTAGAGTAAAGAGGGGAGAACAGGGGTTTGAACTCAGTGTTTCTGAAAACAAACCTATCATACTTTCTGTTGCATTAGGCATTTGGACCAGAAGATCACTAAGATTTCTTCCAGCTCTACAAACATTATTTCTAAGTATAATTAGTATTGGAAAAAGTATTAAACAATATCTAGTTATGCTCTGTTGCTATTAATACCATTATTATTGCAGCTAGAATTTATATAGCACTTTAACTTTTACAAAACACGTCATGAGGGGGGTGGAGTCAAGACAGAGGAGTAGAAGCAGGACCTATGAGCGGCTCCAGCTTCCACCTTCCCCAATCAATGTAAAAAGGGGACTCTGAACAAACTTTGGAGCTGCAGAACCTACAAAATGACACAGAGGAGCTAACCTTCTGCTGAGGACAACCTTGCAAGGCCGGCAGGAATCGGCCAGTGCAGCACTCTGGGAGCCGAGCGCAGGCCTGCGTGAGCTAGAGGTTTTAGCCCCAGGGCAGATCTGACCAGCCACCAGCTGGTGGGACTCCAGATCAGCAGCAGCTGTGGCCGTTTCCAGAATTATCAACACATAGATGCTAAGGACAAAGTGAGAGGTCAGAGCAGTCTGAACTTTGGGACTCAGTAAGTGTGAGTGAGTCAGCTATTGCCCCCATGGCAAGAAGAACTGAGACACATGGCACAGCCAGCCAGCAACACATGGCAGCTTCAGCTCTTGGCCTGCAGAGTGTAGGGGGATGAAGTGACCAGTCTGAGGGGTAATTGCTCTTGCTTTAACCTGCTTGGATCTGGATTGCAGTCTAGGGTGAAGGTCCTGTGGTATGTGTCTGGCTTGCCAGAGCATGTGGAGGCCTCAGAGAGGGCACCCATCTTATACCTCTGGCAGCTGAGAAAACCCCAGTGTTTGGTACGAAGCTCCCCTGTTTGGTGGCAAAGTCCTACTGTGGCAAAAAGCCCAGGGGTCAAGTGACTGAGGGGTGACATGACCAAGCAAAAGAAACAAAGAAAACAGAAGATTCCAACATTAGACTCCTATTTTGGGGACAAAAAGGAACAAAGCATGGGACAGGAAGGAGACTAAAGTCAGAACTCCTGCACCAAAAGCTTTAAAGGAAAATACAAGCTGTCTACAAGCCACAGAGGACCTAAGAAGAAGATAAGAGAAGTGGAGGAAAAGTTGGGAGGAGAAATGAGAATGATGCAAGAAAATTACAAAATGAGAGTTAACAGCCTGACTGATGAAAATCACACCTTTAAAATGGACTAACTCAAATGGCAAAAGAGGCTCCAAAAGGCAATGAGGAGAAGAATGCCTTGAAAAGCCAAATTTGCCAGATGAAAAAAGAATCTCAAAAGCTCAATGAGGAGAATCATTGCTTCAGAATTAGATTGGAGCAAATGGAAGCTAATGACTTTATGAGAAATCAAGATGCTGTTAAACTGATCTAAACAAATGAAAGAATAGAAGGCAATGTGAAATGTATCATGGGAAAAATCACTGACCTGGAAAATAGATCCAGGAGAGATAATTTAAAAATTATTGGACTACCTGAAAGCCATGACTAGAGTAAGAACCTAGAAATCATCCTCCAGGAAGTTATCAAAGAAAACTGCCCTGATGTTTTATTAGGGCAAAATAGAGGTTGAAAGAATCCACTTATCACCTCCTGAAAAACATCCCATAAAGAAAACTCCTAGGAATATTATAGCCAGGTTCCAGAATTTTGAGATTAAGGGGAGAATATTACACGCAGACAGGAAGAAACAATTTGAATATTGTGGAAACACAATCAGGACAACCCAGGATCTGGCAGCTTCTACACTGAGGGATCGAAGGGCTAGGAATATGATATTCCAGAGGTCAAAGGAGCTGAGATTAAAACCAAGAATCACCTACCCAGCAGAAATGAGTATCATGTTTCAGGGGGAAATATGGTCATTCAATGGAATAGAGGACTTTCAAGCATTTTTTAAGCAATTAGGCTTAAGTAATTTGCTCAAGGTTACACGGCCAGTTATTTCTGCGTGTGGTGCTAAGTATGTGAGCCTGGATTCGATCCCAGGTCATCCCGACTCTGGGGCCAGTGCTCTTCCTCACTGTGACTTTCAAGCATTCTTAATGAAAAAAACAGAGTTGAATAGAAAATTTGACATTCAGATACAAGAGGCATGAGAAGGTAAACAGGAAAAGAAATCATAAGGAACTTATCAAAGTTGAACTATTAACATTCCTACATGGAAAAACAATAACTGTAACTAATGAAACTTTTGTCAGTATGAAAGTAGAGGGAATAGAATTATATATATATATATATATATATATATATATATATATATATATATATATATACACACATATATATAGACATATATATGTCTATATATGAGGTTATATGGGCATATGAATACATATGTGAATGTGTGTATATATGTTTAAAGGTATATATGGATATAGGGCACAGGACCAATTTAATAGGAAGGGATGATACTTAAAAGGTGAAATTAAGAGGTGAGAGAGGAATATAATGAGAGGAGACGGGGAGAGACAGTATGGAGCAAACTATCTCATATAGAAGAGGCAAGGGAAAATGGTTACAATGGAGGGGAAGAATAGGAAGGCAAAAGGGAATGGGTCAACCTTATTCTCATTGAATTTGGCTTGGGGAGGGAATGAAATACACACTAAATAGGGTATCTTACCCTATAGGAGAGTAGGGGGGGAGGAGATGAGAGGGAGGATGATGGAAGGGAGGGAGGAAAGTTGGAAGCACCCACTTTTGGAAAGGGACAGGATCAAAGTAGAGAATATAACAAGTTGGTGGTGGGATAGGAGGGAGGGAAATATAGTCAGTCTTTTACAACATATCTACTATGTTATTGTTTGGCATTAGCTACACATGTACAACCTATACTGAACTGCTTATATTCCCAGTAAGGGTGGGTGACCAGTGAGGAAGGGAATGAATCTGGAATTAAAAGTTTTAAAATCAAACTTTTAAATATATATACTATTATTAATACTATTTTACATGTAATTTGGGAAATAAGATATACAGGCTCTGGAGCATAGAGATCTACCATGCCCTACTGGAAAAGTCGAAGAGGGTATGGGAGAAAATATGGGAGAGAGCAGATTGGAGGAAGGGATATCCTGTGGGAGTGCAATTGTGGGGTGGTGGGTAGGGGAAAAATGGGGAGAAATTTTGCAACTCAAAATCTGGGAAATGAATGATGTAAATCAGAAGTTAATAAAGCATTTGAAAAATGGAAGAAAAATAAAAATGAAAAATGGAAGAAAAATAAAAATAAATAATGGCCTCAAAAAAAAAACATCATGAATATCATCTCATTGCATCCTCACAACAACTCTGAGAGATAAATGCTATTGTTATCTGCCTGTCTGCTGTGATGGTTTACTAGGGTGTGGCCACTGGGCTTGCTATGGTTTCTTGGAGCCACAGGTGAAAGTTGGGTGAATCAGGTGGATGAATATCCTTGAAAAGAGCTCAGAAAGCCTTTACAACAGGAGCACCAATTCTGAACATCCTCATATACCAGGATTAGGGTAACCTACAGGTCTTAAATCTGTTGGTCAGTTAGTGGGATATCAACCCCAAGCATATGAAGAACTTCCCCATCAGAATGGGTGGATAAGAACCATCTTGTTCTAACAGTCGTGAAGGTGACAGGGGTGGGACACTTAAGAGTTTGGTCAGTCATCGAAGATGTCAATGTCATCCTCTCCATCTGAGCCTTCTGGACTTTAATTCTGCCATTGGACTTCAATGACTCAGGAAGAGAAAGTGCTGATGATTTTGTGCAACTGTGCCTTACCTACATTCAATTCATTCACAAATCAAGATAACACCCAAGATGTCATGGTCCTCTTCAAAAATGAAGGACAAACAATAATAATTATCATTATCCCTATTTTGCAGCTAAGGAAGTTAAGGTAAATATTAACAGACTTGGCCAAGGTTAAATAGCAAGTAAATGTATGAGACTGGATTTAAACTCAGATCTTTCTGAGTCCAGACCCAGTGCTCTATCCACTGTGCAACTTTGCTGCCCTTACAAGTTATTTAACAAATTGCTTGTTTCAGCAGACCACATCTTCAGTCATATATTTGACCTAAAGCAATTAGTAATACAAAATGCAACTCTGTCATTTGCTGATTATTTTGAAAGTCATTTCCATCTAAATGAAGTCCTCAAGATTTTCCCCTTTGGAGAAAACTCTATGACAAATGCACGGAGACTCAAAAATGGAACCCGTCCAATTAAATTGATAACAGATTACAAAAGATAGGCCTGCACAAGAAACACCAAATTGATTTTTTTTAAATATCTTTTTCCCATAACATGACATATAGTTCAGTGAAAAGAGCTCAGCAAGCCCTAACAACAGAAGCATTAGTTCTCCTGAATATCCTCATATACCAGGATGAGGGTAACCTAAAAAATCATTTAGATCCATCAGCACACATCTATTAGGTAAGCATGGAAGGTGGATAATGACCTGGCCTCAAAATTGAATGACAGGAAGAAATCAAGCTAAATTGAATTTGATGAATTTCATAGCACTTTTTTTTTTAAAGCAATCGGGGTTAAGTAACTTGCTCAAGGTTACACGGCCAGTTATTTCTGGGTGTGGTGCTGAGTATCTGAGCCCAGATTTGATCCAGGTCATCCCGACTCGCTGAGCCACCTGGCCGCCCCTAAGCAATTGGGGTTAAGTAACTTGCTCAAGGTTACACGGCCAGGTGTTTCTGGGTGGGTGCAAAGTGTCTGAGCCCAGGATTCGATCTCCAGGTCTTCTCAACACTGGAGCCGGTGCTCTTACACACTGTGCTACCTGGCTGCCCCACTTCATAGCACTTTCAAAGATCCAAAGTTGTTCCCCAACCATTCCCAAAATATATTTAAAACTACTATTCTTCCAATAGAACTCTATATGTGAGAATCATGAAATACCACATCCAATGAATTAAAAGTAAAGGTTTGACCTAAAGTGTGTAAATAAATTGAAGAATGTTATTGATTCTAACTTGTGTGTATACAAGTTATGATGAACTGTTCTATAGGGGCTGTCATGCTCAGATAATCCCTTCCTGGTTCTAGTTCATCCCTTAGAAGGCATTCTCTGTCCCACATGACTTTCAGGACTAGTTCAAAATAGTCAACATACTTCACAATCAGAATGAGGAAAGGGGTCGCAAGAACCCAGTAGCTTGCTTTCATATAATTCTTGAGTCATCAGCTCTTCTGGCACATCAGTCATTTAAGGGATTCTTTGTCATCACACAGTATGAATTTCTGAGCATAGCCAGTAGATAGGAATATATCCCTCTCCCCCACTTCCCCAGCAACAAAAAAGTAGGCTTTGCTCCTGAAGTTAAGAGAAGAGATTTAAGTTGATGGGTTTCTAATAGCTCTTCCAATCTTTTGAAGTTCACAAGCTCATAATCTGACCCATTCTGTCCTCAGTGCTTATTCATCTAAGATAATGGAAGAGGAAATACAACAGAGAAAGAAGAAAAAACAGCTCCATGTTTTCCCAGGCACATGATCACTAAGTGAAAGGGAGGACTGCTTGACCCTCTCTCCAACCAGAAGGCCCACAGCAGTTTTTCCTCACTCAAATGATGCCAACAGTCGTCATGCATACTCTGTATACAAGCCCATTGATTCAGCAGTCAGTTAAAAGTCTTTTCGTCACCATATAGTCAATAGGAAATTTTCAGTATACCTGTGGTGTATTAGGGGAAAGTTCTTCCACTTAACGTGACTGTTCCAATTTTTTAACCTCACCCAGAAGACCTCAAGAACCATTTCCATTGAGAGGAGAAAAATTATTTGAGAAAAGATACTTTCTATAGCTTAAAATATTGGAAAAGAATAAAAGAAATATGTTAAGAATCTAACTAGTGCACTGCTGGCTTTGTCATTTTATATTCTTACCCAACGCAGCTTTCAACGATGTGACAGTTGGGGCAGCTAGGTGGCGCAGTGAATATAGCACCAGCCCTGGAGTCAGGAGGACCTACCTGAATTCAAATTCTACCTCAGACACTTAACACTTAATAGCTAGTAAGTACATCCCCCTCCAAAAAGAAAAAAAAAATGTCTCAGTAGATGTAAAGAGATATATTTGAAGTGGACAATAGCATAAGGAATAATCACTTTTACTTAATCAGACTAAAGAAAAATAAAGAAAACTGGACATTTTTAATCAAATAAAATTGTCCCAAATTTATTGTTAGTTTGTTAACGACTCTTTTCTTATCCCATATTTAATCAGCTACAATGTCATGTTTTGTTTGCCCTTGCAGGCCTATTGCATCTTTGCTCTTCCATTCATTCTGCCAGCATTCTAATTGAGACCTTCAGCACCTAATACTGAGATTATAAGAGTAGGCCTTAGTTATCCCTTGTTTTTATTTCATCAAATAATTTTGCTAATGGGTTTGTTTTTTCTTGACTTGTTGACCTCTTCCTTTTCCTTACCTTGATATTAAATTTGTTACTGATTCATATTTTGAGTCTTTTTTTGTCCCTCAAATGTCTATTCTGCTTTTTTTTCTTACATAGTGCCAACATTCTAGGTCAGTCCTTTAATATCGGATGCTGAGGCTATTATAATAGACTTCTAAGTGTTTTCCATGACCCCAGTCTCTGCCACTGCAAATCTATAGTGCACCCTGCTTCTTAAAATTAACCAGGACACTTTATGTCATAACCATGCTCAAAATATTTAATGATTAATTAATTTTTATAATAATAATATATGTATCCTGTGGCTCCAACCTGGTGAATTTGCATAAAACTCTTTTCATTGGTGGAGAGGTTCCATGAGTGATGAAGTAGAATGATGGGCAGATTTAGCAAAACCTTGGTAGAGTAAATACCTCTTCTGGCTCCCTGCTTCAAGAGGGAAATCACAAGATCTAGACTTTCTTCATTGAGAAGTCCAGAGATAAGAGACAGAGAAAAACAGAGAGATAGAAACAGAGGACACAGTCAGACAGAGAGATAGAGACAGAGAAGGAAAGAGAAACAAAGAGACAGAGAGAGAAACAGAAACACAGAGAGACAGAGACACAGAAACAGAGAGATAGGCAGAGACACAAAGGGAGAGACAGACAGACAGATACACTTTAGGAAATGGGCAGATCTGAAAAGATGTGGTGCCTCAAAATCTCCCTGATTCCCAATTTTCCACAAGAATTTCACTTTAGGCCACATCAGGGGGTCACACAACCATAGCCTCAATCACGATGTGCATATTTCCTCATTTTTCAGTGACTTCATTGTTCAAAGACCAGTGAAATAAGTAACAATCTCACCATATCTGATTTCATGGAACAGGAAGTCACCCCATTACATTGATTCTCTCCTCAAACGGGACGCAAGTGCTTAAGTAATGTCAATCAAGTTTTGTTTTGCGTCTTTTTTTTAAGTTTAAGTAAAGAGACACCAAAGGTTCTTTGCTGAATGTGTGATTAAGGTTGCAGATGTACGATTGCAATTTTTCAAAGGCCCAGATTTCATAAAATTACTGAGGGAAAGCATCCTGAGTTGATCCTTATGCCATGTAAGTTTCCCTCACTTGATAATGTGTTACGCCTCAAGGCACTGAAGAAATTGAATTAACATCTGCATTCACACTGTTAAAGAGGAACACATAGAATTGATGAACCACCTTTTGCATTTTAGAAATATTGTTCTTGGCTATTTCCCCAAGGATTTCTTACAAGGGGTTCAGAAAAGTTAGGGAAAATGAATTTTCACTGAGTCATGACCTCCTATAACAATTGCATCGAAGGAGAAAGACTTTAATCATTAAATTGAGAATTTGCATGAGATGTTTTCGACATCTCTCTAGGAGCTGATCTGTTTTGAGGACCTAGCAAACCTTCAGAAAAAGGAGAAATTTTCAAAGAAAAGCAAAGACATCACATTGCCTTTTTAAAATTAAAAAGGTGTTTATCAGAAAAAGTTACATCAATAAAGAGAACCATTCATAAGGTTAATAACAGTGTCTTTTATGCTTCTAATTTGAAAGTAAAAATCACAAATTTTTAGAAAATTTTGTTACTTCTGTTTTTAGGGTTTTTCTCCATATGTTAGTATAATATATTAGGCCTTACTTTAATAAATGAACCTAGAAAAGTATAGTAGAAAGAATATTGGGGCAACCAGGTAGCACAGCGAATAAGAGCACTGGCTCGTGTTGGGATGACCTGGAGATTGAATCCCTGGCTCAGACACTTAGCACCCAACCAGAAACACCTGGCCGTGTAACCTTGAGCAAGTTACTTAACCCCAATTGCTTAGGGGAGGCCAGGTGGCTCAGTGAGTAAGAGCACCGGCTCCAGCGTCAAGATGACCTGGAGATCAAATCCTGGGCTCAGACACTCAGCACCACACCCAGAAATAACTGGCCATGTAACCTTGAGCAAGTTACTAAAGATTGCTTTAAAAAAAATTTAAAAAAAGAATATTGGTCTTGGAATCAGTGTAGTGTATTAGATAGGTTACTGGACTTTGACTCAGGAAGCCCTAGCCTCAAATGCAAATGTAAGCCATTGCTAGATGTGTTACCTTAGACAAGTCATTTAACAACTCTAAGTATCTTCATCAGTAAAATGAGAAGGTTGATCCTATACTTTCTGTGGTCCCTTCCATGTCTAAACACATGAGAGGACCTGAGATTAAGTCCCAGCTCTACCCTTGGCAAATCATTTAACTTTTCTTATCACAGAATTATAAGAATAGAAAGGAAACTTATAGGACATATATCTTTCAATGTATAAGTGAATAAGACTTATTACTATATCATCTTCAACAAGATGATATTTTCACTGCAACTGAGATCTTTCAGTAAGAGAAACTCACTAACTCCCAAGAGAATAGTCTATTTTTTGATAGACTTAAACATGCCTTTAAATTTGCTTTATATTGGTTCTAAATCTGCATTTGTGAACCATGAACTCATTCCTGCTGATTCTGCCCTCTGGGGCCAAGCTGAATCTCTCTTCTGGATAAAATGATGAAAAGAGATAATATTTTAAAGTGCTTTGAAAACATTAAGTGCTCTCCAAAGGCTAGCTGTCATTCTCCTCTTTAGTAGAAGAGGCTTGCCTCATTTTATCACACTTCACTTTATTATGCTTTGCAGATATTTCTAGTTGGTTTGTTTTTGTTTTTCCACAAATTGAATATTTGTGGCAACCCTACTTTGAGCAAGTTTCTTAGGGCCAATTTTTCCAAAACTTGCTCACAATGTGTCTCTGTGTCACATTTCAACAATTCTAGCAATGTTTCAAGTTTTTTCATTGTTATTCTATTTGTTTTGGTGATCTGTAATCAATGATCTTTAATATTAATTGGAATTGTTTTGGGGATGTCACAAATCGTGCCCCTAGAAGACAGTTAATTTAACTGGCAAAAGTTCTGAGTATTCTAGCTGTTTCACTCAAGGGCAGGTCCCAGTCTTCCTCCCATTCTTCTCCTCCAATTATCTGAGACACGCCAATATTGAAATGAGGGCAGTAATTCCCTACAATGACTAAGTGTTCAGGTGAAAGAAAGAGTCAGTCTACAGGACAAACTTCATTGTTGTCTTATTTTAAGAAACGGTCACGACCACTCCAGTGTTCAGTAACCACCACCCTGATCAGTCAGCGGTCATCAACATTAAGCAAGACCCTCCACCAACAAAAAGATTATGACTCACTGAAGGTTCAGATGATGGTTAGCATTTTTTTTTTAGCAACAAAGTACTTTTTAATTAAAGAATGTACATTTTTTAGACATACTACATTAAGTATTGAGACATTTCGACATACTACTTCATAGACCACAGAACAGTATAAACATAACTTTTACATGCATAGGGAAACAAAAAAATTGATGTAATTCCCTTTATTGTGATATTTGCTTTATTGTGGTAGTCTGGAACCAGCAATATCTCTGAGAGAGTAGTAGTAGTTAGTAGAAGTAGTAGTAGTAGCAGTAGAAATAGCAGCAACAGGAGGAAGAGAAGGATACAGAACCCAAAATGTTCCATGTTCCATGAACAGAATCAATGTCTCTCAGTCAGTGTATGTGTGTCTCTCTGTCTGTCTCTCCTCTCCTCCCCCCATTCCCCACCCCCATCCCTGCCTTCATTTGCTTCCTTCACTTCATTCATTCTGGGGGTTCCTTTGGATTGTTATTCCAATCATGGGTTGAACAGACTCTTCTTAAATTTTGTGATTGAGTTTAACTTTTCAGGAAAAGGAAGAAAATGAAAGGAGAAAGAAATAAAGATAAGGGGATGTAGAAAATAAAAAAAAACAAGAAGTTCACAAAGAAGAAAAGGACAGAAAAATAATAGCTGGAAGGAGAGAAAAGAAGAAGAATGGGCAGGAAAGGCTCAGGGCTCTTTAAACCTTTATTATGGCTCTTTACCTTTATTTGCTGAAACGTGCTTCAGCTCCCCCTTAATTGATTTTTTTTTTGGTCCATCTTAATTATCAACAACGAAGATCAAATCGATATGCATCAATCCACTTATTATTGTGTGGGATAAGTCTCCCCTTCTTCCAAATGGCATTTTGAAATTTTCTAAATTATTTTTTCTACCTTCATTGTAAAAAAGAAATAGAAAAACGACAACAGAAATACCAAAAGACTGCTATCATGATAGAAAATGAGTCTGGTTTCAAATCATGCTTCTGGTACACATTGTTTGTGTGAACCAAAAGCTACTTAACTCCTCCAAGCTCAAGGCAACTATCTAAATCGCAAAGAAGGCACAAACCTGCAGTGGCAGACAGATCTTTCTTAGCTGCCAGCTCACTGCATCACTGAAATTACAGACCAATCTTCTCCCTATTCATTATAGAAAATTCAACTCTTTGTAACTGCTAAGTGGTCCTTCTACTATACTACTTTCCCTAGGTCATGTTCCATTAACAGAGAAAAGGATCTTTCTTCTGATAGACAAGTGATTGGTTTGACTGGACTAAAAGAAGCAGGTGGCAGAGCTAGAAAATGCCTGTGAACACTGACATCAGTTTACCGATTTCCCACCTGCACACGCACACGTGTGCACATATGCACACACATGTGCACACACAATATGCATGTATGTGTGGTGGCAGGGACTCCTGGGTAGTGAGTTCAATCCCTATCCCCTTACACACACTCACCACTACCACCTTTTGCCAAATGAATTGATCAATCCAAAAAATAAACATAATTTGTAGACTACTCTCTGTTCAATTGTGATTCAGTATGACATGTCTGCCATTCCTGCTGTGTATATGTTATGTATTATCAGTTTTTAAATTTTATAAATACTTGCAGAGCTGATGACTCTTCAGGTCAAAAAAAAATTTCTTTACAGAAAGGAAAGCAATTGAGACCCCCTTACATAAGAAAAGTAGGAAGCATTACCAAAGTATCAACACCAAGGTTTCCTCCTATTTATTCCTTTCTTTACTGAAGGCCTTGGAAGTTATTGTTCAAAATGATCTGATTTGAACTGGGCAAAGTATTCGCCAATTGTGTTTGTCCAGGAATGGAGGCCAGCAGAATAGATGACAATCTTTTTGAACAGAGATTATGGGATTTTTACATTTTATGAGTAAATTGGGAAAGTGCACACAAAGAAACTTTATAATTATAAGACTTGTCACAAATCAACAACTTTGGAAATCAAAAGTCCTGTTCAATTCTCAATTTAATATTTTAAACAAGCGGCCAAAGTTATTGGCATTTGGGATGGTAACCAGGGATCTGTCTCTGTGATTAAAAATAAGGATTAACTGGACAAGGTACAGAACCTATTACTACCTCCTTTAATAATTTAGATTTCAATTTCCATAAACTTCGACTAAGACCCAGCTCTATTAAAGAGCCAAGCTCTGATATTCTATGATGCCAATATCAGAACAAGACTGTTCCAGCATTTATCAGAGTAACAGTGGAGTAACATATATATAGAACATAGCAACATATGGCTTCCTAGAGTTCACTGAGATTTAATAAGGAAATGGTTTCTTGAAAATTATTAGTTGTACAGTGAATCAGCTACCTTTTCTAAGGATTTACATTGTAAAACACATGGTAAAGCAAAGGAAAATTAAAGGTGTGAACTTTCTTGGGAAAAGCTGGGGGGGGGGGAGAAGAAAATCTGTATTCCAGATAAATTCTGGAGATACAAAGGAAAGCAAAAACTGTAATCTGCCAGCATATTATGACACAGGATTTCTGAGGAGCATGTTTATGAGTAAAACAAATTCTTCATGTAAATAATATATACATATTTACAAAATTTGAAATAACTCACCTTCCTGCAAGGCTTTGGAATTTATTTTCAAAATGTTTGTCTCATAAAATGCCCAAGAGAGATGGATATCACTATCATCATTTTACAGATGAATCAATTAATAAATATTTAAATCCTTACTATGTGCCAATTCTTGTGATGACAAACAAAAAAAAATCAAGCATTCTCTACTCTAAAGTAATTTGTATTGGTATAAAGACACACACACATATATATGTGATATATATGTATATACAGTGTGAACATAAGATATATGTAACATTTTATACAACTGACAATACACATATATTTTATAAATAAAAATATTAAATCAATTTTAAAATATAATATGTTTATAAACTTTATAAAAATAAATACAAAGGAGCAAAATTTTAAAAAACCAATGGGGGATGCTAGCTCTGGGAACCTCAGGAAAGGCTGCAAGGGGGAGGCATTGTTATAACTTAGTCTTGACAGAAGAGAGAATTCAATTCTATGAGGTAGAGCTGGAGAGAGAGAACATTCTAAGCATGATGGATGACCAGTGTTAAGGCAAGGATGCGGGAGATGCTATGAGATGTGTGAGAATGGAGTTTAGCTGGACTCCAGATTGCAGGGAAGTGATTAATGTATAATGACAATGAAAAGATATTCACAGATCTGACTATGAAGGCTTTGGAAGGGCAAATAGAGTAATTTCTGTTTTATCCCAGAGACAATAGGGAGCCAACTGAGATTACTGAGGATGGGAGTGACATTATCAGGTGTGTCTTTATGGAAAATTGCTTTGTTATGTGAAGGATATACTGGAAACCTTAGGCAGGGAAACCAAATAGGGTTATAGTAATGTAGAACACAGATGATGAGGGCCTGAAAGAAAGTGGCAATTGTAAGAGGAGAAAGGAACAGATGAGATGTTGAAATAAAGACCTGGGTTTAAATCTTGTGCCAAATATCTACATATTTGCTTATCTATGTGACTAGCAAGTTAATGAATCTCACCATGGCTTAGTTTTCTCATATGTAAAATGAAGGTGTTGGACCTGATAAGGAAAAGAAGGAAGAGCAGCAGCAGTAGCAGTAGAAACAGCAGAAGAAATAGAAGCAGCAATGATAGTAGCAGTAGTAGTAGCAACAGTAGCAGCAGCAACAATAATAACAAGATCAGTAGCAGCAGTAGTAGTAGTGGAAGCAGCAGCAACAGTAGTAGCAATAGTAGTAGAAACAGCAGAAGAAAAGTAAGCAGTAGCAGTAGTAGTTGAAGCAGTAGCAGTAGTAGAAACAATAGTATCAGCAAGAGCAGCTGTAACAGTGAAGAGGAGGAGTTAATATTAGTGGAGGTGAAATGATAGTGCTACTGGTGCTGCTGGTAGTAGTAATGGTAACAGTAGCAGCAACATTAGTAACAGCAACAGTAGTAGGAACGGTGGTAGTGGTAGTAGTAGTAGTGCTATGAATATCCCCATTGTATAAATGAAGAAATTGAGACATGGTAAGTCTAAATATCTTGCCCATGGGCACAGATCTAGTAAACCTCTGAGGCAAGATCTGATCTCAGGTATTCCTGACTTCATGCCCTATACTCAATCCACCGAACTAAATCTTTAAAATAGGACTGAATGGATGAAGGGAAGATTCTATAAGGCAAACTTCAGTGGGGAGAGTCAAGATATCTTGAGTTCATTTATCATTTCTAGGCTGATAATTACCCTAGCCCCAATCCCAAATTCTGTTTCTGCCTCAACTATTACCTGTTACATATTTTCATCTGGATAGAAATTTCAAGCTCAGAAAATCCAAAAGTAATCTCATTTCCCCTTAAACCCACCTCTCCTCCAAACTTCCCTTCTATATTTCCATTAGGATGCCACTATTCTTCTAATGATCTAGTTTCCCAATCTCAGAGACCTTCTTAACTCTGTGATACATAGAGAGATAGGCAGGTAGGGATAGATATATAGGTTGATAAATAAATAGATATTGATATTCATCTATATATCTCTATCTATAGATGTATGTATATATCTATACATCATTAGCTTAACATTTAAAGCCCTTAACAATCTAGCTTTAGTACACTTTCCAAGCTTATTCCGCTTCAAACATTAGACATTCCAGCCAAACCAAACTATTTTATTTTCCCCCAATTCATCATTTCAACTACTACTCCTCAAGATTTTATACACAATTTTTTGCCCACGCCTGGAATGCACTCCTTTATTACTCTTACCTCTTAGAATCTCTAGTTCTCTCCAAAGACCTGTTCACGTACCCTCTGAGAATTCCCCTACTCAGTAGAGATTTCAGCCTATTCAAATTATCATGTATGCACCTACCAGCTTGATTATTATGTCTCCCCAACAGAATATAAGCTCTTTGAAGGCGGGTAGTATTTTTCATTTTATCTCTGAATCCCTCATGCCTTGTACATATTAGGGGCTGAACAAATGTTTGTCACCAACAGAATGTGCTCATTATGTGTTACATAGAAGTGCTACCTTCCAGTTAACCAAACCCAGTTAATTTAGTTTCATCTTCAGTAATGTTTAGTGATAAGTATTATTTTCAGTTAATAGTTTTAGAATCTATCTTAAAAGAGATTTTTGGCTTCTGAGAAAAAAAAAAAATATATATATATATATGTCACTTGTTCCTTCATTTATTCTGAGCTTGAAATGAATTTCCAAGTTCAAAACCTTGGTCTTTTCTTTGGCTTCTTTTTGATTCCCCTCTCATATTTAATCATTGAACAGACCCTGTAAATTCTACTTTCAGGAAATTGCCCCCATCTGACCCCTCTTTTCTATTACCAACTCCCTGATGTGGCCTTCATTAACATCCACCTGAACAAGTGCAACAGTCTCCAGCCTGACTTTTCCCCTTATACCATCTCCTCCTTCTTACTGCCACTTTACTCAACATCCTTACGCATAAGTCTAGTCAAGGTACTTTTCTGTTGAAAACCATGCAGTGACTCCCTCTTGCTTAAGGACTCAAGTTCATAGTCCTTATCATTCAAAGCCCTCCATAGTACTTCACCAAATTAACACTTCCAGGCTTAATTCAACTCTGTTTTAAGTTCTACATGATCCTGCCTAACTGGAATACTTATGTAGTCTCTGTAATATAATATTAGTGATGACAAAAATTACATAAGCTTAAGACATTTACAAAGTCCTTTAAAGTTTAAAAAAAGTTATATATATGTATATATATACATATATATAATATCATTTGAACCTTCTAAGAGTCCCATATAGATACTATAGGAACCATTATCCCCATTTTACAGATGAGAAAATTGAAGTTCAGAGATGTTAAATGACTTATCCATTATATTATTATATTGTAATACTGTTATATATAATATATTGCTATATTGTTAATAATTATAGTGTTATATTGTCAATAAGTGTGAAGGGAAAAATGTGAACCTAGGAACCCTTCCATATACTTTGTCACTTTATCCTCCAAACTGTAAATCATTATCATGTGCCCTTCAATACAACCCTAGACTATCTGGCCTGAACACTTGCCCTTCCCTTATTCCCCAAGAACCACCGGCCTTTCCTTCTAACCAGCAGCTGGACTCTCCTATGTATGTTGTCTTTCTGAATCAGTTTAAACTCCTTGACAAAGAACGTGTGTCATTTTTTCTTAGTATCCTCAGCAGTTACCATAGTGCTTTAGTAAAAACCAAATAAAGACATTTTCATTCTTTCATTCATTCCTTAATTCATGAATACATGTTTTTGTTTTCTCTGGAACATTCTTGTTTTCCTTTTTGAGTGACCATGGGGCAGCAACAATCTGCACTGACTGTACTAGGTTCCTCCTCTGTTGAATAATAAAGCAATGGGGAAGTCCATCTTTTCTGTAGGACCTACAACATCTCTGTGTATAAATAACAATTCTTCTGGTAATTGGTGGAGCAGAGAAGGCTGGCTGGTTTTGGTTTGGTTTGGTTTTTCCTGCCTATCTCCCATCATCTGTGAACCTGATAGGTATTAAATAATTATTATTGTATGTTTTGGATAATTTTTAAGGCTAGGGACTTGACCTCTGTTTTCATGTACATTAGTATTACAGAATTCTCAGGTGAAGAAATTCCCTCTAGATTGGGCATTTTCATTGCAATGTACAGTCTCAGAGAGTCTCCTAGGGGCATTAAAAGATGAAGTGAGTTGTGGCAATCAGTTGAATCACACAAACAGCATTATGTCATACGGGGACTTCAGCCAGCACTATTCTTGTAATGTCTAACAAACAGGTCTCAGGGGGGAAACAAACAAACAAATAAACGTACACATAACATACTTTTTAGTTTAATCTACAGTATTAACATTTTCTGTCACCTTCTTAAAGGCTATATGAACAACAAAACAATAAATCAAGCTGATGGGTAGCGTTTGTCAGTTCTGAGGAACAAATGCTCACATTTAAAATTTAGCAATAGACTCGACTTAGTAATAGACATACCCTTGATTTGGGCCTTGGTCTTCCCAGATCTGGGCTGACTCTATCCATTATGTCACACTCCCCTTATGTTCTGAATATTATAGATAGTTAAATCAATAGATGGAAATAAACAGATAGATGGATATGGATATGATATACTTATGTGTATGTTTGTATGAATGTATACATATATACAAGACATGTAGCCATACTTTTATGAATATATGTATATGCATGTATATACATGCATATATATTTATATCTTTATCCAAAGATTATTAAAGCCTGTGATTGACCCTTATGATGCAGGAGTTGGCCCTTTCAAGGGAATAAACCTATGGGGTTAATTAAAATGTTCTGTCATCACCCTTAGTAAGCAGCTTTATCAATACTTCCCACTGTTTGTATACATTTTCCAGGATCAATTCAGTATTCAAATTGTCACTCAGAACCCTTATTATGGTTTCAGTATTACTTTCTTGAGTGTTCCAATAACTGGTCTGCTGACTATGTCTCCTTATTAGTGACTTGCTGATTCCAGCTATAATTTTCCATCTGGCTGCTATTATCAATCTAAGGAAGGCAGCCCTCTTGAAGTAACAATGTTCTCAGTACAATTTATAATTTGTACTGATTATTTGAGAACTTCCTTGAAACATGGAGACAACTTATTTTGCTACAAAAATAAAACATTCAAAGTGAATAAAATGCAGGAAAATATCATTAATCTGGAACAACTTCTTTAACTGTCATTCTTAAAAAAGGATTGCAGTTGAGAAAAGACAAAGATTGATTTCTTTTGCCCCTTGTACGGTCCCTTTGACCTTCTACCGAAGAGTTAACTGAGAGTTCTAGAGCTTGTTTGTATGGACCACATTTAAGAGAGACAAAAGGACTTCCAGGAGTCAGATATTTTTTGCTTAATTGGTTTTAGGAAATTATAGAGATCCCTTAATGATCCTAAATTTCTCCCTGAAACAAAGGCCCAATTTTTTCAAATCAACATTCTACCTGTGCTTTTATATGGTGGTGAGGGACGGAATATATTACTGTATTGTAGATGACTTTAGAACTGTATGCCTGTATGTCTGGCCCTATGAGGCCATCTAAACCTACTTATGTTACAATTAAAGAAACTGAGGTTCAGAAAGGTATACTAGCGTCACAGAACTAGCAAATATCTGATTTAAGATTTATACCTAAGTCTTCCTGATTCTAAGTTCAATATTCTTTCAATTTCTCATACCAAGCAGTACTTTTTTGTTGAACACATGGCTCTGGTTTCTATCCTCATATTAACTTTTGGTCTTCAATTATATCTAGAATTAGCCTAAAGACAAAGTTTTGGCAAGGAAAGTGTCAAGACTCCCAAAGTTCTTCCTGGATTGAGAGAAGTACAAGATTCAGCTGAATCACATATCTCGAACATGTACATCTTTACAAGTCCCTTAACCAAGACCTTTCTTTAAGCTGCACCTTTTGTTGATGTTCTCCAGGAGAGTACTTACTCCTGAATTATGGCATGTCAGGTCTGCTTTCTAAGTTGCAGAAAAACTGCACACTTTAATTAAATTTTAAGTGTCCACCAGGAGCAATAATATTATATGAGACATAGCCAATCACTTGCTTGGATCCATAGTAATTACCTAGTGGTACTATTTTTTCTTTCAAGTAATCAAGAAAGAAAAATAAAAGTGTAAATGAGAATGTTTAAGTATACATTCTTGTCCATTTACAAACCAAGTTACCACTAACGTGTATTTAAAAAACTTTAGCACGTCTAGCAACATGGTTGTTTCTTTTGCTATATATCATTTCTTACTCTGAAAGGAGGAAAGCATTTCTCCTAGACTTTAAGAAAGCACCAGTAAAATAGGACTTCACACATGTTTTTGTCATTGCTGCTGTTGTTGAGTACAATTCTGTATCAAATGAAGATATTCTGTGTGTTTGGGGAAAAAGAATTTGAGACCCCTATGAAATTGCTTCTTCTAACTCAGGCAGCACATGGTTTAGCCTAAAACACAGGTGTATTCTAGAAAGGTCAATCAGGACTTTGACCCAAGCATCAACATCTGGAGGTTTTTCCAAAATTTCTGTCTGCCTTACAAACTGCTGGCCCTCTCAGTCTCTCTCTGTCCTTTGTTCATCTCCCCCCAGTGTCCCTTCACCATCACACCTGTAGCCCAGCATTCTAATCACCTATGACACTTGTGGGTACACAGACTGGCCCCTGTTCTGTTGTTACTGTACCCTCATTTGGACTTTAGTTTGTGCTGCTTCTCCCTCTCAGCTTATTCTTTGTGTCACTATGACCCATTCCAGTATGTTTTTGCCGCAAGTAAAAAAATTTCCATGGCAGTTAGGTGATGCAATTGATAGGGTGCTGGACCTGGAGTCAGGAAAACTCATCTTCCTGAGTCTAAATATGGCCTTGGACACTTATTAGCCCTGTGACCTGGGTAAGTCACGTAAACCTGTGCCTCAGTTTCCTCATTTGTAAAAGGAGTTGGTAAAGGAAGTGACAAAACAATGCAATATATTTGCCAAGAAAACTGCAAATGGGCTCGCGAAGAGTTGGACACAAAAAAAAGACTGAATAATAACAAAAGAATTCCCATTATAGGTACTATTTCAGTAGAATAATTGGGAGTAACTCACTTTAGGCAACTCATGTTTCTTGGCCTCAGTTTCATCATCTGTAAAATGAAAGAAATAGACTAGGTGACCTCTAATATTTCTTCTAACCTGGATATTCTCTGAAAACTATAGATTCCATTGGCAGATGGAATTACCCCATTATTCAAAAAAAAAAAAGGAGCAGGGTTGAGGCCCATATTCATCAATCTGTTGCAAAACAGACATTACATCAGAGAATGCACCAAGTGCTGCAAAAACTGCCACCTGGCAGACAGCTCCTCTGGTTTACTCTTGGCTCGGGTCCTCCTGACCTCTCAGCTCATTTCATGGTTTTATCCTTGTCCTAGCACGCCTACTAAAGTTGGAGGTGGGAGGAAGGGACGATCTGAGTCAGCCAGGGTAGCTTGGGCAGATGTCCACCGCAAATAGCTGGGTTTGTGGCAGATAGAAGTAACTGTTTGCTTCGTAGGGGGCTGGCTGAGTGGCCAAAATTACTGGTGGAAAGAATTCAAGTGGCAAACAGAGCATAAGCTGAAGGAGTTCTCACCATGGGACAGAAAACATGATAAAAAGATAGCGAATTATGATATTTAAAGTGCAAACCATTTTGTTATATGGAAGTAAATATAGCTATAGAAGTCTGAACAAGGATGAAAAAAATAAACCCAACAATAACATCACCCCCCTATAAGGGCCATAAGGTCATCAAGCCTCTTCAATGGTTCCAATGATAGGGAGTACACTACCTATTCAAATGGCACATTATAAATTTGAATGCCTCCGTGTAAACAGAACAATTCCAGTCTTTATCCCACTGTCCTTTAAGTAGTTGAATGTTCTCTGGTCTTGTTCCCTGTTATAGCTTCTCCTTTCTGGGTTAAACAAATGGCAAACATTTTTTGATATGATTCTAAATTCACTTACCATCCTGTACACCCTCCTCCAGACTTATTCCTGTCTGTCTAGAATTCTAGACAGAAAAGAGAAGCTATAACAGAATCTAATATTGCAGAATTTATCTTGACAGGAGGCTTCAGAACTGAGTATCATATTTTAAAGTTGGTCTATGCAAGGAAGGATATAATTGGACTATTATAGTCCTTGCTCAGGATATTACATTTCTATTAATGAAGTCAAAGATCACATTTTTGTTTGTTTCTTTGTTTTCTTATATATTAATACTGACTCATAATGAGTTTTAGACCACAGTACTGATTTCTTCATGTAATTTCTTTTTAAAATTTAATTTTTAAAACTTTTTTTGAAACTTTTTGCTTTTATAACATTTTGTTTCAAAATATATTCAGCTAGTTATTTTAACAAAAAATAGGTAAATAAATTGGCAAATAAATGATATGACAAACAAACGGATGAATGAATGAAAAGAAAAGAATGCAAGTTCAGTAAAACTAGTCAACACATATCAACTGAGTCTGGCAGGATATACAAAGGTACATTCCCATAGTTCTCTATGTCTGCCAGGAAATAAGGAAGTTAAATTTTCTCCTCTCTTCTTTGGAGACACACTTGGTCATTACAGTTATACAGAATTCAGTTTCGTTTCTTTTTGTTTGTTTGTTTTCTCCATTTATGCTGTAATAGTAATCCTATAAATGTTTTTCCTAGTTTTGCTTTCTATCAATTTATATGTCTTCCAATGCTTCTATGAATTCTTCGTATTCATTTCTTACAGTATAGCAATATTTCCTTACATTCATGTGCCATGTCTTTAGCCATTCTCACTGAGGGATCATCTACTTTGTTTCCAGTTTTTTGCTACTACAAAAAGTGCATCTATTGATATTTTGAAATAAGGGAGACTTTCTAAAACCTTTGCCTTTCTTAATGAAGATGCCTAGCAGTGGGATCTCTGGAGCAAGGGGTATGAACATTTTTGTCACTTATTTAGTACAATTCCAAATCATTTTCCAGAATAATTGAGCCTATTCAGACATGAGGTGCTTTTAGTAATAATTCATCCATGCTATATAATTAATGAGGTGATTTTTTTTTATCTAACTTGAGAAAAAATAGTTATTTCTCTCATAGTAACAACTAATTACTGTATTAGGACCAAAGTTTTTTTCACTTTTCAAATTCCTTATCCAGAAATCAACCAGGATGGCTGAGACCTAATCAAAGACTTACCAAGTTTGGGCTAATGGATGCATTGCTGTTTATTGTGTTTGCTTAAACTGGTCTGGTAAAATGTGGATACTCATTTTTTTTTTTTTTGCTTTTTGGAGGGCAATTGGGGTTAAGTGAGTAGCCCGAGGTCACACAGCTAGTTTTTGTGTTAACTGTCTGAGGCTGGATTTGAACTCAGGTCCTCCTGACTCCAAGGCTGGTGCTCTACTCACTACACTACCTAGCCACCCCTGGATCCTCCTTTTTGTCAGAAAGGTGATATTTAAATCGATTAATCTCTTTGACCAAGATTTGGGCGATACAAGTTATGTACCCCAAGACTCCCATTGTAATATAACCCATCGCTTATTATAGTCTCCTTAATTGTTAACCAATCAGAGTTGACTGCCACCCTTAGAAATGCCTGCTCTTCCAAGGGCATATAAACTGTGAGCCCATAGCTATTAGGGATCTTTGGCCTAAGAGAAAGATGGCAAAATGATGATTCTTTTACTAATATGTTAGCATTATTAATAAAAAGATTCAATTGCACAGAAATTGTCTCTCAAACTTTTAAACACCACAAACTGTAGGATTTTATATTTATTCCCATTAAAACTGTTTTTCTCCAATTCAGTATATCAGCAAATCTTTATTAAGTACATACTATCAAGCACTGCCCTAAGAACTGGAAGTGTAAAAATAAAAACAACTGTTTGCCCTCATGGAGTTTTCATCCTCAGTCCACTGTTCCAGTATGTTATATAACCTCTGAGCTAACCCTCTGAGCTTCAAACAGCCTAGAAATTTCATAGGTATGCTATCTGTCTTAATGTAAGTCATTTATCAAAATGTCAAACAGAAACGGGTCAAGGGCAGAAACCTGTGACATTCCAGTAAAGACTGATTGTTACCAATCTATTATATGTTCTATTTCTTGAAATGAGATTTTTTTAAAGATGCAAATGTACCAAATCAAAGCCATTTGTTATCCTGATCTGATATCACAGGAGTTTAGAGCTAGAAAGCTAGAGCTAGAGAATCACTTTGTCCAACCCTAAATTATTCATGCTGTCTTTAGAGATTAATGTTTTCTTTCTTTTACTGTCAATGTTTTGTTACAGGAACTATTATAGTATTATTATGTTTAAATATTATAACAAAGTTATTTTTAAAAAATCATTACAATTTAATCAACAATATACATAAGTTCTATATAACTAAAAGACAATGTCCAAGTTATAAAACGTCATTGTCCAAATTAGACGGACAAAGTTATAACTAGTTAGGGCTTCAGTCTAGAAGACAATATCCAGGATGTCATGCTTCTTTCCCCCAGCACAATACCAGTTCCACTGGACCTGTCTACTCCTATCTCTAGTCTCCAGTCTGCTATTCCTCCCAACCCCCACCAAGACTGTCATATCCTTTCCTAGGCCTGAATTCACCATCAAACCTGGGGACCTGTACTAGCTGGTATGCCCTGGAATTACACAGTATCTCTGGTAAAAATCACCAAACTCTGCTTCCCCTCTAAAGTATAGGTGGGTCCTAACTAGTGGGAATAAAGGATATTGTTAATGTGTTATTTGAATTTGCACTGCTTATTTCCATTGGGCTGGAACCAATTATCATATTTTACACAATTATAACTTGAAGTAATATGAACATGAATAAATATGACCACTTCTAAGGACTCATGAGCCATGTAAACTTCATCTATTTTCAGCAATCCCCATGTTCATCCCTTTCTTCTGTACCTCTGGAACTTTCCTTAGGTGTTAAAAAAAAAAAATCTCTTTAGTGTAGATCTTTTCCTCAACGACCCTGCCATCTCCTGGTGCTCACTGAAACCTCCCTCTCTCCTATCATGCTTCTTGCCACCCTGTGCCAGGCTACCTATCCTTTCAGATTTCCTGATAAAGGAGGACAGAAGGAAAAAGAAGTTAGCGTGTTCTTTGCTCACTATTGCCACCTTTGGACATCTCTCTGCCCTGAAACTCTCTGATCAATTGCATTTGTCCAAGTACTGCAATTCCTCATTAGAGCTATGGACAACTGGATAGTCATGGAGTCCAAACCCATCATTTCACAAATGAAGGAAAAGAAATGCAGAGAGTTTAAGGTTGTAGTCCTAGTTCATACCACTATTAAAATAGTGAGGATACAAATACAGTTCCTCTGAGCCCAAATACATTTCTTTTTCCACTACAACATATTACTACCTTTGAACATTTCCTAATGGTGCTTTTACCACAGAGTGTAGGGCAGTTAAACTGTCTACTAATTTGTCTGTGAAAACTTGTAACTATGAATGTTCTTAAATGCTCTATAAATACATGCTAGAAGTGTAAGCAATTCAGAACTCAATAATTTAGTTACTTTTGAAAAAACATAATTTGGGAACAAGTTTAAAAAAACACTCAACTAAATCAAACAAAATAGCATAAATCACCAAAGCAGTGGAGGATTGTGGGGAGGGTGGAGGGGGGCGGGGGGAAAGGGAGCAGAGCTGGCAGATCTCCAGACCATCAGTATCCTAGGGAATTACAAAGATTTTTCAAACGAATATGACCTTTAGGTTTATGAAAGTTTTCTACATTCTGCTTTCCTTCTAAAAAGTCATTTTAAAGTCTGCTAAATCATGATACCACTTGGAAATTTTCTGAGCCCTAGCATCCCAAATAGTGGCACTAATCAGAAAAGCAGAATTTTTTTGCAATTGCTTGCTATTTGATTATGTTTTTCAGGTGCTAAAAAAAAGTGATTGAAATGGTTCCGAGGTATGAAACTAATCTTACAATTCCAGGATTCCACTATCTGTTTTCCTCTCAAGCAGGCATGGCTTCATGAAATTCTCCCAGTGGGGGTTTTGTTATGGAAATGAACAGTGCCCCAGACAGTGGCTTGAAAATCAGGTCCAATTTTTCAATTATTACTGAAAAACTTTTTGATGTGTAGATCTCCCTTAGAGGAAATGACTATAGTAAGAATGAGATATGTATGGGAGGAATGATTCAAATCATACTTAAGATGATCAATAATGATAAGACAGTTAAGGCATTGAATATAGCTGAAATTGAAAGATGTTTCAGGGATAGATGACTAGTTTTTTTTTTTAATCTTTTTAGGGCAAATAGACAACTCTACAGGTATACCTTGATTTCCATATTATAGTCCATGCAGCTGACCCAATATACTCTTGAATTCATGACAATGTTTTTTTGTAAAAAGTAATGTCCAAGTGGTCAGTGTTATTGTATTGAAGAGTAAATCTTGGGGAATAAAGTATAAGAAGACTGGAGAGATTAAACGATGAGTTTGATTCATTCAATATCTAATAGAAAGCCAACCTGAACCTGTTCTGGTTCTTTGAAAGAGCTACTTTTTGTGTAAAACTTCCATGCCCTAATTGATTGGAATACCATAATTTTGTAAAAAGTAAGGGAAAAGGTTATTTTAAAGAGATATGGAAAAATGTGTATGAACTGGTACAGAGCAAAGGAATAGAGCCAGAAGAACAATTTATACCATAATATCAATCTGTATAAATGAACAATTTTGAAGGAATTTAAGAACTCATATAGAATAAAATGACAAGATCCAAGAGTAGATCTGATTTATACATTAAAAGCTCTGTAAAAAAAAACAATAACTTTTTAGTCATAAGAACCCTGATCAATGTAATAGTCATCCAGAGGACTAATGATGAAGCATTCTATTCATGTCCTGACAGAATCAGTCCAAAAAATGAAGGAAAAAAGAACTTCTAAAATAGCATTGCAGTTAACCTGCTGCTTGGGAACTCCATTCTGAAGATATGATCTTTTTAAATTTTCTCTTCTCTCTCACTTGGAAAGGGGTAAGCTTGTTAAAATCACTTGGAGAAAAGCAGTTGCCTAAAAAAATTATGAAATGAATGGATTTAGAGAAACTAGGGAGGACTTATACATATAATACACAGTGAAGTAATGAGAACCAGGAAAACAATGTATATAAGAACTATATTGATATAAAGAAAAAACAACTTTGAATGACTTATAAGCTATGCAATAAAAACCATAACTCCAAAGTATTGATGACAAAACATTGATGGACTCAACCTAGCAGAAAGGTAATGGACCAAAGATACAGAGTGAAACCATCATTTTCAGATACGGATGATGTAGGGTTTATTTGGCTTGACTATGCTTTTCTTTTATAAAGGATGTTTGTTTTAATGTAGATGATTGAAAAAAGTTGAATGGTTAGACATAATGATTCTGAAATAAATCATATCACTAAGGCATGTTTTTAAGCACAAAAGATAACTGAAGAAAGTTCAGATGATGACACCAAAAAAAAAAAAAACCAGCTACAAAACTAACATATTCAATTAGTCATTCAGTCAACTACAGTATGTCAGAAACTGTGCTAAGGCATACTGCTCTCAAGAACCTTAAAATCAAATGGGGACTTGAAGGAACACAGGGAAGTCAGGAGACAGAGGAAAGAAAAAAAAGAATTTCAGCCATGGGACTAAACCTGTAAAAATGCATGGAGTTGGGAGATGGAATGACTTTTCTGAGGAATATTTTGCTTAGAGAGAGAGAAAATGTATCAGTGTAAGAACCAGCAAACACTAGGTTTAACCTCCATCTTATCTAGAAGTTCCTTATAACAATGAAATTATGGATGTAAGCATTATGCTTATCTTATATAAACTGATTCACTCAATGCTATGTTTATCCCAGAGAATGATGATGCTTCATTTCTTTCTTATTCCACATAAGTAACAGGCATAATGAATAACCATTAAGCAAGCATATTGTGTTCACTATAGAAATTACGTGTCAATGGCACTCGTGGCTTTCACTAAAGACCTGCATTTATTCTTTATTATAACTTATTAATTTAATTTGCTGTCACAATTGTTTTTACTAACGGCTGCTTTGGTTCTTGTCAAAATCTCAATTTAATCACTTCTGACAGCCTCCCTTAAGATGATTATATTTGATTGCATATTAAATTCTCCTAAAATTGTCCTATCCAACAGGGAAATTTCAGTTATAATTATCATATAGAGACTGGAGTATACCCCCCACACATACACAAAGAAATGTAGACATACATGCACAAACACAAAAATAAAAGAGTACTGGAAAAATCATGTTATCGATGCCATTTCCACAACTGTTATTTAATCAACATCTTGGATTGGCCCATTTAAAATTCTAACATTTTATTGTTTAAAAAATATTTATAGAGTAAAGTTTTGTGTGACACATAAACCACAATAAAAAGACACAGCTAACATTTTCAAAACAATTTAAATGAATGAACTGAGGTCATCAGAACAACATGGACTCTTAGAGCTATACTCTAATTGAGAGAGACAATATGTACATATGTAATTATGTAAAAAAAACAATGCAAGATCTTTTTTTTTAATTTTGTTGGTTTGAGGCACTCCAAATTTATTTTTTAAATTTTAAAAAGAATTTTGTCTCTTTTTAACTTATGGAATTAAACAAGCATTTTGATAACATCGTACAACTTTTGAAACGATGATTGTACATGAAACTGCAAGACTATTATGTACAATTTGCTATTGCTTTTAAATATATAATAAAGTTATCATGTACATTTCTTTTTTTTTCCTTTTCTTTCCCATACTCCCTCTCGCCCTAAAAGATAGCTACCACTAGACACAAATAGGTATATATTGTGAAATCATTTTATATATACTTCTTTTTATCTGTTCTTTCTCTTGATATAGATAGCATCTTCCTTCATATGTCCTTTGTAGCTAACTTGGATATTTATAAGAGCCAAAATGACTTATTCACTCAAAGCTGTTCATAAAACAATGTTGCTGTTACTGTGTACATTGTTCTCCTGATTCTGCTGATTTCACTTTTCATTATTGTGCAAGTCTATCCATGTTTTTCTAAGATCATCAAGCTCATCGTTTTTTCCCACAATTTTATTTTATACTGAAACACCAGAACACAAATGCAGAATAGAGAAAAGAAACAAAAACATATCATAAATTTAAATATTGGAACTTAAATACAAAGTCAGAAACAAAAAAGCATGTCATGTGCATCCCAGAACATAAGAGGATTCAAAATACGTAACAATAAATTTTCACTTCAAGAAATCCTATATGATAAATAATACTCACTGTGTTGAGAATTGTCCATCTTTTCTTCGCTTCCTTGTGAGTTTTCTTTTGTTCTCAACTGTGTAATTTTTAATTTGTTCTTTTTTCTCTCCCCCCCCCAACCTTCCCCCAGAAGGCCACAATAAAGTTTAGATATGTTTCTCTATAGCTATAGATATATGCATAAGCATATACTTATATACACATATATTGACATGTACTTTCTCAAACCTATTCTACTCCTAATCTTTGGGTTTTTTACGTATGATTATATCTCTTGTTTTCTATCCCTCCTGCCTCCTCTACTTCTATATACTACCTTGCCCTCCTATAACTTGCCTACCCCATTCCAAGGATCCCTCCCCTATCCTCCCATTCCCATAAATCTAAACACCCTTCTATACTCCTATTTTAACTATTCCCTCACCCTCTCCTCTAAAGATCCCTCCCTTGTCCTCTTCCCCCTCCTCTATGCCCCTACCATTTTATTTCTTCTGATTTTAGAATGCTTATATATATATATATTCATATATGTATACATATACATATATACATATGTATGTATGTATAATTCCCTCTTAAACTTATTTCCCATGAAAGTAGGTTACCAGAATTTCTCTACCATCCCTCCTCCCCCATCTAATTCCTCTGTCTTAATTCTTCCTTTTGCACCTCAAATAATTACTCTTTTAAGCTGTTCCTAAATGGTTTTACTTTTAAAATTCATACCATTCTCAGGTTTACCACAATCTTTCTTATAAACTACCCAATTATTAATAAGAATCTTAGAAATTCATTATACATACATAAAAATAAAAACAATATGTCCTTATGGATCCCTTATAATCAATCTTTATCATATGTCTTATATTTCTCTTGGTTCTTATATGTTGAATCTTCTATTAGGTTCAGGATTTTTTTTAACAAAGTCTTGAAAGTTTGAGAGTTTATCAAATCTCCATTTTTTTTTCATTCAGGATATTATTTAACTTTGTAGGGTATGATATTTTTGGCCAGAGCCCCAGTTCTTTTCCTTTTCAATATGGTTTGTTCCAAGACCTGCAGTCCTTTAATGTCAATGCTGCTGGGTCTTGTGTAATTCTAATTGTGTCACCATCATATTTAAATTGTTTTAATCTTGATGCTTTTAATATTTTTCCCCTCACCTGGGGATTTCAGAATTTGACTATGATATTCCTATGAGTTTTCCTCATAGGACTCTTTTAAGTGATGATTGATGGGGTTTTTTTATTTCTACTTTCCCCCCTTGTTCTAATGCTTCAGGACAATTTTTTATTATTATTATTTCTTGTATTATTGTATCAAGATTCTTTTTTTGATCATAACTTTCAGTTAGTCCAATCATTTTTACATTTTCTCTTCTTGATCTATTCTCCAAATCCATTGTTTTTCTTATATGATGTCTCACTTTCTCTTCTACTTTTTCATTATTCATATTTTGTTTAATCATTTCTTGGTCTCTTATAATTTCACTGACTTCACTTTGCCCAATTCTGATATTCAAGGTGTCATTTTCTTCCTTCAGATTCTGGACTTCATTTTCTAATTGGTTCACTTCCCTTTCATACCCTTCTTGTTTTTCTTGGATTATTCTTATTTTCTTTTTTAGTTTTTCCTCCATCTCTGTCATTTTTTTTTACCATAGTAGTATTCCATTACAATCATAAACCACAACTTGTCTGGCTGTTCTCCAATTGATAGGCATCCCCACAATTCCCAGTTCTTTGATACCACAAAGAGACTTTCTACAAATATTTTATAACATATAGCTTCTTCTCCTTTTTCCTTAATTATTTTTGGAAATAGGCCTAGTAATGTTATTGCTGGGTCAAAGGGTGTAGACAGCTTAACAGCTTTTTGTATCTAATTACAAATTGCTCTGTAAAATGTTTGGATAAGTTCACAATTCCACCAACAATGAATTAGTGTGCCAAGTTTTCTAAATCTCCTCAAATAGCTTTCACTTTTGTGTTCAATCATTTTAGTCAATCTGATAGGTATAAAATGTTATCTCAAGGTTCTTTTAATTTGCATTCTCTAATCAATAATGATTTAGGGCATTTTTTCATATGGACATAAATTGTCTTGATTTCTTCATAAGAAAAACCCTGGTTTATATTCTTTGACCATTTGTTAATTGGGAATGACTTGTATTCTTATTGATTTTATAAAGTTCATACATATATCATATGAAATATGATATATGTATAAGTATATATGTTTTATGTATATGACCTTTATCTGAGAAACTTTCTATAATTATTTTCCCTCCATTTTCTGCTTTCCTTTCTAATCTTGGTTACATTTTTGTTTTATTTGTACAAAAAGTTTTAATGTACTGTAATCAAAATTATCCATTTTATACCTTGCTCTACTTTCTTTCTCTTATTTACTCATAAATTGTTCATCTAGCCATATATATATATGATATGTTCCATACTCTTTAAATTTTCTTATACTATCTCTCTTTATATATAGGTCACGTATCAGTTTTGACCTTATCTTGTTAAACAGCATGAGATCTTGATCTATGCCCAATTTCTGCCAGCTTGCTTTCTAGTTTTCCCCACAATATTTTTTTACTAAATAATGAATTCTTATCCCAAAATCTTGTCTTTATATTTTTAACAGAACATTACAATATTTATTTGCTGCTATAAATTGTACTTCTACTTTCTTCCTTTGATCTATCTTTCTTTTTCTTAACCATTACCAGATAATTCTGATAATTACTGCCTTATAATCTAGTTTAGGCCTTCTTCCTTTACATTGTTTCCCATTTTCCCTTGATATTCTTGACTTTTTGCCCTTCCGAACGAGTTATTTTTTTCCTAATTCACTAAAATATGTTTTGTCATTCAACTGGCATGTCATTAAGTAAATAAATTAATTTAGGTCAAATTGCCATTTCTGTTATATTGACCCTGCTTACCCATGAAAAATTAATATCTCTTCAATTATTTAAATCTAATTTTATTTGGATATATTTTCTATAATTTTGCTTATATATCTCCTGGATTTATTTTGGCAGATATACTGACAGTTTATGAATCAGAAAATGTTTGAAAGAAGTTGTGTATTCTAAGAAGTTCAGATAAGGAGAGAGATCATAGGAGTTCTGGTTGGAGAAATTCCCCAATTGTGTGAAGACAATTAACATGCAGTAAGTGTGGAAAGGTCAGTATGTGGCTTCACACACCAAACAGAGGTTATATTTGATCCTATAGTTAAAAGTAAATCAGTGGAGTTAATTTCTTAGGGGAGTGACATGATTAGATGAGGAATATTAGGAAAATGATGTTAAAATAATGGCAGTATAAAGAAGGAATTGGAGTAGGGATTGACTTAAGGCAAAGAGAGTAATTAGAAGACCACTGCAATGGTATGGGTCAGGTGTAGGGAACCTGAAGCCTCTAGGCCACATGTGGCCCTCTAAGTCCTCAACTGAGGCCCTTCGGCTGAAGGTCCAAGGATATGTTATCACTTTTCTCTGACCTATCTATTGAATAAACCTGACACAAAAGGAAATGACAGTTATATCAAATAACTCACTATGATATGGCTGAAAGAATGCTGAATTAAGCTTTAGGTAAACCCTAGCTCTATCATTCATTAGATGTATGACCTTGAGGAAACCATTTAACTGGTTTAGTCCTCAGTTTGTCTGCTTCTTTTCATTTGTTGGCCTGAATGACATCTTAGGTTCTTTCCAACTTTGTCTATGAATTTATCAGATAATAACTTGTTCTTAATGAAACTATCATTATTTTAATGATCTCTGATTCCTTTTCTAAAACTCACAAGACATCTCCTTAAAAATATATTCTAAAATTTTACCCAGAATTGAATCAAATTCATGCAAAGATTCCATCACCATGTAATAAGGGTTGAGTGAGCACTAGCATATACTTCCCACTCTGTTATGCTGCAAACACCAGATTGGGCAATTAGAAATTGCATTTCACAAAAGACTTTATATTTTAGGTATAAATCCTAATTATACTAGACCCAAAAATTGAAATCCCCATGAGATGCTATGGCAGCATTCTAGGGAATATAACCATAGCAAGGAAATAGAAGTAAGGAAACTAAGACATGGGTGGAGAAGGCATAACATTCCAAGTTGTAGAATCTGTACTCTTCAAATCCTATTAGCTTTTTCCTGGATAGACCTTCTTTTTCTTTATTACAATTTCTAATTTAGAATGGTCACTTCCTTCCAGGAATCATATCCTTTATGCTTCAGTAGCCAGTTTTTCTATAAAGCAATAGAGGTAGCTACAACTATCTATAGAGCGGTGAACATGAAATCCCCCAAGGCTTATGTCCTGGGCATATCAATTCTGCCTACCTCAGTTTCTTCAACTGCAAAATAAAAAAAAATAACAGCACTTAACTTCCAAACTGTCATGAGGATCAAATAAAATAATATTTTTAAAACACTTAGAAGATGACCTAGTACAGGACAAGACTCAGCTGAACTCTCTCAACATTCCCCTCCAAACACAGAGGTCTCTGACACTGACAGAATAAGATAAGAGCACAAGAGATAGATATCAGAGGCAACTGTGAGAGCAGCAGCTTCAGGAACTCTCAGCCTGGAGATGGTAAAGGGGTCAGACAAATGTCATAAAGAAATTACAGGGGAACTTTTCCTGGCATGAGGTGCATCAGGCTCTGATGCAGTTCTGTGTCACAGTTCCAGGGCAGAGAGGAGCACTTAATCCCCTCAATCACAGGGGATTAAGAGCCCTGGTCACATTTCCAAGGTTGAGGAGAACTAGACCAGGAGTGCTTCCTAGGTAAAGAACAGGGCACAGGACCAAAGAGCAGTGACCATACCTCTCCTAAGATAACACCACCTTGGAAGCACTGAAAATTTGCAGATCCCTAGAACTAGCTCTGAAAACAGCAGCATGAAAAACTTGAAGCTTGTCACAGTGTCTTCCCATCCCATGACAAGCAGAGCCAAACTTTAACAGAAAGTTCAAAATCAAGAAATAGGCTAGAAAAATGAGCAAACAATATAAAAAAGAACTTGACCACAAGAAGAAGCTATTATGGTGGCAGGGAAGACCAAGCTATAAACTTAGAAGAATACAACAGCATGGAAACATCTACAAGCAAAGCTTCAAAGAGAAGAGCTCAAGACCAGCAAGAATTCCTGGAAGAATTAAAGAATGAGATAAGAATGGGAGAGGAAAAATTGGGAAAAGAAATGAGAATGATGGAAGAAAATCATGAAAAGAGAATCTTTGTAAAAAAGATTTGTAAAAAAGAGAAGCTTTGTAAAAGAGGCACAAAAGGGCACAGGCCCGAGTTAATTTCTTAGGGGAGTACATCTTATCCACAAGTGTCTAATCAGGCCTGGTTGCCCTGCTGTCCACTGGCTCCAAATAAATGAAGAGACAGATCCTTCTTTATAGTGTGAGCTGTGACAGGCAGAAGGGGTACGCACAAGGACTGTTTTTATAGTCCAATTTAACAGGTTTTGTGTGTGTGTTTTTTTTAAGCTAAGAAAATGTAAAATAACATTTGTTTTTTGGCTCCTTTTGACAGATTGTTGAAATAAATAAATTGACCAGAAAAAAAAGAGGCACAAAAAATATTGAAGAAAGTACCTTAAAAAACAGAATTATCCTAATGGTAAGAGTCTCAAAAATTCACTGATGGAAATACTCCTTTAAAATCAGCACTGGGGGTGGCAAGGTGGCACAGTGAATAGAGCATTGGTCCTGGAGTTAGGAGGACCCTGAGTTCAAATCTGGCCTCAGACACTTGACACACTAGCCATGTGACCTTGGGCAAGTCATTTAACCCCAATTACCCAGCCTTCCCTCCTCCAAAAAGAAAAAAATCAGAATTGGTCAAATAGAAAAAGGGGTACAAAAGTGCACTGAAGAAATCATTGCTTAAAAATTAGACCTGGGAAAGTAGATTCTAATGACTCCATGAAACTTCCAGAAAGAATAAAAAAAAAATCAAAAGAATAAAAAAAAGAAAATGGGAAATAGTGAAATTGGAAAAATAATTGACCTAGAAAATAGACTGAGGAGAAATAACTAAAACCATGACCAAAAAAAAAGATCCTAGATATCATCTTTTGAGAAATTAATGGGGCAGCTGGGTGGCACAGTAAGTAAAGCACTGGCCCTGGAGTCAGGAGGACCTGAGTTCAAATCTAGCCTTATCAACTGTGTGACCTTGGGCAAGTCACTTAACCCCAACTGCCTTGCCTTCCCCCTCCAAAAAAAAAGGAATTTTCAAAGAATAAGACTTAATATTCTAGAACCAGAGGGTAAAATAGAAATTGAAAGACTCCACTGATCACTTCCTGAAAGAGATCCCAAATTGAAAACTTCCAGGAATATTACAGTCAAATTCCAGAGCTCGCAGCTTAAGAAGAACATAATGCAGGGAGCCAGAAAGAAGTCATTCAAATATTATGGAGCCACAGTCAGAATAACACAAGATTTAGCAGCTTCTACCTTAAAGAATTGGAGGCTTGGGCATATGATATTCTGGAGAGCAAAGGAGTTGGGATTACAACCAAGACCAACCTACTTAGAAAAACTAAGCATAATCCTTCAGGGGAAAAATGAATATTTAATGAAATAGAGGAGTTTCAAGCATTCCTGATTAAAAGATCAGAGTCAAATACAAAATTTGATATTCAAACAGAAGGCTTAAAAGAAGCATAAAATGGTAAACAGGAAAGTGTAATCATAAGGGACTCAATGGAATTAAACTTTTTACATTTCTATGTGAGAAGATGATACATGTAACCCCTAAGAACTTGTTAATTATTAGGGCAATTAGAGGGCCCAGGTGTGAGTTATTTCACTTGGGATGATAAAAAAAAAAAAAAAGAACACGGGGTAAGAAAGAAGAATACACTGGAAGAAGGGGAAGGGGAGTAGT
This sequence comes from Petaurus breviceps papuanus, assembly GCF_028583685.1. Taxonomy (NCBI): domain Eukaryota; kingdom Metazoa; phylum Chordata; class Mammalia; order Diprotodontia; family Petauridae; genus Petaurus; species Petaurus breviceps. The sequence goes on along the minus strand of NW_027185798.1, from coordinate 55,811,084 downwards.
AGAATGGGCAAATGTTTTCACATAAAGGATGCAAGAAAGGTAGAGCTTTTATATTAGAGGTGAAAATGGAGAGATGACAGGCAATGCTTGAACCTCATTCTCATTGGAACTGGTTCAAAAAGGGGAAAAATACATACACACACACTCAGCTGGGTATAGAAATCTATCTTTTCAATGAAGAGATAAGAGAGAAAAACTATAGTAGAATGGAAGGTAATAAAAAGGAGTGAGGAGGAGGGAAGGAATAAAAAGATACAAAGATAATCAGAGGAAAATGGAATGGATTAAATGCAGTCATCACAACTGTGAATATAAATTGGATGTGTACTACACACTTGTATCAGAAACACACAGAGAGTTGAAATGAAGGACTGGAACAGAGTCTATTAAGTCGATTGAAGTAGATGACAATTATGATTTCAGATAAAACAAAATAAAAAATGGGCCTAATTAAAAAGGGAAACTACATTGTTCTAAAAGGTACCATAGACAATAAAGATATATATAGATAGATAGATATAGAAAAATACACACACATACTATAGTATGCTTCTCTGATAATGGCCTCATTTCTCAAATGTAGAAGGAACTGAGTCAAATTTATAAAAATAAAAATCATTCCCCAATTGATAAATGGTTGAAGGATATGATAAGTTTTCAGAAGAAGAAATAAAAGCGATCTATAATCATGTGAAGAAATGCTCTAAATCACTATTGATTAGAGAAAAGCAAGCTAAAACAACTCTGAGGTACCACCTTACACCTATCAAAAATGACAAATTCTAGAGGATATGAGGGAAAATAGATACCTTAATAAATTGTTGGTGAAGTAGTGAACTGTCTCAACTATTTTAGAGAAAAATTTGGAACTATACCAAAGGACTTTAAAACTGTGCAAACCCTTTGATCCAGCAATATCACTACTAGGTCTGTACCTCAAGGACATCAAAGGAAAAGAAAAAGGACCTATATGTACAAAAACATTTCTAGCAGCTCTTTTTGTGGTTGCAAAGAACTGGAAAATGAAGAAATGTTCATTAATTGAGTAATTGCTAACCTAGTTGTGACATATGATTGTGATGTAGCCCTATTGTGTTATAAGAAATGACAAGGGGGGATGGGTGGTCATTTTAGGAAAAAGAAAATGACAAGACCTATAAGAACTGATGCAAAGTGAATAGAAAAAAATGTGGAGATCATGTTGATCACTATGCACAATAGCAATAATGTTGTCATGATCATCACTCTAATTGATATAATGATCCATGAAAATTCCAAAGGACTCAATAAAAAAAAAATCATCCAACTTCAGAAGGAGAATAGATGAACTCTGAGTACAAGCTGAAGTATAATTTTCTCACTTTCTTTTATTTATTTTTTGCAGTATGGCTAGTATGGAAATAAGGTTTTGCATGATTTCCCATGTATAATTGATAAATTGTTTGCCTTCTCAGTGAGTGGGTAAGGTGTGAGAGGGAATCTGGACCTCAAAATTTAAGGAGAATGGCAATAATAAATACAATTAATTAAGGGAAAATTATAAAACACTTAGCATAGTGCCTATCACATCTTAGGATCTTAATAAATCCAATTTCCTTCTTTACTTTTATTGAGCAGACTAGTTCCAAAATAGCAGTTTGCCTCGATGCTTCATCATATGGAGAATTTTAAGCATTATTACAACAATATGCAAATGATCAGTGATTTGGTCAGTTTGAGAAGATCCAGATTGGTGGATTCCAGAAATAAGTCTATGAGCTAGTAGAGAAGTTCTAGTGAATTTCCATTCACTTAACTCACCTTGCTCCCTTTCTACTTGTCTTTAGAATTATAAACAAATCAGCAATACCACAGACTATAGAAAGGATGTGTCAACGGACCGTCCTATTGATTCATTCACCATCCCCTGCATATACCAGATCCAAACACTCTTCCCTGGTTTCCAGTCTTATATTTATGTTGTCTCTCTGTATTAAAATTGGGGGGTTTGGGTATAGGAGGGAGAGAGGTACTATTTAGCTTTTGAATGTGTATCCCCATCACTTAGTGAAATCACATCAAATCAACAAGCATTTATTAAATGCCTACTATGTGCCAAGTACTTTGCTAAGTGCTAGTTTAGCACAGTGCTTGGCATATAATGAGCACTTAATAAATGCTTTTTCATTAACTCATATAGCATTCATCCCTGAATGAAGTGAATAGTCTGCTATAGTTACCAGGGTTGAATAAATAAGAGAAAGGAGATTTTCCAAAAGGGGGAAACAACTGTAATGAATGAGATGATTTTTAGAATCTTGTTTCCATCCCAAGGCATGGATGGATACTCTCTCTGTGCCGGGATGAGATATTCTGGAATGCATGTTAACCACGTAGCTGCTCTAGGCTGTGCACATCAGTATGAAGGGGAACAGTGATCTGTAAAATGCTCCTGGTGGTTCCTGCTGCCAGCTCCAGTCACTCAGTGCTCACTACCTTGTCCATTGTGCCTCCAGTAGGTTAAAGAACAATCTTGTACAAAAAGTACTAACCAATTACATCCATGCACTTGTCCCAGGACTAAAACTGAAATCTAGTTGAACTAAGTAAAGTACAAAAAGCTGGATTGAAATATCAAGTTTTGTTTTCTTTTCTTAAAGTAAAATGGAATGTGGGCATTATCACATTCCAGTAGCTAACATTCAAATAGTGATTTACAAATATTGTCTTATTTTATCCTCACAACAACCCTATTGTTATCATTCTCATCTTATATATGAGGAAACTGAGGGAGAAAGAGGTTAACTGATTTACTTAGAGTTACACAGGAAGCAAGAGTAGGATTTGAACTCAAGTCTTCCTCACTCCAGGCCCAGCATGCTATAGACCACATTACCTATTTGGCTTTAAATCTCAAAATGAATCTCTAGCCAGGACTATCGGAGGCAAGTGGTTTTAATCTTATTTTCCCCAAGACATGTCTCACAGTCCATTCCAGTTTTGATCATCTATGTATGCTAAGTAAAAAGGAGAGAGGAAAATTAAACTTATGATTTCCTCAAACAGGGGGCCTAGATCCAATTGTAACAATCCTTTAGCAGCCGAGGATTTCCAGGTTTTGTTCAATTCTTTTAAAATCAAAACATAGATCAACATTACCCTCTCACCTATCCCACCTCCACCCTATTCCCAATCTTGAAAGAAGGGACTGAACATGTTTTCGGTTTTTGTTATTTTGTATTTTTGCTTTTTGTTTTCTTTTTGTTTTCCTTCCTAATATAGAGGGGTTTTTTTAATCCCATTGACTTGATTGGAATTCTATGAGGAGATAGAGAATCTGAGAGAAGCATGGAGATGGTGAGTGGGAAAAGAAGATCCAAGTGACTAAGCAACTTTGAATCAAGGCATTTTTTTCTTTCTCCTGTGACTCTTCCTCAATCAGTTGCTACTATCCCCGGTTTTTACTTGTTTCTTCAAGAAGATTCCATGTATTTAGGGAATTGATTAGATAGCAAATGTTTCTCCTTTCTGTAATTTTCTGAAACGTGTCTTGTCTCTGCCCTCTTCATTTTGCATGGAACTGCTTGTCTTTGCCACCAAAGAAACCCCCTCTAGGGAGGATATAGGATTTAACTACCTAATAGGCTTAGATATATTAGTAACAAATACTAGCTCCACATAAGAAAAATGGTGTGTTTTAGAGCCAGGGTTCAAGTCTTGTTCCTCTCATTTATTAGCTGTCACTTTGTTCAAGACACCACTGTTCTGACCTACAATCCCTCCTTTATAAAGCAAATGAGGATCACCTGTGGGCTTTGCTCTCCCATAAACTTTTTTTTAAAACATAGGTCAAGGAGAGAGAACTTTTAAGGGCTGGGGGGTACAGGACACAGGCCTACTATGGTCACTAGGGGCCACTGGGGAAAGAAAGAAACACTAGAGTGATTGTGAGTTGCTCTATGACCCGGGTACTTACATCTACCTCTACATTAATCTGAGGAGCAAATTAATGAATTCAACATTCAGCAATAATGTATTAAGTAGCACTAAGTACAATGTTAGGTGCTGGGATGCAATGACCCTAGCTGGGGAAAAATACACATCCCAAAAGTCAATGCAGTTTTAAGTTATTAAAATTTAAAACTGAACTGCTAAGACTTTTGGAACATCATCTATATGCAACTGGGGAGACTAAAATTGTAAGGCATATATACAGTGGCCCTTGAATTGAACCTTAAGATCCTAAGAGATGTGAATGGGGATTATATTCTAGGCATGGAGAAAGGATATAGAAAGAATGTTGTGTATGAGGAACAATAATGAGGCCAATTTGATTGGACTTCGGTGGGCATGAAAGAAAAGAATGGGTAATAAGCCATAACAGAGGCTTTCAGCTAGGTTCAATAGGTTTTTGTTTTGATTGGTTAGCATTTTTTTTATAAGAGGAATAAAGTTTAATATATAGGTAAAAGATATCATCAGGCACCAAAGGTCAGCAAGAAATACATTTCATAAGCCAGTTGGTTATTGGACTTTCCAGTAGTCACATAAAGTATACTAACTGCCATGAAAATAATTGTAGATTATGTGTTATTATCTATTTCAGAGGAAGAAATGGTAGAGAAATTCCATGAACAGTTTGATTAAATTCTCTGAATATTTTTAATATGAAGGTGTACTCATGGAAAGATGACAACAATGATGTTGGAAATGTGGGATTAATATATAAAAGACACCAAAGGTTTGTAGATTATCCAGGGGTTGCATGTCTGGACATACTGAATAACCTGACTTAAGAAGGAATTGGGGCAGCGAGGTAGTTTAGTGGATAAAGTTCTGGGCCTAGAGTCAGGAATACTCATCTTCCTGAGCTCTGGACTCATACACTTACTAGCTGTGTGACCCTCAGTAAGTTTTCCCCACTTACCTCACCTGTAAAATGAAATGGAGAAGGAAATGTCAAACTATTTCAGTATCTGTGCCAAGGAAATTTCAAATAAAGTCACGAAGAGATGTTTAAAAGGGAAACAAATGAATGAAAAAAAAAAACAAAAGAAAGAATTGGAAGGTTCTGAAATAGTGTTCACTTAACAGACAGAACACTGTGGTTGCTGATATGGTATTTATTTCAGATAGGAATAGTTTTACAAGCTATTTGTCCTATATAAGAACAAACAACAACCAGTTTCCTAAGAGAACAGACCCAGATGGCTTGGGAAGAGAGAGTGAAACTAGTGACTTTGCACAGCCCTCCCTCATTTAAATCCAATTTACTTGCAAGCCATGGCATCACCTTCTTGATGTTATAGTCCTCTTCAAAGGACAAGCAACGACCTGTGAGTAGTATTAGATGCCACACTGGGGAGCCAACTGGCCAGTTCCAGTTGGGCAAAATAACTCCTTTCCTTGTTTCTTTCCTTCCTTCCCTTCCTCAGTCCTTTCCCTCGCTACTCTTCTTCTGTCTACATAGGGTATCACACCCTTACCTGTAGGTGCTCTACCCAAAAAAATATAAATTTTGATCACTGAAACATCCCAAGATATCTTGGGGTTTATGGGCTAGATTTCTTTCTTAAAGACCAAACCTTAAACCCAAATCACTCTGGCTCTAATTGACTGAAAAATAAAAAATCCCAATCCAAGCCTCACCTGGTCATTGTTGGGCCTTTATTTATTGTTCAGAATGAGTGTAAATAGCAATTGTTTCTGTTTTGACCAAAAACCCTAAGGGTCTTCCCCTCCCAGACTGATTTTTTCTTTTTAACTAAGTAAAAGACCATTCTTGCCTAGATTTAATCACTGAATGGGTGTTGCCTCACTCAAGCTGAGACCTGGGAAAAGAGCTTAACTTAAGAAAGTCAAGGTCTCCCACTGCATCCATGGTCATCTCTAGTCACCCTGATCTAAATCTTGCCATTGGACCCAGATGACTCCAGAGGAGAAAGTGAGACTGGTGACTTTACACAGCCTTCCTTTACTTAAATCCAATTGTCTTGATAGTCATGGCATCACCTTCCTGATGTCATGGCCCTCTTCAAGAGCACAGGACAAACAACAGCTATATAAGCAAGTCATGAACTGGTTAAAACAAAGATCCAAATCACTACCAAATAACTGCAATTATAGAGCATAGAGGACATTTCAGGAAATTATAACAATGCCAAGTGGATTTATTTAAACAGCTCTGTTGCCACCCCCCTACCCAAAATAGGAAATGAACAAAAGTGAAGATATTGGTTGTTTCCTCATGAGAGACCTACTTAGATGCAAAGGGAACTCACAGGAAGGAAGGGAACTCACAGGAAGGAAGGAAGGAAGGAAGGAAGGAAGGAAGGAAGGAAGGAAGG
>NW_027185798.1:55687876-55804658 GCF_028583685.1 Petaurus breviceps papuanus | reverse complement strand
GGAAGGAAGGAAGGAAGGAAGGAAGGAAGGAAGGAAGGAGGGAAGGAGGGAGGGAGGGAGGGAGGGAGGGAAGGAAGGAAGGAAGGAAGGAAGGAAGGAAGGAAGGAAGGAAGGAAGGAAGGAAGGAAGGAAGGAAGGAAGGAAGGAAGGAAGGAATATAACAGCGTGTCCAGTAATTATAGTGCTTATGGTATTTAAACTAAAAAAGGAAGTGAAGTTGAAAAGTAAGTCCAAGGACACAAAAAGAGGGTTGCTATTATTGTTGCTGGGGGTTGGAGAGGTTAAACCATATTAGGAAAAAACAAAAAAAAAAGGAAGATCAATGAAGAGATAAGATCTTTTCTTCTGAAGAATGTATCTGTGATAACTGACAATGGAGAGAAAGCAAAGCTGCCTAATGCTTACTTAGTTCCTGTTTTTGCTTCCAAAGAAAATGACCTTTTCACTTGAACTGACAAAGCAAAAATAGATAAGTGAGTTGATACCCAAGATAATCAAGGACATAGTAAGACAGCACCTAGTTTTCACGGATCAATTCAAGTCATCTGGTCCAGATGAACTGCATCCTCTGGCATTAAAGGAACTGGCCATTGTAATTACTGAGCCTGTGTCTGTGATACCTGAGAGAGCATGAAAAATTAGAGTGATACCACAAGTTTGGAAAAAGGCCTTGAGATTGCATCATGAGTGTCCCTTGAAGAAACTGGAGATTTTTAGGCTAAAGAGAAGACTCATCAGGTATACTATAACTATCTTCAAGAATTTGTAGGAGAATTTGTGTCACATGGAAAAAGTATTTTATTTATTCGAAGGTGTTTCAGAGGGCATAACCAGGACTGATGCAGTATAACTGCTAAAGCACCAAATGTAGGCTTGATGTTAAAAAAAAAAAAATAAGAGTTGGGGCATCTATGTGATACAGTGAATAGAGCACCAGCCTTGGAGTCAGGAGTACCTGAGTCCAAATCAGGCCTCAGACACCTAACACAAAACTAGCCATTCGATCTTGGACAAGTCACTTAACCCCAATTACCCTACCTCCCCCCCTCCAAAAAGCGAAAGAAGAAATAACAGTTGTCAAAGGTGGAATAGATTGTTTTAAGAAATGGTGAGCCTCCCCTCCTTGGAGATTACCCAGCCTATGCTGAATGAACACTTATAGTATATGCTATGGTTCAGATTTTTTCTAGTTATGAGTTGGACTAGATGGTAACTGAGGTCCCTTCTAACTCAAATTCTATGATCCATTTTTTTGGATAAGTTTAGCAAATTTAAGAGTCACCAAAATAAGGCGTTGGTTAGGGTAAAGAAACTCCCTTAGCTAGTAGCATATAATCTTAACAAACAGAGGGTTGATAATTACAATCTCAGAAGGATAATAATTACAGGAAATACAAATGGCAATGGAGGTCCATGTAATAGTTTTATGTGGGCTGAAATTTCTTATCAACAAAGGAAATGTTTAAAAGGCAAATTAAGAGCATATAAGGAGAGAAGAGGTAGCTGAGCAGTATTAGAGTGATAATAAGGAATAAGAGTTAGACAGCCCTGCTATGGTGTTATCCCTAGAAAATAGCAAGAATCATGGAAAGATCATCAGCAAATTGGAGAGCTATTCTATGAAGAATTTACTTTAAAGCATAAACAAGAATCATACTAGATGAAAATACAAAAATGGATGTGGATGGGCAAGCTATTTATTCACACCAATGAGATCAAGGAGAAACTGAAGTACTGGTGTATTTCTATTATTATCCAGCTTTGATAAGAAGGAAACTGAGACTACAATGACAGAAGATACTCCTTGTGCAGTTCTGATCTCAAAGAAATAGGTGAGAAACCGTGGACCTACACATAATAAATTCTTTAGAAAGGTTTGACTTTCAACTTCAGTACTCTACAAGACATTTTGTGGATCACATGTCTTAATTTGTACAAAACTGGTGATTTTCTATCCTGCAACAAAGAAACATGGCACATATACCCTTTCAGATAGGATTTGTTTTGATTTTTGCCTGTGAAAACTTTTCAAATGTGAGACTTACTGTATTGATTCAGTAGCATATAAACTCCTTGAGGGAAGGAGCTTTCCTCTCAGTATGTCTAGTGCATGGCATATAATAGGCACTTAAATGTAAAATTGGTTAACTGAATTAAAAAAATAATAATGATGATATAACAATTTACATTTCTCTAATTTCTTAAGATGTGTAAAGTGCTTTACATATAGATATCTATATCTTTGTGTATGTATATATGTGTGTGAATATATGTATGTGTGTATATATTTATATGTAAATATATATGTATACATGTGTGTATGTGTCCAGAAGAGAGTGACCATGATCCTCCCAATTGAAGATTAGTTAAAGAAACTAAGGATATTAATTCTAAAAAAAGAAGACTTGTGGAGGGAAAAGGTACAGTAGCTGTCTTAGAATATTTGAGTTTGAACATGGAACAATGGCAACATCAATATATAAAAAGACCAAAAGAAATTCCTCCACTGTTCTGTTTGGCTCCTTAATGGAGGTTTTATGAAAACAGAGAAGAATCACACAGGATTAAAGAGAAAGAAAAAGGAAGAAGCATTTATACATCACCTACTATATGCCAGATGGGCAACTAGGTGGCAAAGCAGATAGAGGACCAGGCCTGGAGTCAGGAAGACCAGAGTTCAAATCCAGTTTCAGACTCTGAGCAAGCCACTTAATCCTGTTTGCCTCAGTTTCCTCAACTGTAAAATGAGGTGCAGAAGGAAATGGCAAACTACTCTACAAGTTTTGCCAAGAAAACCCAAAATGGGGTCATGAAGAATCAGACAAGACTGAAATGACTGAACTTTATATGCCAGGCACTATGTAAATTGCTTTACAAATTTTAACTAATTTAATCCTCATAACAGCCCTGAGAGGTAGGTGCTATTTTTAGCTCCATTTTACAGTTAAAGACAACAAAGCAGACAGAGTTTAAAGGGGGTTTGCCCAGGGTCATACAGGTAGTGTATAAAGCTGGATTTGAAGACAGGTCTTCCTGCCTCCAGTGCTCTGTTCACTGACTCATTTAGTTGCCCTATGGATTAAAAATCACAGAAGATTTTTGATCTGTGTTGAATTAGGGAATGAATGAACAAATGAATTAATACTAAATATTTATTAAGTATTAATCATATATTAGGCCCTATGCTAACTGCTGGGGATACACCAACAAAAAGCAAGATAGTACTTAACCTCAAGAAGTTAGTGTTCTATAGAGAAAGACAACACATGTGGGAAAATGTTGGGTAGGGAGGGTTTGGTCAGGGAAGTAATAGGTTTAATGAGTGAAGGCATAAGACCATTGACACAGACTTTCAAGGAATAGTAGTATTGATTGATTGTTCCTAGAGGTAGTAAGGAGTAGAAAGTAAATGGAAACAAGTATGTGTAGCAGCAAACACCCTAGTGTACCCAGGACGGCTGTTAGCACAGGTTCTTTGATCTGCTTTTCTAAAGGAAAGCAACTTAAAAAGGGTTAACAATCTTACTTTAATCAAATATATATCATTTATCTAGTTCAGGGGAAAAAATCAGCACCCTGAACTTCAGAGAATACAAACAGAAGTTACAAGCAGACAAAAATACAGACAGAGAAAAATAACACAATTCAGCAGACCAACAGACAGGGCTTCCATCACATACCTACATAGTTATCACAGAGAGAAGCACCAACATCTGGGTTTTCAAAGCTGGGGGGCTCAACAGTTGCCCGGAGTCTCATCTGGCCAAATCACACAACTCTTTCCAAAGCAAAACCTCCCCTCAGAGGTATGTATAGCCTTCTCCAGGGTGAGAGAACATCACAACCCTGGTGACCCATTGCCTAGTTACAAAGTACCAAGGTGTGGACCTTCCTAAAAAACAAGCCTCCCCTAAGCAAGCATCCCCTGCTGGGCTCTGCTCCACCCTTCAGCAAACTCTTCCCACCACAGGCTCCATAGAACCACATTCAGCTTAATAGGGGATAGAGTATATTTTCAAATCAAAGAAGGTCCTCAAATTCACTTAGGCTTCTTAAGGGGCAGGAAAGACCTTCAAATTCCCTTACTATTACAGTATGGTAGAATGGCATAAAGATTACCGGGGATCTTTGTCTCTCTGTTAGGGATATTTATAATGAATATTCAACAATCAGAAGCCTAGGACCCCAGGCTGAGATCTGGAAGACTTACTGGGCAGCAGAGGCTGGAGCACAGGAGCCAGGCCTAAGAAAGGCTGGGAGGTATCGTTGGAAGGAGACATCTACCAAAATGCCAAATCTTGTAGAAGGTCAGTTAGACAATTTGCTTGGCCAAATAGGACACAGCATGGATTAATGAGTGGAATTTGTGAGAAGGTATATTTTGTCCCATTAGTATATGGAAACTGCCAGAGAGGAACTTCTTTCTACCAATGCAGAAAAGGAATTGTTCTACAGCTTAGAATCTTGGTTACCTAGGAAACTGAGAGCTCAAGGGAAATGTTGAAGACCACATGGCCAGTAGGACTTAGCTGTAGGATTTAAGCTTATCTTCCTGACTTGGAGATCTAATTAAATTTTATAGTATGTTTTAACTTTAACAACAACAGTAATAATAGCAGCTAACATTTTTATGGTGCTTCAAGGTTTCCAAATATCTCATCTTATCCTCGAAACAACTCCAGGAATTAGTTACTCTTATTATCTCCATATAACTGAGGAAGATAAAGGTTAAGTAGTTGGCCCAGGGTCAAATGCTTATTAATGGTCTGATATTGAATTTGAACTAAGGTCTTTCTGACTCTAGCTTCCCTGTTCTATCCATTTTGCTATGTGGCTCCCTCTAGATAATTATAATGTTAATAATCCATATTTGCATAATGCTTTAAAAATTTCACAATATTTTAAGTACATTATTTGAAATTAATAATTCTTCGAGGTATTACAAATATTATTATCACATTTTACAGATGAGGAGTGTGAGGATGAGAAATAGTGAGTTATCCAAAATGACAATGCCAGCATGTGGTATCAGATATAGGGTGTCAAATATAGCTGTTCCTTATTATTGGTCTACTTTGGTTTTATTTGAGATAATTGCTTACCTTGTATTGTGATTTGATCTATGCTGACCCTGCATAGATATGAATTATTTATTTGTTACCTGGTTAATATAGATAAAGTAACTTGCATTAGCTTGATTTCCAAGGTTATGTAAGATTCTCTGGGCAATATGATTTTTATCTGATCTCTAATGAGTCCTTGGGGGAAAAAAAAGAAAGACATTTTAGTCAGACAGCATAAGCTGAATAACTAAAAATAAAAATGCTTAGAATGAGTTAGTTATATCTTTTAAGCCAAAAGAAGGCAAACTGCTCATTAAAAGGGTCCTGCAGTAGCAGGCAAGTGTGTTAGTTTGCATTAGGGACTTATCATTGTACAGAAAAACTGGAAGAAAGACAATAACTCTGCTAAAAGTGATAGAAATTAGTGTAAGAAAAATTGGAATTTTGAAGTGGGCTGGTCAAATGGGAAGTGTGCCCCAAAAGTTCAATGTCTTTTGCTCAAAAGTCTGTTTTCAGTGTGAATCACTTAGGATATTAATATAAACATTTGATTCCACATAAATTTCTGAGAAGTGAGATTCCTAGAGCTATATTTCATTTTATTTTTTTGGATTGGATAGGCTGCTAGGTGCAACTCCATGTAACAATGCAAGACAGCCTGAAGCAAGGAAAGGTTAATTGAGTTTCGCAGAGTCATTCAGCCAGTGTGTGTCACTGGAGGCGGGACCTGAATGCAGGTATTTTAGACTTTGAGACTATCTCCCAATCTATCATACCCTGACTGCCTGTCAGAGCTTTCTCATATCTATATAAGTCCAGTTTACTGTGGAAGCATCAGAAACCACAGTTCCCAAAAGTAACAAATACATGGTACTAACTAGTATTTATATAGTGCTTTAAAGTTTGCAAAGGATTTTGCTATACCCGAGGAAACTCATTACTGGATAATCTCACCATCCTATAAGTTTTCATCATATAGTGGCACTCTACCTTATCAACCACCATCCACCTCTCTGATTGCAGGTTATGGCCATGAGCTCCAAACTTCCATTTAAGAGAGAGATCAGCTCATATATCTCTTTTGAGATTTCTTTGACTGACTTTACAGTGTCTCCCTCTTCCTCTCCCTCACCCCCACTTTTCAGTTTTCTTCTGTGGGTTGTCTTTCTTCATTAGATTATAAACTTCTTGAAATTAGTAACTATATTTTTTTCTGTATTTGCATACCCAGACATCAGGGTAGTACCTGTCCCATAGTAGTCACTTAATAAATATTGATTGATTGATTGATTGGATTATCTCTTTAGATATTAGAGTCTGACAACAACCCTGTGAGGTAGAAGCTATTCACATAATTACTCCCATTATACAGATGAGAAAATGAGGCTGAGAATAATTTAGTTACTAGCCCAGGGTCATATAACTAGTAAAAATGTGAACTTGAGTCTACCTGATCCAGCACTGGCCACTATATCACTCAACTACTTGATGATATCAAGGAAGATTCTGAATGAGGACAATAAGTTATTCTAATCTATAATTAATATACTTTAAAATAAAATGGAAATAATATACAGCTATCAATTATAGTGTCTCATTGGATTAAGCAAAAATTTCCCATGCTCAGTGTTCTGGTTAGAGTGAGCTGATGGCAATTGGGGGAGAGGACACTGAATAACAAAATCAGAGCACTTCAAAGTTCAGAGGAATCTCAGAAGCCATTAAGTTCTATGTAGGATACACTTGAACAATTTCATCATCTGACCTCTGATCAAAGACTTCCAGGGAAGTGGAAAGCCTTCCCCTCCCAAAAGATCCCCCTCTCCTTTTGTTAGCCTTAATTGTCAGAAAGTTTATACTTATGTCAAAACCAATGTTCACTTCCACAGGGTGACAATTGTAATGATACTGTTGCTATTGCTAATGCCAATAACATAGGGACGAAGAAGGGCATTATCACAGCATCCTTCTCCTCACTACCACCATCAATCAGCAAGTAGTTATTAAGAAACTACATGCCAGGGTTGTTGGGAAGACTGAATAAAGAAAGTAGACACAAAGCATTTTGCAAACCAAAGGGCCCTTTATAGATGTTCGCTATTATTATCACTTTCATCTTTTTATTACTTTAATGATTATGCTTAATATCTAATGGTTTCATCATTGTGTGTCGCTGATTTTGTGTCAACAGAAAATTACAGACGGGCACTTAAGAACTGTAGTGCTGAATAGGGGGATTGTCTTCTGCCATCACAGTGTTAATCCTCATAGCCAGAGAAAGTTGGAGTGTAATTATATGGAAGTGGTTCTTCTCTGAGAATCTAGACCTACCAACAGGAGGGTAGGTTGAAGTGAATGAGCCATTCCAGAGAGATAGTGGGTGGCACCTCCACCATACAAAGTGTGGTCCACACAACAGAGCCATGTAACAAACTCACTATATAAATGCTTAAGGGTGTGTGTGTGTGTTTGTGTGTGTATACAGATATGTATATATGTATGTGTAAAGATAAATGTGTGCATGGGTGTATGTAGATGTATATATTTGTAGGAAGGTAGGTGGCACAGTGGATATAGTAAGGCCTGGAGTCAGAAAGATTCATCTTCCTGAGTTCAAATCTGGTTTCAGACACTAACTTTGTGACCCTGGGCAAGTCACTTAACCCTGTTTGCCTCAGGTACCCCATCTGTAAAATGATCTGGAGAAGGAAATGACAAAGCACTCCAGTATCTTTAGCAAGAAAACTCCAAATGGCAACTGAACAACAACACATACATATATACATATACATATACATGTATGTGTGTGCATATACACATATTTGTGTATTTGCAAAATGTGCATGCATACATATATAAATACACATATATACATATGCATATGTGTATGCATGTACACATATTTGTGTGTTTGTAAAAATGTGCATGTATGCATATATAAATACATATATATATATACACTGTGTACACATACACACATGTGATTATCTGATTCTCATAACTACCCTTTAATTCTATTCCTATCCCTATTTTATAAATGGTTCTCATGAAATGACACTCAGGAACAGCTAAGGGATCTTGCCCAGATTTACACAGCTAGGAAGTATCTGAAGCAAGGCCGAAATCCAGTTCTTCTTAACTCTCACCCCAGTCCCCTCTCCACTATACCACTTTGTCTCTTGGATCGTCATCCTGTGCTCCTCTTCGTCTCTGTTCTAGCTAGGGAGGTGATAAACCCCTTCAAGGGACAGTTTAAGGTAGTGATAGCTCAGATTTAAGTCTTTAGAATAATCATAATTCATGCATTCAACAAACATTTACTGAGCACCTAATACGTCCTTTAGCACTGTCCAGGTGGGCATGTATGCAAGGCTGCATGCATTCATGTGTACATGCATACACACTATACAGAGACCATTACAACTTATCAAATCTAAGTAGGAACTATCTCATTTTTGTAGCTGCATCACCAGTGCCCTGAACAGTGACTGGCACGGTATGGGTACTTAATCAATATATACTATTTATTGTCAAAATAGTTTCTACTCCTGAGAAACTTAGAATCTAATACATATTGTGGTAAAATGATTTTCTTTCTCCAGCTCCTAAACATATCTGGCCAATAAAGTGCCATGTTTGGGCCCAGGTAGATTCTTTTATGCTCCCTTGGCTGATGTCAGGTACCACCCACCTCCCACCTCCATGACTGAAAAGGAGGCCAATGATTAAAAATGCCTTCTTACGTGACACATAGACACATGTGAAGAGAGATATAGTCCAGGAAGAGTCTATTTACAGATGAAGAAATCTAGTAGCTAATAGAGAATAGGATTAATTAAGAATATTGCATTTCTGAAACCAAAAGACCAGAGTGTATCTAGGACAGCTCTGTTATCCTACTTGGGCATCTGAGTCATTCCTTAGTCTAAGTGTAGGTGTGGTAATCCTTTCTTTGATGTAAAAAGCAGCTTGGTCAGTGGAAAGAATGCTAAATATGGAGCCAAAAGCCATGGATTTGAACTTTGGTTCTATCATCCATGTAAACTTGGGCAAAGTTATTTAACCTATGTGTATCTCAGTTTCTACATCTGTAAAATGAGGGCACAGGGAGGATTAGATGATTTTTCATGTTCCCTCTAGATCTAAAATCTATGATCCTAAGCAAGTCAGACATTTGGTGTTATTGGCCAATATACTTTTATTGTAGCTATACCTAAATATAACTCTGTGGGCCATATTAAAATAAGTGTTATTGTAACTCCTGGGGTTTATGGGAAATGAAGTCATCTCCAGGAGAGGAGAGATCATACTGCTTCCGTGGCTTGGGAAATATGACTGAAAAGGAGGCCGATGTACTTCCCCGAGCTCTGTTAGAGTGTCACACTATCCAGATAAAAGTTGAATCTTTTCAAACTATCTGGTGACTGAATTATTATAGAATCTCAAGGCAAAGGTTTATCTGAATCCCATTTTTCATCAGGGAAAGGGAGAAGGGAGTTAGAGATTGATTCAAGGTTGACTGTTTCTTCCTCAGTTCATTATCACAGTCTTTATCTGCTAAGTACCTCCTACTTGTTCAAGACTCTCTGAGCTCTTGGGGAGCTTCTTTTGTGTGGTATAACTGAAATTGCCTGCTAGGGCTGCTAAGCCTAGTGCTTCTTCAGTTCCCAATTTTTCCCTTGGGTTCAGTACCATGGTCAGTGCTTCTATTTAGATGAGGTTTACCCATCATTGGATCACCTTTTTTAATTCCCTCCTTTAGATCTCACACTATTTTGATTTCCCTTAGAGCTAATCTTACTTCCACAAATAAATTGAGTGCCTCTCTGGATGTCTGTGCATAATAACCTGATTCTTGTAGATGGGATTTGCCTGAGACAGAACAGCAGGGTCAGAGAAATGAAACTGAGAAATGAGTTGATAAAATGCCTGAAGACTTAGGACAACATTATCATCTGACAGGAATACAACCCAAGTGATTCGTCAGCTAACCCCAACAAACCTTGTATTCACAAGCTGAAATGCATCACTGAATTCTTCTGCTATAGCAGTGATCAACAAATGGGAAACTGCCCCTTCACTTGAGACTAGCTGACAAAATGCAGCAATGATACCTTCTCAAGGGGAAAGCCAAACTGAAGAACTGCAGAGTGACAGTCATAACCAATGACCCTTACCTGGCAAGAGGAAATCAAGGCATGATGAGCCAAAGGGCAATTGCAGCAGCATATTTGTTGAAATTCAATCCTAAAGGTAGGCTTATGAAGATGAGTGACAATAGGGTGATAAAGAACTCTGGCATTGTAAGAAAAGAAATTCAACCTTAATTGGAAGTCTCTCCCCACTCCAATCCATTCTCCATTCAGTCACTAAAGTGATTTTTTCCTAAAACACAGGTCCTACTATGTAATCCCTTTACTCAAAAAACTCTAGTGGCTCTCTGTCACTTCTAGAAAGAAATATGAAATTTTCTGTTAGGCATTCAAAGCCTTTCATAACCTAGATCACCACCCCCTCTTCTTCCCCCCCCCCCACACACACACACTACCTTGCCAATCTTCATATACTTTGTTTGATCTTTTGATACTGGTTTTTCTATTGTTCCTCCACCAAGACACTCCATCTCTCTACTCTGGGCATTTTCTCTCCCTGTACCCTATACCTAGAATGCTCTTCTACCTCACCCCTACCTACTGGCTTCCCTGTCTGCCTTCAGTTTCCAAATAAATCCCACCTGCTAAAGTAAGCCTTTCCCAATATACTGCCTTTGGTCTCTTAATTTCCTATTTATGCTGTGGATAGATTATTTATATATGTTTGTTTGCCTTTTATTTATGCATATTTGTCTCCCTCATCAGACTGAGCTCCTCATCAGAAGGCAAGGGCAGTATTTGTGTGTGTGTGTGTGTGTGTGTGTGTGTGTGTGTCTAGAACTTAGTACAGTATCTAACACATAGTAGGAATTCAATAAATGTTTATTGATTGACTACTTATTCATTATATTACCCTGAAGTCAATTAAACTCTCTGTTTTCGTTCTCATAATATTAAAATGAAAGGCTTGAAGTGGATGACCTCTATGCTTTCTTTTAGCTCTAAATCTATGACCCTATGAATTTTAAGGCATTTACTGAAGAATGTATAATGTGTTTAGTCTACTTTGCAGAGAAATGGAAGCAGGGAAATTGATTGTTTGCACCAAGAGTTGAGGTCTCCTATTTAGTCAATAATAAGGCAGAACCACACAAACAGATGGAACCTTAGCAATGTCTCAGTATAGATGCTTACCTGATTACAGAGTGCATGAGTACTTACTGTAGAAAGAAACAATACAACAAAAATCAATAATGACAGCTTGCATCTATAGAGTAACTACTTCATGCAAATTAATTCAGCATTCTTGCAATAATCCGATGAGGTAGGTAGAACATCATTAACCTTAATTTATAATTAAGAAAATAAGCACAAAGAAATTCTGAACTTTGCCCAAATTCATTCACTTGGTGACTGGTGAAACCATGATTTAACTCGAGGTCTTCTAAGTTGAACATTTGCCCACCATTCCATACAAGCTCTCCTCATACAGTACCTTTCTCATCTATTTTCCTGTAATATGGAAATGCATGTGTTTT
This sequence comes from Petaurus breviceps papuanus, assembly GCF_028583685.1. Lineage (NCBI taxonomy): Eukaryota > Metazoa > Chordata > Mammalia > Diprotodontia > Petauridae > Petaurus > Petaurus breviceps. Next base: position 55,792,964 of record NW_027185798.1, on the reverse strand, counting down.
TTTTTCTTAACCAAAGGAATACTAATTGTCAAGAAAACCACAATTTGGTTACAACTACAATTACTGAGCCTCAATCACACAGCTAAGTTGTGATCCATTCATAAATAGATATTGCAAGATGCCTTAATTGATAAAACAGAGCCAGGGAATTAAAATGTCACTAGTTAAATCCCAGAATCAGAGACCAGATACTGGTAAACTTTTGAAGTACACAGTGTCCTTCAATATCCCTCCCCTGCCTTCCAATTCTTTCCCCTTTTCTCTCCCAATTTAGGTATTCAATGCCTTCAGTCTTCTTTTCTTCCACATAGTAATGTTCCTCGTAGAAAAGGAGTTAAGTCTTTTGTACATTAGACTAAACTAGTAAATAATAAGTTAGTTCTCAAAGAAGGAAGGAAGGAAGGAAGGAAATGAGGGAGGAAAGAACAGAGGGTAGAACACCACGTATTAGGGAGATACTATATATGCTAAGTGCTGGAGATACGTTTGTCAAAGCAAAGATAGGAATGGAGGCCAGGGAGGGGCAACTTTGGACACTTTATAAGAGTTCAAAACTCTTATAATATCTGATAACTGTCTTTCAGTTCATAAAAATATCTTAGTCTAACAATGGTAGCACCAGTCACCTGGCTCAGCTCTGAGTTCCCATCCTAGAACCATGTTGTTTTCACTTTGCCTTGGAATGTCACTGGTAATGTGATTAGTGTTTTAGGGGAGCAGCCCCACACACTGCACACTTACTAGGAATAATGTTACAGTTTGCTTGATCCTAGAACCAGAAATGTAATGGGGCAGCACATATCTCCAGTGACAAGGCTGCTAGAAAGGCTTGGAGAAGATATCTGAGGAATAGGAAGTGAAGTATAAACATGACTCTGGATTGCCTGAAATAGTGTGCCAGGTAAGGCAGTTACCAAAGGGGGAGGGAAGGTCAGGATAGTAGAAGTTCTAGAGGTAAAAGGGTTAAAACTTCTAGGGCACGGTTTCAGGTCCAGTGGCATGGCTGCTGGAGAGGCAGCTTTTATTCTCTCTGGCATGACTATAGCAAAGTGCCCTATTACTGTAATGGATCAGTCATTTATTATATACTATCTTCTCAGATTCTTCTAGTTCTCTGGCAGTGCTCAGAATTCTCCTCAAACTTATAGCCCAGAGGCAAAAGGCAGTATTTCATTCTTATTATGAATCTCAAAGAGTTTTCCAGAGTGGCTGGTAGACAAGTCCTTCAGACCTAAAGAATAGGTCCCAAGATGACTGAAAATACGATTGGAGTAATACCTCAAATTAGATAGCTATGGTTGTATCAGGTAGTAAATATCACTCATGACAGTACCATTCTTTCTCTTCATCTACATGGAGTGTCAGAGAAAATGGGGCTAAATGTCATTTTCTTAGTTTCTTGGGAATGCATTTGGATAATTTGCTCATTATTTACAAACACAGTAATGTATTTATGGTCAGTTGATTATAGTCCATTGTAGGAAAAAACAAAAACAAAACCCTGCACATAATATGTGAATTAGAAAATTAATATACATACATATGCATGCAAATATATACACACATAAATGTATGTGTATATATGCATTTCCATATAGAAATATAAATGTTCAAAACTCTTATAATATCTGATAAATGTCTTTCAGTTCATAAAAATATCTTAGTCTAACAATGGTAGCACCAGTCACCTGGCTCAGCTCTGAGTTCCCATCCTAGAACCATGTTGTTTTCACTCCAGTCACATGATTAGTCCTTCCTTCCTTTCATCTCTTTCTCTGGGAACTGTAATCAAAGTAGAATTTCCACTTCTTCTGGAAAGCTCATGTCAATCAATTTCCCTATGTTTTCACTCTTCATCTTTTGAATTTCTTTCCTAGGACAACACTCCTTGGTATGTATTTTCTCCCCCATTTTCCTCCTTAAGGAAAATGACTTTCTTGCTTTCATAATCGTATCCTCAATGCATAACACAGTACCTAGAACACAGCAAGTATCTATAAACATGCTTTTTCATTCACCTCATTCATTCAGTTATTCATTCATTACCATCTCATAATGTAATAAAGCAAAAGATTCTAAACCAAACAATCCTATAGCTCCCCAAGGCTAACCTTCCCCACTCCTCCAAAACCATTTTGGTTTTCTACAAAATATGAAGAAAACTTTTCTAAAATTGTTGTCTTATGGACAGCCCACATTTTTTATGGGATCATACATTTAGAGATCACTGGGTCCTCTAATGTCATCTAGTCAAATTACCTTATATAAGGAAGCTGAGGATGCATAAGAGATTGAATAAACTGCCCAAGGTCATACCAGTAGGCAACAAACAAAGCCAGCTGTGGATCTCCGAACCTAGCGCTCTTTCTCCTGCTCAGCACGCTGACAACGGGGATAATAAAGTCAAGTCACTGAGGAGGCAAAGAGGATTGAGCATTAGCACTCACTGGTTTTCAATTTACTATCAAGGGATCCTTCAGTTCAGCAGGAATGCTTAATAGGTTTGTGTTCTAAAAGCCAGTCATGCATATGCCTCATTGAAAGCATGATAGTATTTTGCCAATAGATGCAGGTCAGGAAGAGGCATAAGAAAAAGGGTTTTTGCTTATTAAGCATTTCTTATGAAGTCAATTATGGAGTAATGGCTAAAGTGACCAGAAATTTGAAAAGCAAAAATTAATCCCAAAGGACTAAATTGAACATTTCATGGTACATGGTTGGAAGTGCCTGTTATCAGTGGCATACACAACTCTGATAGCATTTTGAGAAATGATTATTGAAATGCAATGAAGGATTGAAGCATCCATCATGAAAGAGATGTGCCATCACTTAACCAAATGGCTGAAATCATGCAAGTCCTGTGACAACCAAATAGAATATTTTCCATATACCGGATGCAATTCCAGCATGTAATTCTACCTGCAGGTCAAATAGGGCAGGTGAAAAGCAATTTGAGTTATTAATTTGTCATATTATATAACAGGACTTGAAGTATTAGTGTGTTTGTGAGGCTTGACTACACATGATTGGACATTTTATGGTGAGGATACCAACTCCTCCAAAATAAAGAAATAACTGATTCCTCCTTATTTTCTAGTTATATATCTTTCACATTATCCAGCCTCCATGAATAATAGACCTTGGAACTACTTCTTTTATATTCATTTTTCCCCCCTAATTTTAACTCATCTATGCTATGGTAATCTACAGCCTAAGTGTTCACTGTAGTTACAGAAATTCTTAGATGGTCTTTTGTCTACATTTGTATTCCCTGTGGCATGTTTCAGTAATGTACCAATCTCTGTTTTAATCCTGTGGACATTTCTTACAACTCATCAACCAACTCACAAGAATTTATTAAGCACTTAGTGCATGCCAGACCCTGTAATCAGAATAAACTTGGATCTCAAGAACTAACTTCTCTCAACACTGTAGTGTACCTGTTCAACTTTACACTATCAACTACATTCAAATTGCTTGCTCCCATGTTCTACTGTCAAACCCCAACCATAGATGACTCCCAGAATTTGCGTCCTTTATATTTACTCATTTGCTGAACATGAAAACATGTTGATTGGTCTCAATACAAATTTTTGTTATATAACATCAACTGGAACCTTATAGAAACAAGGCAATTCTATCCCTCCTCAATGAATTCACTATTCAACACATCATGTCTATTTCAAACCTTTTCATCCCTCCTCAAACTTCCCAGCAGATCCCACATGCCCATCCTCTTAGCTAAGGACCTCATCTCCTAAAGAGAAAGAGAGAGGGAGAGAGAACATTCGTTAAGAGCACTCTTTTTCTCTTCTAATAACCTCATACTATTCAGTTTCCTCCACTACTTCCTCTGTCATTCCCATCTATGATGAACTAGCCTTTCTCTTTATCAAAATAATCTATTCTATCTTATGCAGTGATTCCATCAGTTCCCATGGGTTTAATTTTTATTTCTATAGAAATAAAATATATCCATGTATCTATATATCCAGTCACAATCTCTCTCCTGAGCTTTAGTTGTACATCACCAGCTGCTTTTTGGTTCTGTCAGATTGAATGTCTCATAGGTACTTCAAAATCAGTATGTTCAAAATTGATTTACTATCTTTCCCTAAAACTTTTCTCCCACTCCATCTTTTCTAATGTTGTCAAGTGCACCACCATCTTCCCGGTAACTATTGGTGTTGTCGTTGACTCCTCAAGATCACACGTCCAATCCATCGTCAAATCTTATACTTTCTTTCCCTCCAACTTCTCTTGCATAAATCCCCTTCCTCCTTCTCACACAGCTACCATCCTAGCCCAGGACCTCATCATCTCTTTCTGGGAATACTGTAATAGCCTCAAGTCTCTCCTCATTTCAATCCATCCCCTGCAAAAATAATATTCCTAAGATATAACTATGACCATGTTCCCTTCTTGCTCAAGAAACTCCTTTGGTTCCCAGTTATCATCACAATCATATATAAAACATTGTTTTGCATCTAAAGACTTTCATAATGTATTTCCTTTCTCCTTTTCCAGGCTTCTAGCACCTAACTCCTTGCCACCTACTTACTCTATGATCAGGCTATATTGGCCTATTTCCTGGTCCTTGTATATTAGTCTCCTGACTCTATTCTTTCGTACTGGCTTTCCCCAAAGGTTGGAATGATCTTTTTCTTCATCTCTACTTCTTAGATTCTCTGACACCTTTTAAAATTCAGGTCAAACACCACCTCTGTGGGAGGCCTTTTCCAATTTTTCCAGTCTCTCTTCACCACTAGAACCTTCCCAGGAAAATTATCTTCCATATATTTTGTACACATCTTGTATTTACATAATCATTTACATTCACTCTCTCTCCATTAGAATGTAATCTCCTCGAGGGCAGGGTCAGCTTTTGTGTGTTTGTGTGTGTGTGTGTGTTTGCGTGTGTGTCTGTTTTTGCAAGGCCAGTTCTTAACACACTTCTTAGCACATAGTGATCCTTTAATTAGTGCTTATTAACATAACTGACATAGACCATCACCATACTATGAACTAGTAGATGATTTTTGAGAGTTGCTGCTGCCTGAAAAGTTTGATGCTTGTGGTCAACTTGACAATGAGGCTTCTTGTGATTTCTAAATATTCATGGGATCATTTGAGCAGAGCACATCTAGAAGACACTGTGGAGGTCACTGAGTCCAGCCTTCCCACTTTATAGATGATGAAACTGATATCTTGAGATGTGAAATGATTTGTCCAAGGTCATACATCTAGTCAGTGACAGCCATCCCCAGTCATATGATTCCAAAGCCATCACCATTTTTACAGCATCACATTGTTCCAGTTAAAAATAACTTGAAACTGAAAGCTGATGACTCTTGGTCAAATATTTTTGGTTCCAAAATGTGTTTCTTTCGATAATTCCTTGATCCTATAAATGTTGGCAAGCTATTTAAAATAGCATGTCTATTTTCAGTAAAAATATCTATAAGCAGGTCAAGTATATTTGTACATATAAACAAACAAATGTATAAATGTGTATAAGTATATGGGTGTATATATGTGTGTATATAAATAAAATTTAATGTACTAGATATGCATAAACATAATATATACATATTGTACATATGTATAGGAGTACAAATGCATATATAAACAAACTTGAATACATATATGTGTGTATATATGAGTATATAAACATGTGTTAGAAAACTTGAATGAATATATGTACATGAGTGTAAGTGTGTCTAGAGAAACAAACTTGATTTATATGTGTGTATATAAAAACAAAATTGAATATGTGTTTATTTACATTAGTGTATATATGTATCTATAGAAACAAACTTGACTATATGCATGTACTAATGTACATGGGCATATATATATATGTGTGTAGACAGAAACAAAATTAAATGTACATATGTATTTGATTATATGTGTGTATATAGAAACAAATCATATATGCATACATATATACACATATGATTGGAAACACTTTTGAAATGGGAAATTCCTGCAATTACAATTGCAATAGGTATTTTATTTAGATTGAAAGGAGAAGCTGAAAGTTTTGAAAACGTTTATATTCCTTTTGTCATTGTTTCTTTAAGGTGAGAATGCTGAGAGCAAATTGTTTTCCCCCAAAAGAAAAGTGCAAACGATATTTGCTTTGGGACACCCTTAGAAAAGAGCACCATTTATTGGGAGTCAGCCTCCTAGGGCTCTGGGTTGGTCCATCACAAGCTGGCTGTGTGACCTTGAGCAAATCACTTAACCTCTTGAACCTGTTACCTCTTCTGTGTAAAATGAATTCAAAATTCAATGAGTCCCTTTGCCAGCTCCCATGTGGAAATCTCCAGAAAGAAGGGCCACAAAGTGTGAATTTTATCATCTGAAAGGTATTCAGATGCAGCAAGTCAGAATTTTTCTTTCTATCAATGCATTGTTTCACCGGCTCCTCCAAAGTGCTGTAGTCACATGAGCATCATGGCTATAACACGGAATGTCAGAAACCATGTAGTTGAATCTGCTCATTTCTTAGAGAAGGAAACTGAGGCCCAGATGGTCCAAGTAACTTGCCTTAAATCACACAAGTAGTAAGTGCAAAGGCAGAACTCCTGACTCCAAATCCAGAGCCCACTTTGGATCAATGACTTTGGTGTGACACTTGCAATACTACTTTGTCCCTTAGTTCTTGAATCACCTTGAACAAGTCACTTGACCAATCGAGTTTTCATTTTCCTCCTCTATAAAATGAGGGAGGTTTACTAGGTAATCTCAGAAGTCACTTCCAGATCAAAATTTATACTCCTATTCTAAGGAAACATTTACTGCTAGTGAAAGTCACTCATTTACCCAGGTCATAAACCCATAGCAGGTTTAAAAATATATGTATCTAAAGATAGATTATGGCCTCTCAGATGGTGGAATAATTTGTTTTGGAGCAATGTAGTCACAGCCACAGGCGCAAGATGAAAACTAAAGCTGAAACTATAGGGGATTCCAAGTAGACACTGATTAGTGTGTTTGCCTCTTTATCTGATGCACTGGAAGACATCAAAGAAACTTTTCATGACAGCTTGACAGCTGCCACGAATGCAGTGGCATGTCAAAGAAAGGCTAATTATTCTCAGGGATTCTGCCAGTTAGAACCAGAGAACACAGAGTAAGATCACTCCCAAACTTTGCAAATAAACCAGCTGAGAAAATGAAAAACCTAGGAGGGGATTTGGATGACTAGAACCTAAGGTGGCTCAGACTGAATTTTTCAGAATGGGCAGGGCTCATCTTTCCTGACATTCTACTGAAAATAACATTTTGCGTCTTGCTTCCTCTCCTTTGTCTTGGCACTCTTTAATGAATGTCATTAGCATACAAGCATAAACTGAGCTGCTGGTTTATTGCCCTAAGCTTAAAGCTTAAAAATGAATTTGTATTCTCGTGGATTTCAGGTCACATAACTGTGAGATGTGTTGTAGGTGCAGCTCTAAAACCAACACGCTCTTAATTCAGGCTTGATGTTGGGATGAAAGGAGGCACTCAAAAGTCACTGAATACTAAACAAAGGAGGAAGGTTTTTTTTGCCCTAACACAACAAGGATATCCAATAAGGATTCAGCGGCCACCCTGGACATGGACACCTTCATCTCCATCTGGAAATGCATCTGGTTGGTCATCAGGGTATAGTATCACACAGAGTTTCAAGATGCTAACTACATGAGGTTGGGACCTTTTATGTCTCCAGACCAGGAATCTGAATCAGGGCAGCTGAGAAAAATTGGAAAGAATGTTATTTCAGGGTCAGTGAAGCTGCATCAGCAATACTAGTCCTACCACATACTCACAAACCTGTTCTTGTTGACAAGGTCCTGATGATCTCCTAGAACACCTCCCAGAGTTTAAATAACTTCTGTTCTGGACAGAAACTCTGGGGATCTTCCCCTCCCAGATTGATATCTTTGTAATGGTAAAGTGAACAATGTTTCATCTCAACTCTTACCCAGAGCTAATCACTAAATGGGTCCTGCCTCAGAGAAACTGAAACCTGGAAAAGATCTTAATTTAAAAAGCCCAAGGTCACCCACTGCATCCTGGGCAGTTGCCAGTCATCTTGACCTTTGTCTTGCCACTGGAATTCTGGAATTCTATAGGAGTGAGGCTCATGACTTTGCACAGCTCTTGCCCCACACATAACCAATTCACATGCAAGTCAAGGCATCACTCTCATGTCTCTGGTCCTCTTTGAGAAGGAAGGACAAATATTAACAACAACTTTTTCCTCACAATGTCTCTAGCATACATGCTATTCCCATTACCATCAATTATTTTTAGGCATGTATCAATTGACCTACAAATTATTATAGTAACCTTCTTAAATTATTCTTTCATCTCTGAGTATTTTCCTCTCTAATAATTCTCTCACATTGCTGTCATATTTGTCTCCTTAAAGCACTATTTTTAAAGTATTAAACAAGGAACAAGCATTTATTAATCACCTTTCTTTGAGAAAAACATCATAAGTGCCGGAGATTTTTTTAATAACTTACCATATCACTTCCTTACTGAAAAATCTTCAATGACTCCCCACTGCATGCAAACTCCTAACTCTTTTGTACAAGCATTCAAAAGTTCCTTCATATTGATCCCACCCTAAATTTCCCAAATATCTTCCATAGCTCTGCTAAACAAAATAATTACTCTAGCCAATTTGGTTTGCAAATTATCTATGAGTGTATCCTATGCTTTTTTGTTTCAGTGGCTCGACACAACACATTTTCCCTGGCTGGAATGGCCTCTCTTCTCCCTATTCTATCAAAATCATACCCATTTTCTAAGGCCAAGTTCAAAATATTTTCTGGAAATGGTTTTCCTGACCATCTTAGCAAATAATGATCTCTACATACTACTCCTGAACTCTGACATAGCTACACTCATTAAGCACCGACTACAAATGACTCATATTGTAATTTTGTTTTGTTTAGTTTTGCTTTAATGTGTGTATGCTTTTTCTCCCCAAGCAGATTTCAAATCCCTTGAAGTCTGAACCCAGGTCTCTGGGGTAGTGGAAAATGCGAGATCTGGAGTTAAACGACCTAGATTTGAGCGCTGGTTCTGCTCCTTATTAGCTGTGTGACTGGCCAAGTAGTTCTCCATTTCATTATCTGTAAAATGATAGGGTTGAACTAGATGACTTCTGATGTTTCCATCTTAAACTTGTTTCCTTCTCACCTCTCCTGTAAACAGTACTTGGTAGAATATCTTACATACAATAAATACTCAAAATCTATTCCATAGAAGCAAAGATTTTAAAGCAAAAGCCATTTCATTTCAAGGGAGAAAAACCATGAGAAAGAAATATTAATTGGCTTGACCAAAGTCATACAGCTGATAAGTTGCAGAACCAGAATTAGAACTTAAGTCTCCTGACTACTGGAACAGCTAGGTGGTGCCATGGTGCAAAGAGGCCTGAAGTCAGAAGACTCATTTTCCCGAGTTCAAATTTGGCATCAAAAAATTACTAGCTATGTGACCCTAAAGAAGTCAATTAGCCCCATTTGCTTCAGTTTCCTCATTTGTAAAATGAGCAATGGCAATGGCAAACTACCCCAGTATCTTTGCCAAAGAAACCCCAAATAGCGTCATGAACAAGCAAACATGACTGAAAAATGACTGTACACTAGCTGCTGACTTCTACTTCTCCTATATGTGGTATGCTGGTGAATTGTATAAAAGGACAGCATTTACTTTCTTTACTTGAGAGTCCAAAAAACTTTCTTTTTTCATTTTCAGCTAACTGAAAACTGAAAACCAGTGGTTTCCAAAGTCAATGTAGAAAACATTCTCACTCATTCTCTCTCTCATATTTAAACATACATGTATGCTTGTATGTTCATACTTTTCAATCTAAAAACACATACAAATAATTTTCTTAATTTTAAATTGTAATTTTCATAGTAACATTAAAATAAATCTCAAACATATAATAGACAAGATCTATGATTTGAATTATGTTGTCAATTTCCAGTGTGAAAATTCCCTCTCATTAGCATCTATCCTAAGACTTGAGTCTTAGCATATACTATATATATTATATATAATATGTACTTATATAAATGTACTATGTACCAACATTATATGTGTGGGTAAAAGGAAAGCAAAAAACCGATCTCTGCTGATTAATGGTGATTATGACAGATCACTCCCAAATGAAGGTTAGATAAACATCGACTCAAATTTTACTTCTTTTATATAGATCACATTAAATAATGGTTGTGTTGTCTTTGCTCTAAGTTGGAACAAGTTCCTCAGGTTGGTCTTGCCTTTATTGACTTTGAATTTAACTTTGTTTTCAAAGAAGTGAATGTGTTTATGTTAGATTTGTATTAAAAAATATATACAGTAATTGTGTCCTTTGTTTCACACTCCCAAAGAAACCTGGTCCAAAGTCTGAAAAACTCTCATTTAGCTAAAGGATAAGCCATCTTTCTATAAGATCCAAAGCTTGATCATACAATCCATCACTTAGAAGAAAGCTTCATGGAGGCTGAAAACAACACACCAACCTGTAGTTTACTTCCCAGTAAGCCTCAAGAGCTGCCTTCTTGATTGACTGACTGCTTGACTGATAGGAAGGAAAGGCAGACATTAATCACACTCAGCATTTTTAATAGACCAATAATTTTCAATTTCCCTCATACACACAGATGAATTTTGCAGCTGTTTTCTCCTTCAGTGAAAAAAAATGGTTATTTATTTACAAGAATGTTGCTGCAGTCCAGGGGCATGAAGGTAGTCTTCTTTTGCATAACACCCAAGTGTTACGTTCATGTCAGACTTTATTATTTCAGCAGCTGTGCTCTGTGGTGCTGTTATCAACTAGAAACTAGTTCTAAGCTTGCCAGCTCACCCTAGCACCATGCTGCTATTCAAAGGTAAGCATTCTGTATCACAAAGCACACTTGTTACTTTGGACATGAAAATGTAAGTAGAGCTGGAGAACCCACTGAGATACAGGGAGATTATCATATACTGACTTTGAAGTACGAAAACAGTCCCATTTGTCACTTTAACCAAACAACCTCCAGCACTACCACTACCAACAACAGATACCATTCTGTCCATAACTAAACAAAATTCCTTTCAAAATGTCAGAAAAAATATTAGACAAGTATTAGATATGTATAATGCAAACAAATAAAAATATTTTCATACTACAGCATGGTGTAACAGAAAGAACTTTGGACTTGGAGTTAGGAAAACCTGGGTTCAAATTCCATTTTTCATATGTATTAATTGTTTGGCTGTGGGCAAGTCATTTAACCTCTCAGAGTGCTCTCATCTGTAAAATGGAGAAAACTATTTCTGTAGAATCTACTTCATAAAATTATTGTCTCAAATGAGATAATATTTGCAAAGTATTTTGTTAACATTAAAAGCACCATATAAATGCCCATGGTTGTTATTTAATAATTATATACCAAAATAGCAACTGAAGAAGCATTTTAATTTTCATAACCATTCAGGCTTCCTTCTGTTGGTCAGGTATGACTTTTAGTAAGTAAAATCAGTGGGAAAACTGGTGATATATGGGGTGTGTGTGAGTGTGTGTGTGTCTATGTCTGTGTCTCTGTGTTCCTTTTCTCTAGACATGATCAATGTGCTAAAAATGTACAATGTTTTAATGCACTGTTTTCCAGAGTGGGAATCCCCAAGGGGTGTGTGATTAACCAGGTAGCTGATGGGATGAAGTTAGACACAAAGCTCTCCTTAATAGCCAACCATGGAACGTGAATCTAGCACAAGCATACTTGCTTTATATTCCCCAAAACCTTGAAGGGAAACCAAGGATTCTAAAAAGGCAGAGAGGATAAGGGGAAGCGTTTCAGAGATGAGGGACAGCCACTAAACTTGTTATAAGGAATCAGAATGTCACAAACTGTAAGAACATGTCAAAACACAGGGAAAACTTTGGACAGGCAGTCAGGAACAAGAAACACAAATATCAAAGGTAAGGGAGGGAGAACTTTGTGGAACAGAGACAAGATGATAGACTAAGAAGTGCTCCACCAAGTTTAACAAAAATTCCCCTCCAAACAACTTTAAAATAACACTTCATATTGAATTGTGGGGAGGCAGAGTCAACAAAAGGTCAGAGTGGGACATTTACAGCCAGAACAACATAGGAAGTCAGAAAGAGAAGTCAGTGATGTGGTGGGGGAGGAGGTTGACCCAGGGTCCATGTGAATGAAACACACGCAGTGGGACTAGATGGTGGTGACAGAAACAGGAGAAATTTGGAATGTTCTTAAGTCAGAGTTGGCAAAGGGGTCTAGAAACTTGTCAGAAAGAGATTATGGGGTGCCCTAGATTCAGGACTGGATTCTGTTTGGCAGTCCCCTCGCCTATACCCATTTCTGGGACATAGTTCAAGGAAAGAGAAGAGCATCTTCATTCAAGAAGGTGTAGAAGGACCTGAAGAGTAAATGTTTGGCAACTCCATTATTTATACCCACTTCTGGGTCATACTTGAAAGGAAAAGAACACTTTTGGTCAAGAGGGAATGGAAACAGTGGCATCTAGGTGGTGCAGTGGATAGAGCACCAGTCCTGAAGTCAGAAAAACCTGACTTCAAATCCAACATCTGACCAGACACTTGACACGTACTAGCTGTGTGACCCTGGGCAAGTCACTTAGCCCCAGTTGCCTCACAAAAAGGGGGGGATGGAAATCCTAAGGGGCAGTAATATTTATGGAACCAAGGGTTCAGGGACCTTGAGAAATAATATCAATTATGATCTCAAGGGAGAAGGGACCCTGAGCAGCAATATCAATTGCAATCCTAAGGGATCAGGAAACCTTCCTAAGGACCAGAATGCAGACTAAGAGAGAAGAGACCACACCTCTCCCCAGATCACATTAACTTGGAAGTACAGGAAACTTCTAACCCCCAACACAAATTCTTAAAACAGGAGTGTGAAAAAGTCTGAAGTTCCAGCTAGAATTACACCTCAGGCCACACCAGGAACAGAACCCAACATTAACATAAAGTTTGAAATCAGGAAACAAGATGGAAAAATGAGTGAACAACAGAAAAAAGAACCTGATAATACAACATGACTATGATGACAAGGGAGATGAAAACTCAGAAGACAGATAAGAAAAGCCTCCACTCCTCCCCCCCCCAAAAAAATGTGAATTGGACACAAGCTCAACAAGAATTCTTAGCAAAGGTTAAAAAATATTTTTAAAATCAAATGAGTGGTAGAAGGAAAATTAGATAAAGAAATGAAAGCAAAGGAAGAAAATTATGCTTAAAAAGACAAAAAAAATAGTTTGTTAAGAGACACAAAAATACTGAAGTAACACCTTAAAAAGCATAACAGGCCTAATGGAAAAAGAAACACAAACATTCACTGATAAAAGTAATTCCTTAAAAAGCAGAAATGGTTAAACAGAAAAAGAGGTACAAAATCTCACCAAAGGAAATAATCCCTTAAAAATTAGAATTGGTCTTTGCAACTTGACTAATGTTTAATATGAAGGTATTTGTAGAACCTATATCAGATTGCATGGCTCCATGGCTGGGGGGGGGGAGGTGGGGAGGAAGGAGCAGGGAAGAAAGGGAGAGGGAGAAAATTTGGAACCCAAGGGATTGTGGAATTGAATGTTGTAAACTAAAAGTAAATAAATGTATTTTTTTATTAGAATTGGGTAACCATAAGCTAATTACTTCATAAGATGTCAAGAAACAATCAGTCAAAAGAATGAAAAAAAAAGAAGAAAATGTGAAACATCTCATTGGAAAATGAACTGATGCAGAAAGTAGATGGGGAGAGATATTTTAAGAATTATGGAACTATCTGAAAGTTGTGATCAAAGAAAAAGTCTAATCATCATATTTCAAGAAATTATCAAGGAAAACTGCCCTGATAACCTAGAGAGGGTAAGATAGAAATTGAAAGAATCTCCCAATCACCACCTGAAAGAGATCCAAAAATAAGCATTTCCAGGAATATTGTAGTCAAATTCCAGAGGTCCCAGGTCAAAGATAAAATACTTGAAGCAGTCAGAAAGGGTCATGAAAGCATAGATGAAACACTATTTGGAAACTAAATAATCTAACCCTAAAAAATGAGTGGGTCAAATAATAAATCATAGAAACAATCAATTATTTGATTGAAGAGAATAACAATAAGGCAACATTCCAAAATTTGTAGGTGTGATAGTAATGGCAATTAAAGATTCCCCTGTATTGGCTTGGTTTTCAAATTGATTGTGTTAAAACCCAGAGTTTGTTAATCCCACCTGTGGGATGGGCTTGTTGATGTGAAAAGAAAGTCCTGAACTGGGAGGAGCTGGTGACGTAGATTTGGAGAGACACTAGAGAGAGGCGGAAGATCTTTTTGGAAGCAGCACCTCGTGGAGAGAGAGAGACTAAGAGAATTGCTGGTGGCCGCTTTGAATTGCCCTGGACTTTTGAGACCTGCCCCCTGAGCTGCCAAGGACTGAGGAGACATGGCTGTTTTGCTGGTACTTTGTCTGTCTGTTTTGATGTTGTTTTGCCCGATTTGTCCACTGGTGAAAGACAGTCCTTTTGTTGAAGAAGTCCTGGAACCTGGCTGTTCGCTAAGAAGCCCTGAGACTGTCCTGCAGACAGAGAGTGAATACTGTCCACTGGTGAGGGACAGTACTGTTGTTGCAGGGGTTTGGAGACTGTCCTGCAGACAGAATGAATACTGTCCACTGGTGAAGGACAGTGCTGTTGTTGCAGGGGTCTGGGAGCCTTTCTGTTGGTTCAGAAGCCCTGAAGAAGGATTTTCCTGTTGTATGTTTACAGAAATCCTGGGAGAGGGCTTTGCTAATGTGTTCAGGGGTTCTAGGACTGTTCTACAGACAGAGGATAATGCCACCAAACCAATAATTAAAAAAAATTATGTCTTTAAACATGTAAATCAACAACAGAAAGAAAGAGCAGAATGACAAATTGGGCAGGCAACTTTAAAAAAAATGAGAAAATTAGCAAATTAAAAATTTCTAAATACCAAATTGGAAATTCTGAAAATCAAAGGAGATGTTAATAAAATTTAAATTTAAAAATTGAATTAATAAACAAAACTAGGACATACTTTTGTGAAAAAAACAATAGAAAACATAAACTCTTGACTAATTTGATTTTTAAAAAGTAAATATTACCTAGTATCAAAAATGAAAAGAGTGAATATACCCGCAATGATGATGAAATTAAAGCTATTATTAGGAGTTATTTCACTCAGTTACATACCAGTAAAAGTGACAATCTAAGTGAAATGGATGAGTACTTAAAAAAATATAAACTACCAACATTAAGAGAAGAAGAAATGGAATACTTAAATATCCCTATCTTAGGAAAAGAAATTGAACAAGCCAGCAATGAGTTACCTAAGAAAAAAATCCTGGGACCAGATGGATTCCTAAATGAATTCTATCAATCATTAAAGGAATAATTAATTCCAGTACTATATAAATTCTTTGAAAAAATACATAAAGAAGTAATATACAAATATGCTTGCTAAACCAGGAAGAGCAAAAACAGAGAAAGGAAGTTATAGACAATATCCTTAATTAATCTCCTTAAACCATGCAAATTTTTAAATAAAATATTAAGAAGGAGATTATAGCAATATTTCACAGAGATCATATAATATGAAAAGGAATTTGTACCAGGAATGCAGGACTGATTCAGTATTTAGGATAACTATGAGTATAATTGACCATATCAATATCAATAAAAATTACATGATTATATCAAAAGATGCAGAAAAACCCTTTGGCAAAATACAAAATTCATTCTTATTAAAAATATTAGAAAGCATAGGAATCAATGGAACCTTTCTTAAAATGATAAGTAATATATATATATATAGTAAAGAGCAAGCATTATTTAAAATGGAGATAAACTTAAAAACTTTTCCAGTAAGATCAGGAATGAAATAAGGATGTCCATTATCACCATTAATATTCAATATTGTACTAGATAAGCTAGTTAGAGTTATAAGAAAAGAAATATATATTGAAGGAATTAAAATAAGCAATGAGGAAACAAAATTATCACTTGATACAAATAATATGATAATATACTTACAGAAACCTAGAGAATCAAGTTTAAAAAACTAGTTGAAACAACCAACTTCAGCAAAGTCATAGGATGTAAAATAAAAGTACTTAAATCATTATATTTCTATATATTACCAGTAAAACCCAGCAAGAAGAGACAGAATTTCCATCTAAAATAACTGCAGAGAAAACAAAATACTTGGGAGTCTATCTGCCAAGACAAACTGAGGGATTATAAGAATACAATCATAAAAAAAATTACACAAATAAAGATGGATCTAAATAATTGGAAAAATATTAATTGCTCATAGGTTGGCAAACCAATGGCAGTAAGGGGTTGTTGTGAATAGAGTGAAGGGTTTGGAGTCAAGAAGACTCATCTTCGTGAGTTCAAATCTGGCGTCAGACCCTTTCTAGCTCTATGACCCTGGGCGGTCACTTAACCCTGTTTGCCTCAATTCCTCATCTATGAGGGGAACTGGAGGAGAAAATGGCAAACCACTCCCATGTCTTTGCCAATAAAACCCCAAATGGGATCAGGAAGAGTCAAAGATAACTAAAATGACAGAACATCAACAAAAAAACCAAAGCAATATACCCGTGTTTCCCCGATAATAAGACCTATCCCGAAAATAAGCCCTCCCCTTACTGTGTAAGATTCCTCTAAAATAAGCCCTCCCCCGAAAATAAGCCCTATTGAGATTGCTACTGTAGTGAAGGTGATCCCCTGGGCTACACGCTACATTACGGTACCCTCTGTATGCACCGTACCCTCCTCCCCCCCGTGAAACGCACGCCGCGCTCCGAGCTGCATCCAATCAGAGCTGCAGCAGTGAGCGCGTCATCCTGTTCTTCCCCAGTGATTTGCTTGCTGGCACCATTGACAGCAGTGCCACGGAGGAGAGCTGAGGCATTACAACATAAGCCCTCCCCTGAAAATAAGCCCTCTGGTGTTTTTCTGTCCAAAAAAATATAATAAGACAGTGTCTTATTATCGGGGAAACATGGTAATAAAAAATAATAAATTCTACTTGATTTACTTATTCAGTGCCATACTAATCAAACTACCAAAGAAATATTATATAGAACTAGAAAATATAATAAAATTTATTTGGAATTCATTAAGAATATCAAGGGTATCAATGGAAAAAGATGTGATGGAAGGCTGTCTAGCAGTTCTAGGTTTCAAACTATATTACAAAATGGTAATCATCAAAACAATCTGGTACTAGCTAAGAAATACGTGGTGGATCAGTGTAATACACACAATATACAAAAGTAAATGGCCATAGTAATCTAGTGTTTGATAAATCCAAAGAGCAAAGCTTTGAGGGTAAAAGCTCAATATTTAACAAAAAAATCCTAGAAAAACTAGACCAATATTTCATAAAATATACCAAGATTAAAGTCAAAATGGATAAATGATTTAGACATAAGGAGTGCTATCATAAGTAAATTAAAGGAGCATGGGAAAAGAAAAGAAAGTATTTTTCAGAAGTATAGACAAGGAAGATTCCATGTCCAAACAAGAAATAGAGGGAATTGTTGTTGTTCAGTCATTGCAGTTGTGTCTGACTCTTTATGATGTCATTTGGGGTTTTCTTGGTAAAGGTACTGCAGTGCTTTGCCATTTCTTTCTCCAGTTCATTTTACAGATGAGGAAACTGAGGCAAACAAGGTTAAGTGACTTGCCCAGGATCACACAGCTAGATTTTAATTCATGATGATGAGTCTTCCTGACTCCAAGCTCAGTACTCTATCCACTTCACCATTTGGCTATTGAAATAAAGAAAGAGATCAAGCTGTAGATATAGATAAAGATAGCCAGTTTCTTAAACAAATCTTTTATACACAAATTTGATTCTCTTTTGTTCAAAGAGAATTTATATTGGCAAATCGATTACTTCACATTATTTCCATTCCCAACAGATGGTACGTGAAGGTTTACTTGATCAGCTTTGATTGCACATCTCCTCACTGTATCTTTAATCCAATATCATGACTGGCAGTACATTTGTGTCTCTCATGGATGAGATATGATCAATTTTCATTCTTTGCTCCAACTCCGGGAATATCTTCAAGAAGGTTCCCCTCTGGTTTCTGCTAGGGATCTCTGTAGTGGAATTGTCATACCTGGTTGGATATTGGCTAGATTTTGTAGGATTAGGAGGTTAGGTTTCTGGGGGATCCAGTTGCTTAGAAAAAATTCCCTGCACTGGGGATTTAATTTTTATGTTTGTGTTCAATGTCTTGATATTATGGACCCTGAATGCAATTTCATTTAAACCTCTGCTTGGCAGAGGTGAAAAATCCCCAAGGAAGATTTATGAAGAAATTCCTCTAATCTAGATCCACTTCTTCCCAGAGTATTACTGGGAACCATAAATATAAAAAAAATAATACCAGAAGGAAAATAGATCATTTTGATTATATGAAATTTTAAAGCTGTTGTATAAACAAAACCAATGCAGCCAAAATTAGAAGGAAAATAGGAAACTAGGCATGGAAACTTTGCAGCAAATTTCTCTGATAAAAGATTCATTTCTCAAATATACAGGAAACTAAGTCAAATTTATAAAAATAAGAACTATTCCTCAGTTAATAAATGATCAAAGAATAGAGACAGTTTTCAGAAGATGCAATCAAAGCTCTCAATAATCACACAAAATACTTTAAGCCACTACTGATTAAAAATGTAAATGAAAACAATTTCAAGATACTATCTCACACTTATTAGTTGGTTAACATGAGAGAAAAGGAAAATGTCAAATGCTGGAGGGAATGTGGAAAAATGGAGACAGTAATTCACTGTTGGTGAAGTTATGAACTAGTCTAACTTTTCTGGAGAAAAATATGGAACTATACCCAAAGGGCTACAAAATTTACATGCCCTTTGACCCAGATCAAGGAGAAAATATTACAAGCAGCTAGGAATAAACAATTTGAGTATTGTGGAAACACAATCAGGATAGAACAAAATCTAGCAGTTTCTACACTAAGGGATCAAAGGTCTTGGGGATGGGATATTCATAGGCTCGCTATCTTGGAGTGGGGGAAAGACAAGGAGAAAATTTGTAACTCAAAATCTTGTGGAAATGAATGTTGAAGACTATAAATAAATAATTGGTAAAAAGAAAAGAAATGAGCAGGATAGTTTCAGAAGAACCCGAGAAGACTTACATGGACTGGTGCAAAATGAAGTAAACAGAACCAAGAGAACATTGTATACAGTAACAGCAATATTGTAGGGATTGTCTTGTGAAAGATTTAGTTCCTCTGATCAAGATAATGATACAAGACAATTCTGCAGGACCAATGAGGAAAAATGCTATCCATCCACAGAGAAAGAACTCATGAGCTCAACGCAGATTGAAGCATATTTTTTACTTTCTTTAAATACTCTCATGAAATAATGACGAATGACATGAGCAGACCCAAAAGAACATTGCACACAATAATAGCAATACTGTTTTAAGAATGACTTTGAGTGAATAAGTTGTTTTGACTATCATAAATACCCATTAACTATATAGGACACAAAAAGAAACATGCTATATGCATCCAGTGAAAGAACTGATAAATAGAAGTATGTATAGAATAATTTTATATACCTATAACTGTGTCTAATGATAGCCATCTCTATGGCAGGAGGGAGGGAAGAAAAATAGGAAAAAAATACATAATAATTTTGTTGTATATTTGAAAGGAATAGCAAGTTCTGCATAGTAGAAAATGATAAAGTTTATGCAAGTATTTTTAAAAAAGAGAAATGGTAAATTCTTTACTGTTCTTAGAGGAACAATGTGATTCTAACCCTATAGCCCCATTTCTCGCTCAGTGACTATACTATCTCTCTATCAGGAGGTGGGGTAAGGTAGGCTGTCATTTTATTCAATCAGAATTTGTTCTTGGGGCCTAATTATATTATCCTTCATCTCCATTCCTTGCCTTGAATTTTATATAAATCACTGGTTCTCTACTCATATGACCTTGCATTATAGGAATCTTTCTCACAAGAAAAGACAAAAATTCTTACCTATATGTGGTACTTGACTTGCAACTCATGATCAATACAAATTATGAAAATGCATATTAAAATAACTACTCTGTGACTGCAACCCTATCATCTCTCATTGATGCAGGCAGTTCTCAGGAAATATATCTGCTGTTCCCAACCCAGAAGTTCTAGGAAATGTCAAATTCAGCATATTCCCTACAACTGCTCCTCCTGTGAGAAGACAAAGGAATATAGGTAATACAACAGCATTGGCAACAAATATTCAACTTAGTCATCCAGTAGAGCCGGAGTTTAGATGACAATTCAGGAACTCCAAGTCTAGAATCTTGTAGCATAGGGTATGGCCTCAGAATCTGAAAACTCCTGAAGAGTCATGCTTTTCTCTTCAATGCCTGGACACTGATGAAGAGCTACAACTGCCCTTTTTTTTTTGAGGGCAATTGGGGTTAAGCAACTAGCTCAAGGTCACACGGCTAGTTTTTGTGTTAAGTGCCTGAATCCGAATTTGAACTCAGGTCCTCCTGACTCCAGGGCCAGTGCTCTATTCACTGTGCCACCTAGCCTCCCTTACAATGGCCTTTTGCCATGACTAATCCATTCTCAAGGGCAAGCAAGTCACAGAATGAGACTCTTCTTGCTCAACTCAACATCTTTTCTGTCTTCTGTCCTCTCTGTTCTCTGTAACTTTGTCACCTTTTTCCATGGCACATTTTTCCTCTTCCTATATCGCATCACTGAATGGTACATGCATTTCTCCCCACTCACAGGCAAAGCTCTGTGTAACTGATATAGGAAGGAAAGGAGTGAGGAAGAACAATGTAAAGATGTAATGTAAGGTAGGAAGGAAGACAAAACTGGCAAAAATATGAAGGATATTTTGGATTGAGGAAGACTGGAGAATATTTCAATAGTCCAGAAGAATATAAATCAACAAGTACTTATTAAGCAGTTACTCTGTGTCAGGCACTCTAAATGATTCTGCCAAGGGAGAAAATAAAGAGAAGAAAAGTGGACCAAGGATAGAAATTGGCCAATACTCAACTAAAGGGTTGGCAAAATAAAAAAGAAACAAAAGAAGCAATTAAACTTATTAAAAAATCAGGAATAAGGAGGAGAAAGTATCTAAAAATGGGAATAACAAAAATGTCAAAGGGTGCAGAAAGATAAAGAAAAGGGTAGAAATTAAATTGAACAAATGGATTGGTGACTAGGAAGTCAACCTCAGTTTGACTAATGTTAGTAGAATTGTGGCTTCTGGAAACATATTGGAAGAGACTGAGGACAGAATCTCTGGTGAGGGAGTAGAATTATTGAGCAAAGCAAATACTTGGCAAGTTTGCCGATGAAACAGAAAAGAAATATTGAGATATTTTGTTTAAGACTACTTTTGACTGAGAAGATCTGAATATGTTTGAAGGCAGATGGGAAGAACCAGGGGAAAAGCAGAGACTGAAGAATCATGCTCCAGAACATATCTAGCTAACTACTTGACTATCTGTTTAAAGTTTGTGTCCTTGGATACCAGAAGCAAGACTAGCCCTTTACACTGAGGTAAGACCTGTATTTTAAGGATTGTCAAGATCTTTATTAACATTATCCTCTAAATTCCCTTTAGCTTTCAACCAGGTGGTATTCCATGATTCTTGGCCTATCTCCAGTAAGTAATGACTCACTCAGACCTCACATAACACTGACTTTGTAACTCTCTTATGCATTTAGAGATACTGCTTTTTATAATAATTATTTGTATGTCGTGTTCTCCTACCCAACTATAAGAAACATTAGGAAAGAGGGTCTTTTGTCTAAATTTTGCATCTCTCCCAGTACCTAGCATAAAGTAAGGTTTAATAATCTTTATTGAATTGAATTAATACCTGACATTTGTATTGTGTTTTAAGGTTTGCAAAACCCTTTATAAGTATTATCCCATTTAATTGTCATGGCATTCCTGTGAAGTAGGCAATCCTGGTATTATTACTATTCCCATTACAATTGAGCATACTGAGACAAAGAAATCATGTGATTTAATTTACAGCAGTCGTGACGTTTTTAAGTGTCAGAGATAGAAATCAAACACAAATCTTCCTGACTCCAATGGGGTTTAAATACAGCAATATCAACTTCAAGTCCAGAAGTCTATGTGATGCTATATTACCCTTCCAATTGAGTTGAATTGTATTAAATCAAAACTTTCTGAGATGCAAAATTAGAGTGCACATTGCCCTGCTTTATGAGTAAGCTAACTAAGGAAAGTTAAAGGACTGACACAAAATCTCAGAGTCAATATGCATGTACATGTTCGGTATCAGCCCTTTTCTAGAATTATTCCAACTATCACTATGGACCAAAGGCATCAACTATCCTCAATCAAATAGCAGCTCTATCTTGAATCACAGAATCTTTCGGAAGTGCTGCAGGAAACACACTGATAGACTGACCTTCCTGCATTTGGTGAATGCTGCTGCCTATTGGGCAGGCCTGGCCTAAGTTGGAACTGCAGCTGATTACATAATACAAGTTTTCTGGGAGTGCAGCCATGTTTGGTCCCCTCCCCCCTTTATTTATCAATCCTTTTCTCATACTTGGCACTATCAGCATACTCATCAACATTATGAGAACATCTAATTGTGAGTTTTCTTGCCATTGGCCATTCTAAAAGAGTTAGTTTGCAAATAAATGAGAAATATTTCAATGCCTCAAGGATCTATGATTTCCTTAATGTGGGCAGGAGATAGCCTCCTTCTTCTAACACAGATTGTAACCCCTTTATGAATTAACTTATGAATTAAAACTTCAAGTAAGACAGTCATTCATTCAGTCAACAAGCATTAGTTGAATATTTCCTATTTAATAGGTGTTGTGCTAAACACTGATATACAAGAAAGGGGGTACTTGCCTTCAAAAAGTTTACATTCTAACGGGAAAGATGCATGCAGAACAGTACACATAGCAAGATATATTGGAAGATTGCTTGAAAGAAAGACAAGAGATGCTGCAGCTGGAAATTTTTATCATCTTCTGGTCAATCTGGTAATGAACCTTCACCAACATATACTGGTCCAGGTCTAGGATGAACAGCAGCATATAGTTTATCAATTAACATATCCTCAAACTTTTTCATCTTGGCAGGTAGGACTTGCCAGCATGCGGCCTTTGCTTTGAGCCAGCGTCCTACACACCACAACGTGACATTTGATGAAGTTTTAGTGGCAAAAATGCAAAACGTATCAACAATAAAACTAGGTAGGATATTAGCAATTCCTCTCAGAACTAGTCCAAGACTACTTATACCTCTTTTGACCCTGGGCCTTGACATTTTAAGTTCTATGGATGCATGACCTCATGTGCACTGGTATTTCCTTCCTACAACATAGATCCAAAATCCATTATGCTAAAACAGTCCTCTAAGATGGTGTGATTGCTTTACACTGTATTTCCTATTGCCCAATTCCAGTAAGGAACCTTTTCATAGTTATCTAGGATGATCCTCAGTTGACAGACATATAATCTGTTTCTGGGCTTGTACAGAAATCTTTCAGACTTAATAGGACATATTGAATCGATCACTCTATTGGCATATATAGATTTCAAAAGAGGTACTTACTGTGCTTTCGTATTGTTATGATATAGTAGAAAGAGGACCAGTTCTGGGGTCAGAAGACGAGCTCAAATCTTACCTCTCATGCTTATTGTGCAACCTTGGGAAAGTTGCTTAATTTCCTATGGCCTCGATTTCATCATATTTAAAATGAAAACGTTGGACTAGATAACCTTTGAAGTCCTTTTCAGCTCTAGGACTATGACCATATTATCCATGGCTTCCTTCATGGAAGGTTAAGTAATTGAAGTAGAATTTAAATATTCTCAAGATTCATGAAAGGTAATGAAATTAAAAATCAACATCAAAAGTACTATTGAACAGGGAAAGAAGGAAGACAGTCAGTCCAACTACTTTGTCTTGAGGAGAGATGGAAAGTATTACTATATTTAAAAGCCTCTGCTATTTTTAGCATATATTCTCCTCCTCCTGCTGCTACTACTTACCCTGAATCATTGCCCAATGAACCAGCAAAGGGTTCCCCAAAGCACAAGACTCAGGGTAATCACCTTGATTCATTCTATCTTAGGTACAATCATAGCTTCATCTCATGCCTAACAAATAGCTTCTTCTGCTCTATCTGGTATAGTATAAGGTTTTAGAAGAAAACAGGCTAGACATCACATTATGCTTACAAGATACAGTGTTTCACGGATATGATTTAAAGTCTTAAACAAGGCATCTAGTCAGCCCCAGACTGCAGTGATCTGGCCACAGTAAAGCTAGATGAAATTGCATCGGATAGTAAGGAATACACATTCATTACGCCCAGTGCTTTCCAAAATATTCAACTTGAGCAAAAGGAAGTGCTATCAATCTTCACAATCAAATGGGAATGGGCCCTGGATAATTTCACTTTCTTAGACTTTGAAAGTC
Source organism: Petaurus breviceps papuanus (assembly GCF_028583685.1). NCBI lineage: Eukaryota > Metazoa > Chordata > Mammalia > Diprotodontia > Petauridae > Petaurus > Petaurus breviceps. The sequence goes on along the minus strand of NW_027185798.1, from coordinate 55,768,407 downwards.
TTTGTTGCTGTGACAACTAAGAAGACTGCTAGCGTTAGGTCAAGGTTGATTGGACAGAGATGTTTAGCAACCATCTGATTCACTTCCAAGGAAGAATGAAGTTGAAGTTTTCCATCTTGTTAATGATGTATGTATGCATTAGCCGACATTTAGCAATATTAGTTAATCAGAGAATGCATTGTGGGCGATTAAAGGCACATTAAAATGTGTAATTAGTAATGCAGTCTCAGGGCTGCCGTTTTGGTTTTGGCTATAATGAGTTAATGAGTTTAAGGACACTGTGATCATAGGCTAGAGTTGTTTTAACTTTTCACGGAAATGTTTTGAGCATCTGCTCTGTCATAGGGCTCTCCTTGAAAATCTCATTGTCTTTGCAGAATGATTCATAGGGATCATTTTTATGCAATGCAATTAAAAACAGCAGAAGAAAAAGTACATGAGGCAAGATATGAATACAGTAGTATCCATGGGTAGGGATATAATTGTTAAGTCTTAGTACCACTGACTAAAATCTCAGTGAGACATACAAAAGTTATTGATCAAATCTTAATCCAAAAACAGTATACTCTGAAGTCCTACTGGAAAGATTGCAGACCAAGTGGAAGAGGAAGAAAATTTTAAAGAATGTGGAATACTTGAATCTAAGTGCTTAAAACAAAATTAGATAGTGTATGTTTGTCATGCAAATCCACTATTTAATTGTTAAAGCTTACAGCATAAAGAAACGATTATATTTCCTTACATTTTAATCCAATAGATAAAGATATTGTGACCTTGCAAATTGAATTGGATCATATTTTGCATCCCACAAGCTGTCTTAAGAAACAAATTGTTCTGTCCTAAATATTCCAATATTGTCAACACAGAAGCATTTGGGTACTTATCAAGATTTGATCTTGATAATGCCTGACATCTTCCATACTGTGGATGGATTCTTCTATTTTACTGCTTATTAGTGCTTTCCTACAAATCTAGGAGAAAAAAAAGGGATAGGTGATATGTATATTTTCAGAATGTGTACCTTTCAATAAAGACTAGGTAGATGGAATATTCCAAGTATCATCAAACAGATAATCTGTCATGAGATGAAAATACAAATAAGTGACTACATTGTAGAACTAATGTTCTTTATTGGTAAACAGAGAAAAAAAATATCTGCAATGGATGCCTCTATTGTTTTTGGCAAAAGCGGAGTGACATAGGCAAAAGATCCTTAGACCAGGAGATAGAAGGCCTGAATTCTTCTAACCCCACGTCTCCCATTTTGGTAGCTATGTGATCTTGGTCAAATAACTTAGCCTATTAAACCTTCTTTATCAAAATAAATAACATTGCTAGTCCTTACATACAAAGGGTCGAATGGTTAGAAGGCTCGAGAGAAAATAAAATAAAAATATTTTACATACATGTCATACATTTATGAAAGCCCTTTGTAAGTCCTTTTGCTACACATACATAAAATATTTTTATTATCAAAAAATCATTTGCTTTGTACCTATCAATATGTGGCACAGTGGATGAAGTGCCAGGCCTGGAATAAGGAAGATAAGTCTTCCTGAGTTCAAACACGGCCTCAGACACATACTAACTATACGACCCTGGGCAAATCACTTAACCCTGTTTGCTTCTGTTCCTCATACATAAAATGAAATGAAGATGGAAATGACAACTCACTACAATATCTTGGCCAAGAAAACCCCAAATAGGGTCATAAAGAATTGGAAATAATTGAAAGAACAGAACAACAAATCAATACATAGTCATTTGCTATACACTACATAAAAGTTTTTACTCTTTTCTTCCACTATAAATAAAATAAAAGTAAAAATTGCATTTGGGAGGAAAATATAGGCAGATTAGGTAGAGTTTAGACCCTAAGTTTTAAATTTGGCTTGATGTTTCTTTTACTTTCTTTTAACATTCATTCTTTGTATTGGAATGTCAAAAATTGGATTTACTTTATTCTCTAATAACATCAAGAGAGAAAGTGAGTGTGGAACCTCATTTTCAATAGTTTTTTAAAGCTATGATTTATGTCACGAAGGTATATGGGAGCTCAACATAATTCTCTTCCTGACATTTATTTTTCAGTCTCCTGACCTAGAAAGTTATGTAGATAATTATCTTTACACAGCTATCCTTTAACAGATGTGATATGTGAACGAAAAGAAAATAAAATTAACAAGTGAAAGGAAGGTAAATGTATCTGAACTAGATTACTATGTGTGAAAAGGTGATTAAAGAAATGCTTCCTTCAATACTCAAGGTATTGAAATATCCTAGTAGTTTTTTTGTCAGCTACAGTAATTCTAGAATCAGGGCTAGAAGCCAGTAGAAAAACTCCTATCTTCTGACTCTACTTTTCTTTTTCCTACATCAAAATCTGGGTTTCCTATTGATATGAAAAGATCTTAGTATCTCCAGTAGCTAAAGGAAGTGAATTTACAAATACTGCAAATTCTGTATGAAGATTTTTGAACAGCTAGGGGGTCCTGAAAAAAGTTTTCCTTGAGGAAATAATGAAAATGTAAAAGGAAAAACAGCAATAGCTTCTAGAATCCAGAACCAATGTGGAGACTTGTAGCTCAAGTCCTTCAAACACTGAGATGCACAGAATAATAGTTATATGTATATAGCACTTTAGGCGTTGGCCACAAAGCTAGTAAGTGACAAAGGCATTATTTGTATGTCGGTCTCCTTGACTCCAATTTTATTTCTCCATCATTGGGAAAGAAATAGAGACTGTTTATTTCATTGATAGAGGTAACTTTCAGAAAAGGAAACTGCCTCTATTGATGGGGGTATCTGTTCTATAATTTCTCTTACAAAATTGACTAGAAAAGTCAAAAATTATATGACTTGCCCAGGGTCAGATATCCACAATAAGTTAAATTGAAATTGAACTCAGGTCTTCCTAGCTCTGAGGCCAGTTATCAAGAATTAGATCGGACCTCCAAAGATGAGGAACCTATGGTCGGGGGAAAAAGAAAGTGAATCATCTAAAATCACTTAACTAATAAGTGGTTTCTAGATTTGTGGGGACAGAGAAGATAATCTTCCCTATCTAAAATGCTGTTTCTTTGTTTTAACTTTTACTATTTGGGTTGGTTGAGGTAGATTAGGGATGGTGATGAGTTCCCTAGTCACATTAATGAGATGATTCACCTTCTCACACACTAGTTCCAAGTAAAGCTACCTCTACTCTGTGCATTATCCCCACTTCCTCCCCAACTGCTCTATCGTCTCCATCCCTGGAATTACCCAAGAATCTGATTAAGCTCTCTATATGTCAGGCACTATGCTAAGTGCTGGGGATACAAACAAAGGTAAAAACACATCCCCTTTATTTCCCCCCATCCCCCAGGAACTCACATTCTAATAGGAGAAACAATGTGCTTAAAAAAAAAAGAAAATTAATCTTAATCTCTGTGTCTGTCAGTCTCTGTCTGTGTGTGTGTCTCTCTCTGTGTCTGTGTGTGTGTCTCTCTGTCTCTCTCTGTGTCTCTGTGTGTCTCTCTCTGTGTGCCTATGTCTATCTTTGTGTGTGTCTCTGTGTGTGTCTGTCTCTCTCTCTGTCTGTCTCTGTCTCTGTCTCTCTGTCTAAAGGCCAATGTCATTGAAACAGAGTACTTGGAGAAGAGTAAAGTGCAAGAGGACTAGAAATTTAGTAAAGGGCCATGTTGTGAAGAGTTAAACAGGGGATTTTATGTGCAATTCTAAAGGTAATAGGGAGCCATTGGAGTTTATTGAGTAGGGGAGCAAAATGCTTTAACAAGGCCATGACAAGGTCTCCATTCAATTTCCTGGTCACTATCTACAATCCATGAAACAGTAATATATTCTCCCCACTCACCCCACCCCCAGTGCCTTGTATGCCTTATTTTCCTCCAATGAACTACATGAGGGAAAGGGTGGGCTGTGTTTATAGCATATATATAATTGTACCCCCAGCACTTAGAGCAGTTCCTGGCATATAGCCATCTGCTTGATAAATGATCTATCTATCTTCCTACCTACCCTTCATCTATTATAGCATTCCTTTGGTGGCTTCTGAGGAGCACCTCTCCATGGGGGTGAGCATGCTCACTGGCAACTGCTTAGATATTTAGTACAGAACTGCTTTTAAGATATTTTGCCAATTGGAACTCAGGGGGTTGGACTCCTATTGGAGAATTCACCCCCTTTTTCAGGACCTGTAAAAGTAAGCTAATATAGCAATTCTACCTTTCCCCATCAAATCCCTCCTTCTTTGATACCCTTGGGATATTCTGATGCTCATCTGCCCCCCTCCCCCAAAAAAGGCACAACCCTTACATCATCAGGCTTATTAGGGAACTCATCAGTATAAACTGGGTCTAACGTTGATATATTTGCTAAAGGAACTGATAAGCTAGAAACTTCCCAGCTTATGTGAATGATCAAATCCCAGAGATAGAAGGTTACCTACTGAAGTTCAACTTCTACACTTTAAAGATGAAGAAACTAGAATCCAAAGATGTTAAGTAGCTTGTCCAAGGTCACCCAGCTGGTTACAGGTGGAGTAATCCCTAGGACCTAGATCCTAGAGGGCAGCTGATGATAAAGTGGATAGAGGTCTGGAGTCAGGGAGACCTGAGCTCAAATCCAGCCTCAGACACTTACTAGCTATGTGACCCTGAGTAAATCACTTAACCTCTGTCTGCCTCAGTTTCTTCAACTGTAAAATAGGGATAATAGCAAGGTTTTTGCAAGGATCGCATGAGATAAAGTTTGTAAAGCTCTTATCACAGTGTCTTGAACAAAATAGGTATTATAGAAATGCTAGCTAGTATTAATAACCAGGATGGTGAAGGGCCTTAACTGCATGACATGTGCAGATTAATTGAAGAAAATGGGGATATTTGGCCTGGAGAAGAGAAGACTAGGGGAGAGAGGGAAATGTGATATCTGTACTCAAGCACTTGAAATGCTTGTTATGTTTGGTCCCAGAAAAAACTAGAAGCAATAGGTAGGAGTTGAAAAGAAGAGGAAAGATTTCCTAACAATTCGAGCTATTCAAAAATGTAATGGGTTGTCTATGGTGGTAGTGAGGTTTCTGTTATTGAAGATCTTCTAGCAAAGGCTGTATGACCACTTGTGAAGATTATTAAAGCAGTGATTCTATTGCAGGCTTAGATTGGACTGGATGGCCTAGGAGATCCCTGACATATATGAGATTCTGTCATTCTGAAATACTCAATATATGAAGAATAGCTATGATCATTAGATGCAGCAACATGAAGAACTCTTGAAAGAAAAAGAAAAGAATTTTAAATCAGGCCCAGCCTGGTAAATGAAAAAGAAAGGTAGAAAAATATTCTAATTATAATAAAAGATTAGAATGACATGGAGAAATTAATTAGTGTATGTTTATACAGAGAATTATAGAAAATATGTTAATCCTATCATCAGTAGATTTGAGATCTAGCATGACATAAAACAATTTTCTCTATGTCATTCCTACACTTAATTTGGATGAAGTGCTAATTCCATTAGAATACTTTTTCAGAAACTTTGGTGCTGACATCCTGAAACAGGACATAAAGAACGTCTTGTTCTCCTAAGGAGCTTTCACTATTTACTGTTGTAGGTCAGCCACAATTTTATTTTTTTGAAGGGGGGAGAGTAGGACAATTGGGGTTAAGTGACTTGCCCAAGGTCCCACGGCTAGTTTTTGTGTTACGTGTTTGAGGCTGGATTTGAACTCAGGTCCTCCTGACTCCAGGACCTGTGGTCTATTCACTGTACCCCCCAGCCGCCCCTCAGCCATGCTTTTAAAAAGTTCAAAAGGAGACTTCTGGACTTAGAAAAGAGATAAGTCAAATGATCATTCCTTAATCATAATAATGGTAATATTAGCTATCACTGATATAGTGCTTTAAGGTTTGTGAAGCACTTTATATACATTTTCTCATTGCAAATTATCTTTCCCTTAACCTACTCATTTATTTTAAGATCTGTTAAAATATTGTGTTCTTCTAGTACATTTAAAATATAGATTTCTGAAACAAGTGATTTACATGTAATTTTCAGTCATTCTACTCTATTAGGAGACATGCATTAATATTTCATTGTTTTATCAAGCTTACTTAGACGATACAGTCTGCAGGTTCTCAGCCCAATGGGCCTGTAGTTCCCTGGATTCTACCTCACAGCATTCCTGACATCCATCCTCTTTTTTACACTCAAATGGACAGGCCCTAGTTTAGGCCCTCATAAGTACTCTCCCAACTTGAATAGGAGTCTAAGGTTGTGTCTTCATGCAGCGGGAGGCTAGCTCCTTCTATTTGTAGAGTTCTGGGGGTGGCCATGAAAGTCAGGACCTGGCTTCTCTATCACTTACTAGAACCCAGTGATGTTTGTTCACCTCAATAACCATTTGTTGATATAGATTAGCCAGTCAGACTTAATTAGCTGTTTGAAGCCAGAATTTTCCAAGGTGATAGATTCAGATTAGTTGGTACAAAACATACCCCCCAATTGGGAAGGGGGGGGGGGTGACTATTACCTCTTATATACATGTATAGAGTCCAGGGGAAAGTAGGTTCAACCTTAGAAAACACTTACAGCAAAGGGTTAACTTACAGCTTCTGAAGGCTAGAAGTTTGCTTCTCCTTTCCAGGAATTCTTATGAATTTTCTTTGAGGTTGTAGCCTCATATAAAACACCTTTTGCTGTCTTGAAGAAGTCTTTCTTTCAGATGTCACATTAAACTTTGTCTCTCAAGAATACAGCATATTCAGCCATTACTGTTCCAAAGACATTTATTCTTCCCACTGGGGAGTAGAAGGGAGTCCCAATCTTCTGATCATTCAAAGGTCACAGATTCTTCACATCAAGTGTGTGGGGTGGGGTGAATACTTGGAAGAGGGGGAAGCAAATAGAGGCTCTGTCACCAACACCCCTCCCCTCAAAGTCATTGCCTCTCAGAAGTCTGGCTGTAGCAGCCCCGCCATCCCAAGCTAACTGCCAAATTAGTTTGCCCTTCACAGTTCCTAGAGGGGATTGACTCTATCCAGTCTCTATACATTTTCTGTGTTTACACCTATCATATACCTTTGATTGATTAATTCAATAGAGGGTTGTACCTAGTTCACACCTGCTTCATATCTGACTGATTGAATTCAATCATAAAATCAAGGCATTCTCTGATTGGAGTGGGTGGATCCTCCTCTACCCCCCAACACACAAGCACACTAATTAAAGCTCTAAATCCCAGAACAGTTGCTAAACTGTTTTGGATGTGCTTGGTTACTTAGTAACATCAATGTAGGAAATTTTAGGTGAGAAATTCTCTCTCCCAAACAGATTGACCCCCTACTCTGCAAATTATAACCTTAGAAATCTGCCTAGGGGGTTGATAAAGGTCAAGCACCTTTTATGTAGCATCCACAGGAGGAGCAGAGGCAGAACCTGAACGTGGGTCCTTCTGAATTGAATCCAAGGTTTAATCTCTATAAATTACACATGTCACCCATTATGAAAGAAGCATCTCCTCTCTGAATTCATGTGGTATATAATGGCTGCCAATATATGGTTACCATAATGCAGAATTTATAAAAGTAAAAACCTAGGTTTTAATTATTGTGCTAAAGCATCTGTTTAAGCTAATAGAAAACCTGAACAATCATTAGGATCCTAATAAGCTTTCTTATAGGCAAAATTATATCAGGAAGGCAGAGAAATAATTATTTTACATATCAAAATCTTACACATTTTTCTTAGGTCATAAAAGTTAAAGAAAAGAAATTCATAATGAAAGCATACTGCCTTCAATATAAAAGTTGAACAAACTAAGTTTATAATATAAGTTTATAATCTCATGCATTCCCTAAAGAAACAAACTTATTTTGTTGGGGGGGGTCTATGTTTTCTTTTACAACATGACTATAATGGGAAGTGTTTTGCAAGACTACACATGTCTAACCTATATCGAATTACTTGCCTTCTCAATGTGGGGAGGGGGCAGGGGGGGAAAGGAGAGAAAGGGAGAGAATTTGGAACTTAAAATTTTAAAAATGAATTTTTAAAATTGTTTTTACATATAACTGGGGAAAAATACTAAATAAACCATTTTTTAAAAAAGAAACCAACCTCCTTAAACTCTATATTGTAAACTAAGGTTACAGATTAAACAGCATTTAAGAGTTCACAAATAAATCAATTGAGGGGAAGATTTATTTGCCTCCAAGGAGTCAGGGAAAGTTGATTCTTCCTCTGCACTCTTATCTAAGGAATGTTAAAGTTTTAAGCGAATTTTCACATTTCTTCGGACAGGTTTTGTCCAGGTGAGGTTAATGTTAACAGATGACAGGCTTTCAGTTAATCGAGAGTTGCAGGAGGAAAAATGAAAATCAAATCAAAAATTCCCACTTTAAACCACTATAAAATACCATCTCCTCATCTTCTATAAAAGTGTGAGATCAAAAACAAAAACAGAAACCAACCAACAAACCAACAAAAATGGCTGTTTCCCATTCATTTTAGAGTTTAATAAATTGATTTTCTCTATAAATGGCCATTTTCCAAAAATATCCTTCACCTTATAAGGGTATTTGATGTCTTATCTTGGTTTCTGAAAACCTTCTTTAGAGAAAAATGACCAGAAGAAATATTGTAGATTTAAGTAACTCCTTCCCACTAGTTTTGATGGATTTTGCTATTCATTCATGTGGCATTTATAAAAATAAACTGATTATTGATTAATTTTATCATTTAACTTTTAAACATTTTATTTTCTAGTACACCTAGTGTATTTTCCATATGGTGCTATTATTTGGAATTCTGTACTCACCTAGTTCATATTGAATCTGACATGCATAATTGCATGCTTTATTGATACCTGCCAGATCTGGTTGGAAGCCAAGTAATATTTCTGATTGTCAATTCTGTGTTAGATCTTTCAAATATATTGATTGTTTAGGTATAAGGCATGTGAGGGAACTTACAGGTCATTTATTCCAACCCTCTCATATTACAAATGAAAAACAAAAACAAAACAACAACAACAACAACAACAAAAACTGAAACCCAGGTAGTTAAAATGACTCATCCAGGTCAAAAAGTTAATAAATAGCAAAGCTAGAATTTACACCTAGGTCTTCTGATTCAAAACCCAGGGTTTTTCCTCTATGATTTGCATCTGTAATGGTAATGTAATTTTACCCCTTTATATTGGCACGTAAGCAGATACTTAGCACTTCGTAATTGATCAAGCCTCTGTGAAAGAAACAGAAGCTATGAACCCCTGTTCCTGACATAACAGGAAGGGGTTGGCTGAAACAGGAATCTAATGCTGTGTATATATAAGAAAAGCCCCAGAGAGGCATAGTCAGAATTTCTTCAGACAAGAAACGGGTGGCTGAGCAGCTACAGAAGAGAGAATCGAGAACAGAGCCAGTATTTCCTGAGAACTTGTGGTGGTGGAGCTTCTGAACAGGAGCCCAGGAACCAGGAGACCCCTCCTCCCACGCTGGAGAAGGTAATTCTGATTTTTTGAATGTTATGGAAGACTGAGGAAGCATAACCAAGATGCAGGGACTTTGTTTGTGGCTTGGTTGAGCCTTGAATTCCTGGGAGCAGAAATGGTGAAGGAACTGACATGGAACAGACCCTGTGAACTTCAGTGTGGAGCAGGACCTGCCCAGAAAGGTGAACAAGGAACTGGGAGCTGTCCGCCATTGAACCCAGGTGACAGTCTGGTGAATCCAGGTAGAATCTGGGACCATGAAAGGGGATCCAGGGAATCTGAGAACAGGCCCCAGTCAAGATGAAAAGACCTCTCCTTGGGTACTGAGTAATGATGAAATTGTAGTTTACTAGTGACCTAGGGGTGGAGGGTCTGTGTATTCTCTAATTGTACTTAGTGGTTAAGGATACTTAGTAATGGATTGCTGAATAAGGGACTGATTGAGTTAATTTAGTGTGCCCCATGAGTGGAAGACTTTGACTATTGTACTTTGAGATGATTGTTATTTGTTCTAAATATTGTGACAACTTTGGTGAAAACTATGTGGCCATTTTAATGATAAGCTGTTGTGAATACCATATTGTGATTTTCTGTGATAAATTGTAACATTGTGAATGCTGTACCTTGATTTACTGTGAATGTTTTACTCTGATTTGTTATGGAATAAACAGAGTGTTCACTATACATGTAATCAGAACCTTAAAAGCTATTCATCATGCTTGAGTAAGAGCATAGGATCATATATTAAGAGCCACACAGAAGCCCAGAATTCATGATGTCCCTTTGCTTTATTTTAGTGATGAGAAAATTTATACCCAAATGAATGGCCACTTGAATCAGATCCCATAGTTCCTAAATAGCAGAACTGGAATTCAAACCAAGGTCCTTTTCCTCCAAATCCAGCAAATTATCCATTGTTCATGCTAAGTAAAACTATGACTAAGATAAAAAATTTGAAAATACCTTTAACTATCATTTTATTAAGTAGATAATCTTAGTTATTCTAAAAGCCCTGTGAATTTATAATTTGGTTGATCTTTTTCCTTTCATTATCCATCTCCAAACACTCAGGCAGGAGGTTTAGGAGAATAATGCATTTTGCTTGGAAGATTATTAGATTTTTGAGCATCGTGAAAAAGTTTTCTGAGGCCTAGAGACATCAGCTGAGGATTAGAGTTTGAGGGGGGAATTCTCAAATCCAAGAGAACAAAAAGTCAATATGAAAACAATCCAGATTAGATGAACTATATCTTCATGTCATAATAATAATAAATAGCTGGCATTTACATAGTGCATTAAGTTTTGCAAAATTCTTTGTAACACACACAATAATTCTGTGAAATAGGTCCTATTACATTCCTTATCCTGAGAAGGTAAGAATGAGTAATCATTCCAAGGTTGTGTTCTTTTTTCACTTTTTTGAAACCACCGTCCCTCTAATATTTCTGTCCTGAATCTGAGGGAAAGAATAGATTCCCCCAGACTAATAGTGTTCTGTCTGTTGGTTCTTCAAAAGCATAAAGTTGAGATCCAGCAAATATTCTGGATTGCCAGTGCACGCGAGGGAAGAAATCTCTGAATTCAAATTGAATTCAATAAGTTATTTTCTAAAATGACTTTAGATATGACAGTATGGGGTACCCACTTCATGGTCTCCCCTTTTCTGTTCTCCCCTTCATGGTCTCCTGTCAGTTGTCTCATGTAGCCCCTTAGTTACCTTTCTCCTCAGGATAATATGGGGAACCATTATCTTTTCTGACTTCACCTACCTACCTGTAGCAGCAAGCACCCTAGTGTCCCCAGGGTGGCTGCCAACACAGGTTCTTAGATATGCTTTGCTAAAGGAAAGCAACTCAAAATGGGTTAACAAGCTTACTTTAATCAGTCAAATATATATATATATATCATTTACCTAGTTCAGGGGAAAAAGGTCAGCACCCCAAACTTCAGAGTATACAGACAGAATTATCAAGACAGAGAAACAGATCAAGTAGACAGGTTTCCAAACTGTCCAACCATTACATCCATACCAAATCAACATCTGGGTTTTTCAAAGCCAGGGGGCTCTCAACAATGCTTTCCCAGAGTCTCACCAGATCAAATCACAGAACACTTCTCAAAGTAAGCCCCAAAGCAAAGCCTCACATCAGGGATTATATAGCTTCCTCCTGAGTCAGAGAATGTAATCACCCTCTTGACCAACTGCCCAATCACACAGCATCAAGGTGTGGGCATTCCTGAAAACCAAGCCTCCTGCCACAGGCCCCATGTGACCACATTCAGCCTATTAGGAGGCAGAGTATATTTTCAAATCAAGGAAGGTTCTCAGAGTCTCTTAAGCCTATCAAAGGGCCTAGGGGCAGGGAAGATCTTTAAATTTGCATTTCCATTACACTACCTAGAGAAGTCAAAGGCAAGTTTGAATGAGAGACATTGGGAGCAAACTTTGTATACTTTAGTCATTTTAAATATATATATTTACCTTTAATCTGATTATGGATTTATAAACTATTAAAAATGTTTCTTCTTGACCCAGCAATACAAATTCTAGGGTTGTATCCCAAAGAGATCATAGAAGTAGGAGAAAGACCCATATGTACAAAGATATTTATAGCAGCTCTTTTTGTGGTGGCAAAGAATTGGAAACTAAGGGGATGCCCATCAATTGGGGAATGGCTAAACAAGTTGTGGTATATGAATGTAATACTATTGTGCTATAAAAAAATGAAGAATAGATGGACTTCATATTTACCTGGAGAGGCTTACACGAACTGCTGCTGAATGAGAAGAGCAGGACCAGGAGAAATTTGTACACAATTATAGACACAACATTACTACTTTCTCTGCACAATCAAAACTGGAAGTTGGAATTTTGCAGTTCTAAGCATGTAGGTATATTGACAATGCAAAATCAACCAATGGAATTGACAATGTTAAGAATGTTCTTGTATGATCACATGGCAAATGAAGACTCTAAAGCTGGTTAGGAACATCCAGTATACTAAAGACAAATTCTCTTAAGACATGTACCTGACTTGATCATTTGGACAAAAGCAATAGACTATGATCATCCAGTTTAGTGAATGGATCCCCAGGATGACAAATGGTCAACCACACAGCCAAACCCTTGGGAGGAGGTCCCAGTGGTCCAAGAGGTTGAACAGAAATGGCAATGATTAGCAAAAATAATAAGTTCTGATATCCAGGCGATTTGTACTCTCATAATGAACAATAAAGGCACGTAAATGAATGAAACAGAAGTTTAGTGGTTATTAGAACAGTCATTATTCTCCCTTTACTCATGATTTCCCTGAAATTGCCACATTTGCATTTTTACTCCTATATCTGAGAAATGCCTTTCTGCTTAAAGACTTAGGGAGCAACAAATAAGTCTGATAACTCTGAACATTTTTTCATTTATTCATGTTAAAACTGTGGTGCTAAATTTGACGGGTAAAACAAAAATCCTATCATTTTATCTTACTAGAGGTCTCATGGAGTAGAAAAAAAAAGACATTTGAGCTGGGCATGGTGGTACACATCTATCATCTTTGCTATTGAGGAGGGTGAAGTTGGTGGATAGCTTGAGTTCCAGAGTTCTGAGCAATAGTGATACCAAAAACAAGTATATATATATATACACACATATACATATCTACACACACACACACACACACACACACGTTTATTTGTTTGTTTATTTATTTATTCATTCATTCATTCATTCATTCATTCATTCATTCATTCACTTATTTCTTTCTCCCATACCAGCATAGTGAGCCCCTGGGAGTAGAAGATCACCAGGTTGCATAAGAAATGTCAAACCAGACCAAGTTAAAAACAGGGTGAGTTAAAACGTCTTTGCTGATCAACAGCATTGGGCTGAATTGGACTGAATCAACAGTAGGATTGGGCTAGTGAGTGGCTGCTATACTTCTAGCCTAGGTGATATAGGGAGAATCAGTCATTAAATATAATGATAAAAAATTATTGAAGTGTTCTCATCTCGGTATGGTTCCCTCTTGTAAAAGGGAAGAGACATTTTCCTTTATCATTGGTGCTATGGCAGTATAGGAATCTATTTCATCTCTTTAGAGTTGGCTGCAAATCTTTACTTTCATTGCATATTTCCACAAGTCTCCAGTACTTCCATTGCTGGCAGGAACACTTCTCACAGTACAGACTACTATAAGCATCCTTTTGGGAAATTGCCATGATGGTAAAAACCAAATTGGCTAGAGGAAGTGATATGTCACAATGTTTGCTTTGAATCAGTCTGTTCTATCACATGGAGAAGTAATTTCCAGCCAAAATGTTTTTTACTGGGTTGCCAACGGGCCCAACAATCTGTCAAGCTGTTATGTTACTTCTCACAGCATTTCAGGTATCTTTGGCAAGCTTTCAGAAATAGAATATGCTCAATTCCCCTTAGATACCATTAATTTTATAATTAATAGCTGATTAGCAATTAAATATTGAATCAATGTTACATATTTTTTCCAACATATAAGCCAAGGAGCTATCTTATGATGCCCAAGGCAGAGAAATATATACGCATATGGTGAGCCAAACACCTAGGTAGGAAAACATCATTACCCACCTTGAGTCAGAGATGGCTAGGTATTCAAACAGCAAGATAAACAGATATGAACTTAAAGGTAGGTCACTTTAGTGATGGGATATCTTCAGACTGTCAAAATCTAAACAGTTCAGATAGCAGTGTGCTAGTAAATATTTGGCAGCCAGTTCTCAAAAACTAACAAAAAAGTACCTATAATAGATTTTTTAAATTTAATTTACATAATTAACATTTTCTCCATCACTTCCTTAAGTGTAGGCAATAAACAAAACAGTCAACCAAGCACTGATTTGTAACTTTTAGCCATTTCCAAGTTGTAAATGCTTTTGTAAGTTGGTTGGAGCTGGCACCAGTACTCCACTGGAGGTAACTGGTAAAATCGGATACAAAAGCAAAGCTTTGGGTCAAAAGGTTAGTTTGATAAGGAGGTGAACTGCCATAAGTGTTAGTTTCTGCTTTTGTCTTAACATAGCAGCTGATGATATCCCTGGCCCCAACTACAAATAGATTGATGCAATCAGAGGTGGTATCCTCTATTCCCATTCAGACATTATGACCTAAGAAAGAAATTTAATGTTATAATAGTAACAACAGCAATAATAGTATAACTAGCATTTATGTACTTCTCTGTGATTTGAAAAGTGTTTCACAAATATTATCTCATTTTATCCTCATTCCTGAGATTTATTATTAACCCCATTTTGTATATGAGGAAACTGAGTCGGATAGTTATATGATTTTCCTAGGGTCCTAAAGTTATAGAGTCAGAAGTAAAGTCAGTTCTTCCTGACTCTAGGTCCAGAGTTCTATCAATCATGCTACCCAACTATAAGATAAATTTAGATAGTATTTTGGTAAAACCTAGATAGTGAATGATCCTATTTTATAAAATTTAATGGAAGGAAACTAAAGAGTTAGGAGTTCTGAAGTTTTGCTCTTATAGTCCTGAGGGAGTAAATTACTTTTAAATAAATAAGAAATTTAAGAGTGAGCAAAATATAATGTTTTCTTTTTTATTCAATGATTTTAAATCAAGATTTAGTGTAAGTGTGTAGGGACAGGAGAAATTCCTTGAAACCCTGAATGAAACTCAGTTTTTTTCCATTTAAGTTACATATCAAAAGCCTCAATCTATTATTGGCAATAATTATTGGCAATAAAAAACATTGCAATATGCATCATAGAATTCAACAATGCCACCTACTGTCCAGAACCATTTCTGTATTCAAGGGATGGTAGAAAATGACAGTGGTTAAGAAAAGGAGGATCAATTTCTTTTTATTTTTTTAATCAGCTAGGCTAGATGGTGGAGTCTATCGAGTCCGAATCCCTTATTCTACAACTAAGGTAAGGAAAATGAGGTTCAGAGAAATTAAGTTCTTTGGTCAATGTCACTTTGACAGGATTTTAACCTAGTTTTCCTTGTAATTTTCCCCTTTATGGGGCCTGTATTTTTTTTTAAAAAAGGGTCAAGTAAGGTATGATTAAAACGATGCTGGATTTGTAGTCACAGTAATGGGTTCAAATTTTTTTTCTTTTCAATCTACTAACTGTATGGAAAAATTAGGACAAATTAATTAACTTTCCTGGAACTTAGTTTCCTCTTCTGTAAAATTAGGTCACTGTACAAGATGATTTCTAGGGTCTATTTTATCTATAAAATTCTACAGACTTTGAAGATTTTTCACTTTTGTCTCTTTTTATTTTCTTAAACTATCTTGAGCTATGTGGATTCAGCTTAGTTCTAACTTCACAGAAGAGATTACTAGAGGGGAAAATTTCCTATCACTAATCTCTCCTCAAATTCACATTGTCTCATGCAAAAAGGGAACAAAAGGGATATTGTGAAATTCTTCCTGAGATCAAGGTTAAATCTATAGATAAAAAAGGCTCTCTGTAGAGTGCGTGATGAAAATTTCTCCTACACTGGAGTTAATTTCAGCAAAGATAAACCAGTCATGACGAAAGGATAATGAGTAGAGGATAAATGGGATGAAGGTAGCAATTTACATCAATGAAGATATGGCACAAGTAGAAAATGGCACATGATAACTATGTAATATACATGAAGCAATTACTTATATTATTTGCAAATAAAAAAAACCAAACTGGTTTAACTAAACAATGAAGTAGAAACAGTCCTTCTATTATAGTTAGATGAGGTAGAGTAGATTTCTGACTCCAATACTTGACAGATATGTGACCCAGGATTAGAAATTTAACCTCCCTCCCTTCAGTTTTCTCATCTGTAAAAATGAGGGTAATAATATTTATACTCCCTAGCTCACATAGTTGTTGACAGGAAAGTACAATGTAAATCTATATAACTAAGAGCTGGTGTCATTATTATTGGGATGGTTGTGATTCTGATCTCACCTGTGTGGATATTCCCACAAGTAATTTAGAAAGTGAACGATGTACAGTATCTTGCCCTGTTTGACTCTTGTTCACGTTTTTCCATAAATCCTATTCAATGGGGCCCTTCCAGTAAACGAGGGATCTTTCTCTAGTTCTCTCAACATTGGCATGGATACTAATGGACAAGCAGGCTACCCATCCCCTCACTCCGGCCACATACCTGATGCACTTTTTATAGTAAAACATCTCTTTCATAACATTGTTTACATGCATCCTCTTGTACATTTCATGTATGGTCTAAACCAAATGACCCCCAAAGGCCCTTCCAAACCTCAAATTCGGTGATTCTTTGATGTTATTCTTGAGTGGCAATATGATATCCCCTCTCTATGTGTACAATATACTTCTTTTAGTTTTGAGGGACTGTTAAATTTAATTATTTGAAGGCTGTGGTAGCCCTGTAGCATCTCTGTAAAAAAACAAACAAAACCGTTTTGTTAAAAAGATCTAGGGGGTCATTGTTTCGGAAAAATCTGCCTCATACACTGTAATTATTTAACCCTCAGCAAGTTAAATGGTATCACAAAGTCACAGAATTAAATCTGGAAGGGGCCTTGTTGTTCAACCATTTCAGTCATGTCTGAGTCTTCATGACCCTTTTGGGGGAATTTTCTTGGCAAAAATAATAGTGGTTTACCATTTCCTTATCCAACTCATTTTACAGATGACAAAACTGAGGCAAACAGGTTTAAGAGACTTGCCCCAGGTCACACAGCTGGTACGTGTTTGAGGCTAGACTGGAACTCATGGTGATGGTTTTCTGATTCCAAGCCCAATACTCCATCCACTGCATTACCTAGCTGCCCTGGAGGACCACAGTGATCATCTTATCCAATTACGGCAATTTGTGGATAAGGAAACTGAGGGCAATAGAAGTTAAATAACTTGCCCAAGGTCGCACAGACATTAAGTGAAAGAAGTTACTAACTAGGAATTTAGCCTTCTCCATTTTTAGATAGGTCCAATTTTTAGGAAGTTTTTCTTTATTGTATTTGAACTCAAATCTGCCTCTCACTTTAATTCCTGATTTATTGACCCTTGTCTACCTTCTGGTGCCAAGGGAAACCAGTTTAATCACTTTAACAATTGCCAGCCCTTCAATTAATTGTATACAGTCATTATACCTCACCTCATTCCCCCTACAACAAATCTTCACTTCTCCAGGCTAAACAACATCAGTTCCTTCAACTGATCATCATGTGACCTGGATTCAAGGCCTTTCAGCACCCTGGCTATTCTGTTCTTGAAGCTCTGTAGTTTGTCAATGTCTTCCAAAAATGTGGCCTTCAAAGGAAACACCTCCCCCTCTTCTCCAGGGGTTTATTGGAGTCTAAAGACTAATGCTGAGAATGACGTTAGCATTTTTGACTCAATAAAAGAAAACATTTTCTAACAATTAGAACCATGCAGCAACGGATGGAAATGGAAAGAAATAACAAGCCTGCCAACCCCAGAGGTGAGAACAGGCTGCATACCTGCATAGTGGAAAGAATACTGTATTTGGAACCCAGCCCTGCTGCCTATTACAAGTACAACCTTGGGCAAGGTACAGACCTACCTTAGACCTGAGTTTCTAATGTTTGTTAGCATTGTACTTAGCAATTAGTAAGCCCTAAATAAAAGCTTTTCATTCATATGTAACAAAAAATGTGGCCTTCAGAACTAGGAATGATAATTGCTCTGTAATATGAGCATGATCAGGAAAAAATATAAATGAAATATCTGCTAGAACCACCAATGGGCGATATACTATCAATTTGCTTTATCTAATTATAATTTACAGGCAGCTAGGTGGCCCAGTGGATAGAGTATGGGGCCTGGAGTCAGAAAGACCTGAGTTCAAATCTAACCTCAAAAATTAGCAGCGTGTGAATTGAGCACCAGCCCTGAAGTCAGGAGGACCCAAGTTTAAATGTGGCCTCAGACACTTGACACAGTTACTAACTGTGTAACCTTGGGCAAGTCACTTAACCACAATTTCCCTGCCTTCCCCCCTCCAAAAAATAAAATAAAATAAAAAACTAGCTGTGTAACCCTGGATAAGTCACTTAACCTTGTTTGCCTTGGTTTCCTCATCTGTAAAATGAGCTGAAGTAAATGGCAAACCACTCGAGTATCTTTGCCAACAAAACCCCAAATGGGGTCACAAAGAGTGGGATACAACTAAAAAGACTGAACAACAAATTATAATTTGAAAGAAAAGTAGTAAAAATATAAGGACCAAGAAGTGATTCTCATCCTTAAATCTATCAATGTTTCTGAAAGGACTTCAAAAGAAAATTTTTTCTCAATAAATCACAAATCTCGCTCTTAATTCCTCAATATGTGGAGATGGTAGAAAGATCAAAGTCTCTTCTAGAATTAATTCTGACACAAAACCATTAAGATATTTGCTAGAGAAAAAGCAAGATTAACAGATGACTTCAAAACTATCAAATATGAATGATACCTGTGGGAAGTATGAAATAACAAAAATCCTTGAGGCTATAAAAGATTATTTTTTTTTCAAAAACATATTTCTACATTAGTCATGTTGTGAAAAATCAGAACAAATGGGAAAAACCATGTGAAAGAAAAAAAAGAAAATAGTATGCTTCAATCTGCATTCAGGCTACACAGTTCTTCCTCTGGATGTAGACAGCATTTTCCATCATGACTCTTTTGGAATTGTCTTAGATCATTTTATTGCTCAGAAGGGCTAAGTTTATCAAAGTCAGTCATAGAACAATGTTGCTATTACTGTGTACAGTATTCTCCTAGTTCTGCTCACTTCACTCAGCATCAAAGACTAATTTTTTCAAGAATAGAGAATTACTGAAGTGAATGGACTATAATACTTTCTATCCATTCCCATGGAAGAGAAAGTGTTCTTAACAGAGAGTACAAGGAAAATCAAATAACCAAACATCAAAGAAAATAATCTTCTAAGGGAATATATAGGTCTATGGAAGAATAATCACAATTTATGTTGATGAAAATCATTTTAAATCATGGTGATGTAAAAAATAGAAATCAATAAAACTTATTTAAAACAAAAAAGTAAAATCATTTTAAATGGTTTTAAAATAAAAAGTTCCTTGGCCATGTTGAGATCAAGAAGCAGTCTCAGAATCACAAAATAACTCAGTTTTATAGATAGAAGAATCTTAGAGACTTTAGACATAGAATGTAGCCACCTCCCAGACTTGTTATGAGGAAAGAACCTTAGAGATTTTATGCTGCTGATATAGAAAGAGAGAGGCACTGGGGTCTGACAAGGAGATCACTAGAGTTGGCCTCAGGAAGATGGGGGTTCGAGTCTGGCCTCTGACACATTACTTACTGTCTACATGATCCTGTGTCTTGCAGTGTCTCAGGCAACTCCCTGGGGCTAATGAAGAGAAATTACCCTACAGGCTTGGCAAAGAATATCCTTTTGTTAATGAAATCACAGTTCACCATTATAGTTTTGTTTTTTTTAAACTTCTATAGAGGAGTGATTTTATAATTCTTAACAATATCATTCAATTCCTTCATTTTGCTAATAGAAAAACCTTATGCTTATAGCCTACTTCTCATGATTCATATGCCCATAAATGCATCTTCTAGAGGGAAACTAGAAAGCATCACTAAAGACTAAAAAACAAATAAATTACTTTGTATGTTGTTTAGTCAATTAGTCATCTCCACTCTTCACTGACCACATTTGGGGTTTTCTTGGTAATGATACTGGAGTGGTTTGCCATTTCCTTCTTCAGCTCATTTTACAGATGAGGAAACTGAGTTAAACAGAGTTAAGTGACTTGCTAGTCTGAGACTAAATTTGAACTTAGATCATCCTGATTCCTGGGTTGGCACTCTTAAAGAGCTCTTAAAGGGAACTAGACATGAGTTCCTAGCCCTGAAGATATAGCAAAGTCAGGTCATTCCAGTGTAATGGGTGTAGTAAGGTATTCCACAGGCAGTTCAAGCTCATAGCCCACATCAAAATACAAACAAAGAAATCATACTTCAGGGCACTGCTGTTTGGATCAATGGGCCTTGTTTGAAGTTGAAGCAATATTTCTAGCATATGAGGTGTGATTATTAAGTACAAACTCAGAGTCAAAATGTTTAGAACATTTGGAAAGGACATTAGATATATCTCGTCTTGTTCCCTCTACAACATTCTAAGTGAATTTGAATTTGAATTAGTCTCACTGTAATTGCCAATCATTAATCATAGTTTTACCTAGAGTCAGTCAACCAGAATTTATTAAGCACCAACTACCAGGAACTGTGCTAAGCCCAAAAGGACAAAAAGAAAGGCAAAGAATGACTGAAACACATGGCATCTCTTCCATTGTTTAAAGTGAAGGATGACCAGTAAAGTGAGTGATAAAGTTCAGAGTAATTCTGTTTTGTTTCAATAATATCTAAGAAGTAAGGAAGACTGTTCTCATGTTGCTAGACAGCTGATGCTAAAGAGGTTACTAAAATGGGCCACATATCCATCGAGGAAATTCTGTTACATGATGAATATTCTCTAAAAGCCAAGATTCACATTGAAAGACTGAGGGACAGACGTCAAGTTAAGCAGGCAATAATCTAAGTGACATGGATCTTTTCTCTGCTGATTTCAACAGATCACTTCAGTGAGTGAGGCTGGTGTTGAACAGGGCACCTTGAAACCTATAGAATATAGTCATAATTTAGACTATTGCCATTGGTTGGTGGGGTTATTTTCTCACACAGTTTACTACTCTCACGACAATAAATGGAACATTCCTGCTTCAGTTAAAAAAATGCACATGAAAACTACAGAGTTGTGTTTGTTGAGTTGTTTTGGTCACATTTGACTCTTTTTAACCCCATATTGGCAAAGATACTGGAGTACTTTGCCATTTCCATCCCCAGATCATTTTAGAGATGAGGAAACTGAGGCAAACAGGGTTAACTGACTTTCTCAAGGACACATAGCTTATAAGAGTCCAAGGCCAGATTTGAACTCAGGAAGATGAGTCTTTTGGTCTCCAGGCCTGGCGCTCTAGTCACTGTACTATCTGCTGTACTACCTAGTTGTCTACAGTTGACATCTTAAATTCCACATGTCCAAAACTTACCTCATGTTCTTTCCCCCTAAACAGTCTCCCCCTCCTAATTTCCCTATTACTGTCAACAGCACCATTATCCTCCCACTCACACTGGCTTACAAGCTAAATGTCTTCCCATACTCCCCAATTTTTCACACACACACACACACACACACACACACACATTCATATCCAATCTGCTGTCAAGTTCTACTTGGGATTAATAAAGAGGAAACAAGTATATGATTTCCAGGTCCATGTGTTGGAGATTGAACTGCCAAAGATCCATGAAGTGAAACATACTTTGGATGTTTTTGGTTTTTTGTTTGTTTGTTTGTTTTTGCTTTGTAGGAAGAAAGCATGTTGTGGAAGAATCCTAGGAATTGCTTGTGGCAGATGTGTCTTAGAGTCCCATCTCTTACACAAGCTAGCTATGTGTGACTCAGCAAGTTATTTCAACTTAATGGATTTGGGTGTATCTCTCACATTATTATCTAGAAAATGGGTTGTGATGGAGTGTATTAACATGAAATCAAATAATATCTTAAATTCTTTGATTCTAAGTAGAAGACTGCCTGAGAAAAATAAAATCAATGTAAGATTAATGAACACAGTACCTCACACATAGTAAATACTTAATAAATGTTTGTTGATCTACTGTAATGGTAATAAAATTTAAAGATCCCTTTTTATTGGAAAGCTAAAGAGGTATTTAGCAGCTAGTTCAAAATAAGCCTCTGTTAAAGAAATAGAAGGTATGAACTCCTGTTGCTGATGTAACAGGAAGGGGCTGAAAAGGAAGGAGCAATACTATAAATAAGGGAAAGCCCCAGAGAGATAGAGTCAGAACTCCTTCAGATAAGCTGGATAAGCTTCGTGGAGGCAGAAGCAGCTGCTGCCGAGGAGGCTGAAGAGGAAAGGCCCAGGATGGAGAGAATTATTTTGATTTTGGGAACCTGGGTGAAGTTATTTTGATTCTGGGAACCAGCTGGAACTTCTGCTGAGGGGCTACCGGCTTCTCCTGGGAGCTGCTTAAGACTGAGGAAGCATGACTGTGACACTGGTACTTTGAATGAACCTGTTTGTGGCTTTGTTAAGCCTTGACTTCCCAGGAACAGAGACTGTGAAGGATTTAAGATGGACTGGACACTGAGAGCTTCAGTGTGGACCAGGAACAGCATGGAGAGCTGGAAAAGGACATGGGAGCTGTCTACCTTTGAACCTAAGTGACAGTTTGGTAAATCCAGGTAGGAGCTGGGACCATGGAAGGGGATCCAGGGAATCTGAGAGACTACCCCCAAGTCAAGCTGAAAGAAGACTTTACTTGGATACTGTGTAGCGACTGAGAAAATTGTAACTTACTTGTGACTGAGAGGAGGATGGCCTATGTATTTTACACTACCCCTTAAGAGAGTGCTGAGTAGTGACTTGATATTGTAACGTAGTGTGCCCCACGAATGAAGAACTTTGACTATTGTATTTTGTGACCCTTAAGGAGGTCTCCTTAAGGATGATGGAATGATTGAGTTGATTGAATGATTGAGTTACTAAGTGATTGATTAAATGATTATACTTTGTTCAAAACTGTGTGATCATAGTGGTGAAAACTATGTGACCACTGTGGTGAAAACTATCATTGTGAATGCTCTATTTTGATTATCTGTGATAAGTTGTAATATTGCAAATGCTGTACCTTGATCTACTGTGCATGTTTTGCTCTGATTTGTTATTGAATAGAGTGTTCACTATACTATGTAATTAGAATCTTAAAAGCTATTCACAGTAGCATTCTTCAGGAAAGCTGCTCATACTTGGCTTTACATTGAGTGACTGACTGATATATTCCTCTGATGATCAAAAAATGAACGGTGTTAACTAAAACTGAAGGGATAAGCATGGAGATAAGAGACAATGTTTAGCTCTGATAATTAAAAAAAATATTTCAGTGCTATTTAATGTAGTTTGAGTGAGATATGGGATTTCAAGTTAGAGTACAAAGAGACACGCAATCTCTCTTATGTGCCACTTTTGTTGCTAGAGGAAAGAGCCCAAGGGGCATGTTTTTGGGGAAGGTCCCTAGACACAGTCTTTGTGTTAAAGGGAGGAGTTCCTACAATAGGGGACAGGGTTATAGGTCCAACTCCTGTATTCTATGTGCCCTAAACCATAGCTTATGAGGCACAAGTGGCTTCCAGAACCTTTAATCCTGGCTCTGGATGATGTTTCTAAAAAAGAAGACTGGTATACCACAGCACATAACATAGCTCAAGATGAAACAAGCAAAGAGAACATAAAGCAAGTAAGTTTTATTGAAGAGAAATATTCACAGTGTGAGAGAGACAGCCAAGGAGGTCAGAAGCAGATCAGGTCCATTGGAATCCCTTGTGGTGCAAAATATAGGACACCAAAATGAGTAAAGCATGGTATGCATTCAAAGAATTCTTATCAGGTTCTAAAAGGACTAGAAATGGGAGAAGAGAATAAATAGGTTGGACCTGGTGTATACAGAAAGGTTTGGGGATTGCTGCGGATTCATGTTGCGGTGGGGGCAGAGGAAGCCTGGGAAATTATCAATGAATTCAAACAACCCACTGGTGGACAAAAGGCTGTTGACTGAGTGACTCAAAGGATTTGGGCTCCCCTTGAATCTTCAGGTAGAGGGATGGGAAGGCTGCTAAGATTCTTATATATGCTATGTTAAAAATTAACAAGGTCTAGTCAAAGATCAGGGGGGAAAAGCTATACTTTTGAAATTCACTTATTAATAACTTTGACTTACAAAGATATGTCTGAGAAAATAGAATAAAGGAAAATCTATTTCAGGTTTCAGGAGAATATTCAAGCTATTTGCAAATGAGAGATGGATATGAAATCATCGAATAAAAAGAAGAAAAAACTATAGAGAACTAGATATTTAATACACTAAAAATAAAGTCATCTCAACATGGGAAAAGAAAACTAGAGAAAAATTAGAAAGGGAGGTGTATCAGCAATGCAATATTCACAATGCCCATGGCAATTATAAATATGCTGATGTGGTTATTAATCACAAAATATACCAGGCTCTCTATATGGGGGATAAAGCTAGAACATTTATTAAAATACCAAATAACTGAGTCCCAAAACCAGAAAATCAAAGCCATCAGAGTAGTTATGAAATTGGCACAGGTAGATAAAGTAGAAAGCACCTGCATTCTCAAGCTTTTAAAACAGAGCAGGTTACCTCAGGCAAAGGTCCTCCTCTCCCCACTCACAGCAACTACTCAGCATCCAGGAAATGTGCTCCCAGCAGCTCCAGCCCCTGACAGTCCTCAGCAGGAGTCCTTAGCAGAAATTCTGGATGGCTCAAAAAGGGTTTCACACCTCCACCTCCACCTCGGCCAGCCACTACCACTGCCTCTGCTGCTGCTGCCATTGCTGCCACCACTTCCAGTCACCACAGAAACTCTAGCTTGGCTTCTGTTTCCTCTTGCCCCACCCCTACCTGCTATGTCAGCAAGTCCAATGGGGTATGGAAGATCTTTTAATCCCATAACCCTTACAGGAGGTCATTTTGTTAATTAACTGGAAGGCATAGAATAATAGTCCTATATATTGAGCAAATATGCACAAAGTGTAGGAGCTTATTGGAATGAAACAATAAAATTTCTAAAAATTGATCTTTTCTAATATTATTGACCAATAAGTCAGACTATCGATTGCATAACATGGGCTGTTACAGATGATCACTCTTCAAATACAAATTGTTTTTGTACGTGCTTTGTCAAAACTTTAGATCCCTTTCATGACATTCTATTAGATAAAAACCCATACACTATATTAATCATAAGACTACTTGAAACAAAATGAACTACATGTATAAGGTCATAAATGTATCACTTTAGGACATATACACACCTAATTTTTTTCATTTTTATAAGACTAAATATATCTTTAGAATCATTGCTTCAACATTTGAGCATAATATATATTTATTTCTTGCTGGAGAGGGTTGCACTGTTGGTGGAATTGTGAACTGATTCAATCATTCTGGAGAGCAATCTGGAACTATGCCCAAAGGGTTATAAACAAGTTCATACACTTTGACCCAGCAATAACACTTCTAGGGCTGTATCCTAAAGAGATCATAGAAGTGGGAAAAGGGCCCGTTAGTACAAACATATTTATAGCAGCTCTTTTTGTGTTGGCAAAGAATTGGAAATCAAGGGGATGTCCATCAATTGGGGAATGACTGAACAAGTTGTGATATATGGATGGAATACTATTGTGCTATAAGAAATGAGGAGCAAATGGACTTAATAACCTGGAGATACTTATATAAACTGATGCTGAATGAGGAGAGCAGAACCAGGAGAACTTTGTACACAATTACAGACACATTGTATATGTGATGACTGATTTGGATAGACTGGGCTCCTCTCAGCAATGCAAAGTTATAAGATAACTCCAAAGGACTCATGATGGAAAGGGATATCCTCATCCAGAGAAAGAACTACCGAGTCTGAATGCAGATTGTAGCAAAGTATTTGTTCTTTTTTTCTGTTTTATTTCGTTTTGTTTCTTCTTTCTCATTGTTCACTCCAGTGGTTATAATCCTTCTTTACAACTTGACTAATGTTTAATGTGAAGGTATTTGTAGATCCTATATTTGATTTCATGCCACCATGGTGGGGGGGGGGGAGGGAGGAGGAGAGGGAGGGGGAGAAAATTTGAAACTCAAGGAACTGTGGAACTGAATGTTGTAAACCAAAAGTAAATAAATAAATTTAAAATAACAAAAAAAATTAAAGAGGTATATTTATTTCTTTCCTTTCCTTCTTTCCTTCCTTCCTTCTTCACATATGTGAAGTTTTATCTATGCACACACATTTAGAAACTACCAGGTACTCCTCTTTTCTTTTTTCACTCCCCTTTCCTCTTCTGTTCTTTCTTTTTCTCTCCCCTCCCCTCCATTCCTCTTCTCTCCTTTCCCCTGCTATCCCCTCTCCTCCTCTCTCCCCTCTCCCCTCTCCTCTCTTCTCTCCTCTCCTCTTCTTTTCACTCTTCTCCTTTCCTCTCTTCTTTTTTTCTCTCCTTTTCTCTTCTCTTTCTTTTTCCTCTCCTCTCTTCAAAATGGAAGATTTCTCAAAAGTCAGATCACCACAGCCTCCCAAAGTTGATACTTGGCTGGCTAGAATTGTCATAAATGACAATCCAAGCACAAAAATCCAGGGAAATAACATTTAATGTCTATTTGACTAGGACATTTACAAGGTAGAAAGGTACTCCCTATGGCAAATTACTGTTGAACTCCTCAAATGATGTTACAGTGTTCAAAGAAAATGAAAGTTCTAACCACTCTGAAACAATAGGCTCAGTCAGTACTGGTATCTGGATGAGATCAGACTAAAACTGGAGGACCACAGTGACTATTTTAATCCCCTGAACTAGAAAGAAGGAGAGTGGGAGGTGGGGTGGGGTGGTGAGGGCATGAAGCACACTCCTGCCGTGTTATCTGTGGCAGAAACTGAAGTTAGAAAATCATGAAAGGATTGCAAACTGGAGGAAAAATCAGTCGGCCATCCTTTATTTCAAAGTCTAATTTCATAGGCATGTTGGGTATAATGGTACCATTTCTATTGCAATTTTCATTTTAGTTTTAGAAGACTAAAAGAAAAACTCAAGAGTCCTCTGTTCTCACTGCAGTCACATGACTAGGCTCGCTTAGCTAGTGAAATCCCAAGTGTTATAGTCACAGCTAGATTGGACTGCTGATGATTTTAACAGGGAGGAAGTAAATCAGACAAACAGCCTCTTATATTGTGTACCACCTGAGGTGGAAAATCTGTAAGCTTTAGAAAAGATGGGAGCAAGTATGAAGTAAACTAGGGAGTCAGACAAAAGCCTTAATATGTTAAGTCACCTTAATGCAAAGTCTGCTACTAAAGTGGGAAGGTTCTCTTCATGTTGCATATTTCATTTCTTTGTTGAGATGTTTCCATTATCTCATTGCTGTGGATATTCCCTCCACCAGTCAAAATTGTAATTCCTCCATGTCTTCTTTTTCGTGTGGTCCTTTTTTTGTGAATTTCTGTAAACTATTCAAAGAAGAATTACCCAATATTATGGAAGGGGTTTTCTTTCTACCCTGCTGGACCTTGGAACTTTGTCAAGCTCTGTCTTTTGGGGGTCTTATCTAGTATAAGCAGTATCATCAAAGTATTCATGTTGTTTTCTTCATTTAAAGGAAGGTAATAGAAATCTGACTTCCTCAGTTTACGTGAATTGTCTGGTCCCAGAGGGATCTTACTACACAGGCAATATGTAACCACTGAATATTTTTTAATAGTAGACTGGTCCAACCCAATCTATTTGGGGTTATCTTTGTGGTGGTGATGGTGGTGGTATTTGTTTTTGTATTTTTAAGACTGTGTCTCCCTATCTCCTTTAGGCTAGTCTTCACTTGACCAATTCTACTATCAATCAGCACTAAACCCTTGATTTACTCTCTTCCCAACCTGGACTGGTTTGTCCCTCCTTAGATAATCTGTTGACCCCCTGTCACTGGAGGTTCAGCGTATTGATGCTAGAGTTAGTACATGCACCTTACTGGCCTAGGCCATT
This sequence comes from Petaurus breviceps papuanus, assembly GCF_028583685.1. Classification (NCBI taxonomy): domain Eukaryota; kingdom Metazoa; phylum Chordata; class Mammalia; order Diprotodontia; family Petauridae; genus Petaurus; species Petaurus breviceps. The sequence continues at coordinate 55,740,269 of NW_027185798.1, read as the reverse complement.
CCCTAACTTAGAATGCTTAAGCTCAGTAGATCTGACAGTTTCAGCCTCTCAATTAACAGAAATTATAGATTTGTGCCACCACACCCAGTTAGACCTATGTTTAAGAAAGATAATTCATCCAGCATAATGAAGAATCGAAGAAGAAAGGAGTAAAAGTGGGAAGATGCGTAAAAAAGCTGACAGCAACAGTCAGTTTGGGTGCTAATGAGGACCTGAATTAGGGTGGCATCAGTGGTAATAGCAACAAGAAAATCCATTTGAAAAAGGATGTTACCAACTGTATATGGTCGTCTTAGTAGGAAATAGAGAAGAGTAAAAAATAAAAATTATCTAATGTGGTCCTCATATCAACCTTATGAGATAAGTGCTACTACCCATTTTGCAAATGAGTAAACCATCTTCTAATTAGTGGGACAAAAAAGTGTTTCTCAATTTTCTATAAACAATCGAACACTCTTTGCTTTTCAAATTTAGGTCCAGATTTGTGTGAATATGTATTGTCTGTCCCAGATTTATATATTTCATACATATATATATATATGTATGTGTATATATATATATATATATATATATATATATATATCCTATTGAACAAGGTCCATTCATGTTGAAGTCTTGTCAACAAATAATCTTCAAGCATTTTGTCTTTCTTGTATGGATGGACATGCCAAACTCCATTTAGTGCTTACAGATATCTTGCAGAAGACTATAGAAACAAAAATTGAGGGATAATGGCGAAAAAAATTCACATAATATCAAGAAACATAGAACAAGACCCTGACCTATTTTAAGGACTCCATTTGGGGAATTTATTTGAGGATGTGGATAATACTCACAAAGGACGAGAAGGCATAATTGTATAAAAATCTACACCATGGAGGAGATCCCAAATCCATCATGTTGAAATAGTATTTCTTTTGCCATTTTTACTTCTTATAAAATATCACAGAATATCAGAAATGGAAGGGGCCTTAGCAATTTAAATGTCATTTCATCTAATCCTCTAAATTTACCCCAGAATGGAAGTCAAAGCCCAGAAAAAATTGAATTATTTGTCCAAATTAACATAACTAGTAAGTGAAAGAGCTAGGATTTGAGCCCCTTTCTTGTGATTCTAAGTCTAGTGGGGCAGGGGGGTTCAACTTTATACAGGGTGGGGGGGGGAAACTAGATTTCCCTATCTCACTTAGGATGGAAGTATAATCACCATTCATAGGTCTAATATAATTCTTGGTCATCAAGGAAAGTAACCTGTTCTGTTTCCAGTCTGGGCCAGTTTGACTCTCTTTAAGCAATCTGGTCTCCTTCAACTCCCAGTTGCTCACTACATTGGTGACTGAGTTACTCTGGATACCAATTTGCTGATGGCCATACTGCAATTCGGAACTCCAGAGCTCATGAGATTGCTTGGTTGGTTGTTGCCTTTTGATCTCAAAGAGGACCCAAATGACATCATTATGTTAGAGTCAAGTTACAATGTGTCTGACTGTAACTGATTAGATCAATACAAGTTTGGAATGCTCTGCCATAGGATGGGCACACATAGTCCATGTGAACATTTGGGATGGATTCTCTAAATCTGTGCATCTCATGTTTCTTTTGGGCAACTTCAGTCATGCTTTGCTGGTAGGGCACAGCACCTTCTTTGCTGTGGGCAAGCATGCTGAACAGTCCTTTGCCAGAATCTCCTATATCACACAATCAATTCCAATTCCAAGAGACCTTGAAAATGTCCTTGTATCACTTCTTCTGAGCTCCTGCCTTGCATGAGTTCTCTTTAAAATAGCCTTTTAGTCAAGTATACATTTGGCATTCAAATAACATGACTAGTCCATTGGAGTGCAACTCCAATGGGGTAGAATTTGAATGCTTGGCAGCTTATCTGGAGAAAGGATCTCAGTATCCAATATCTTTTTCTGCCAGATGATCTTCAGAATCTTCCTAAGACAATTAGAAATGATTCAGTTTCCTAGCATGGTGCTGGTATACTGTCCAGGTTTCATAGGTATACCACAATGAAATTAGAACAATGGCTCTGTACACATGCTGTTTGGGAAGCAGTGGCTCTGTACACATGCTGTTTGGGAAGCAGTTTAATACTTTTCTTTCTCACACTTTTTTTTGGAGTCTCCCAAACACTGAGCTATCTCTGGCCATGCATGCTTCAACTTCATTCTCAATGTGTACATCCCTGGAAAGTATACTGCCAAGGTAAGACAACTTATCCACAGTATTTAAAACTTCCCCCTTTGCTGTAATTGATGGTTCCATGTATGGATGGTACAGTGCTGGCTGGTGGAGTACCTGTGTTTTCTTGGTGTTAATTGTTAGACCAAAATTAGCACAAGCAGTGGAGAATCGATCCATACTTTGTTACATTTCAGCTTCAGAGACCATATTGAGTGTACAATCATCTGCAAACCAAAAATCATGTGCCAACTCTCCCTCCACTTTAGTCTTGGCTTGTAGTCTTTTTCAAGTTAAATGATTTGCCGTCAGTGCAGCAGCTGACCTAGATGCTGTGTTCATCCTCATTGAAGGTATATGACAATATTGCTGAAAATACCATGCTGAAGAGCATGGGAGCAAGCACACAGATTTGTTTCACTCTACTGGTGACTGGGAAAGTGCAAGTACATTATCCATTATCCAGAACTTAGGTAAGCATGCCATCTTGAAACTGATGGGTAACCAAATTTTGATATAATTTTCCATAATCCTTCATGACTGACAATATCAATGAGATGTTGACAGTATCATGACATACACTCACATCAACCTCCTCAGTAGCAGGAATTATAGGCAAGAACCAATACTCCTGTCTCCATGCTCTATATTTATTATTCAAGAGTCCTTTATGCTGAGAAAGTGAAAAATACATAACGTATTCTAAATGTGCTCATAAAATAATAGAATGAGTTACCTTCTACTTGACCCTTTACAGTGACTTGAAGTTGACTCATTTGTAAAGGAACTAATTCATGTTTTGCTTTGTTTTTTTTTTGACAATTTAACTTGTTAGAAACTTCTCTATAAAAATTGGCATTTGGAGAGATTTTAGAGATCATGTAATTCAGCCCCCTCATTTTACAGAAAAAAAGAAACTGAGTTGCAGAGAGATTAAGTGACTTTCTCAAGGTCTAATAAGTAGTTAGTCAGCCAAATCAGGAACTGAACTCGAATTGAGTTGACATCTACCAAACTCTAACTAGTTTGTCCTAGTTCTGCTGTCTATTACAACAGAAAATATCTAATCATTCTTCCTTATATAGTTATCCTATTGTAGTGCCAATACCATATTTACAGCACCCATGATCACGATAAAGACTACAAGTATCACATGACATTCAATCACAAAATATGCCAAACTCTCCACATAACGGATAGAACTGAAGCATTTATTTAGACACCAGAAAACTGAATCCCAAAACCAGTAAGCCGATTCCATCTTGGTATCAAAGATATTCAGAAACCATAATAATGCTGAGAGCCACAACATCCTTCAGCCTTCCCACAAACCAATATTAGATCAATATTTACTCACAAACATCTCTATCTCCTTGTCTGAGTGTTGGGTCTCTCCCCCACCATCTGACTAGCTCTAGCTACCAGCTTCCTGTGGGCTCTGCTTCCCTTCAGCAAACTCCTCTCACCACAGGCTTCATGTGATTACATTTAGCCTATTAGGGGGCAGAATTTACTTTCAAAGCAGGGGAGGTCTTCAAACTCCACCCTAGGTCAATTAGGGGCAGGGAAGACCTTCAAATTTCCATTCTCATTACACCTTTCCCCCCTAAGACTTCTCTTCTTCAAACCAAACATAACTGGTTCTTTTTATTGTTTTTCATTACATGGTTTCTTAGTCACATATCATCCTAACAGTCCTATTTTGCATACCCTTTAATTAATTTTTTAGACTATACCTGTTATTTCATTGACATGGAGAACTTCATTTATCAATACAATCTGAATATTCTGCAAATAATAAAGTTATATAGTACGAAATTAAATAAATTGCACATTGTCACATATTCCTTTTAGGTGTAAAAGATATGACAAACCTAGGCTTTCCTGATCCTAAGGCTAACTTTTCCTATTCACTATATAACAATGCATCTCCCCTTCTTAAAATGTGGCACCCAGAACTAAACTTGTCAAAGGACATAGTGGCTGCTACCTGATTCTTTTCATTTGTAAGGACAAGGTGCTGTGAGTCAAATACTCATTGCCATGTTTAAGCACCTCTTCACCCCCAACACCAAAGGATACTCTGGAAAATGTGTCAAGTTTTCTAGGACTCTAAGAAAGTTGGTTGCCTATGTCCTTTTACCTCCACCCCTTTATGGATAATATCCCTCTTCTCTCTGATCTAGGTTCTATGTATGTGGATTAAGTCTACTTAATTCTTATGGCTCTCTATGCCATGAGACTATTTCTCCTTACCACATCTTTGCTATATGTGCTATTCCTAAAATTCATACATGATGACAATACATGTTTAATGCAATGAAAACATAATGAAAGAGAGGGATCCATAAAAGTCAGAATAAACACCTATTCACCTATTCTCCTAGTAAGAGACTTTAGTCTACCAAATCTAAACCACCTCCAAACATAGACAGTGAATTGGAGGGGTACAACCTGGGGCTAGAGAGAACAAATTATGACCTTACAATAATATGTACAACTTCAACTTGGTCTGGGAATTCCAGGATCACCCATGACATATGCTCACCGAAGGCCATCCCACTCTGCTGTCAGCATTCCAATCCTGCCTTACCTCCACTCTCATTCTCATTCTGATCACAGTCACAGATTCTAATCCAGTTCTCTTCTCTGTAACCCCATCATCACTGAGATCTATGCTTGTGTCCTAAAACAATTATAATGACTTTCCTGTTATAATCTTGGCAAAGGATAACCGCCTCAAAGGCAAGGACAATACTGCCATGCTAATCAACATTTTCATTTCTCCTCCTATTCTCCTTCAAAACTCCCTATGTACTCTGTCATTAGCCACATTTCTGTTTCTGCCCACTCTGTCATCTGGAGACAGGAAGAACACAGCCACATCTTCTTTGATGCTGAAATCATATATTTATTAATGAAGCCAGAGGTTTTTCTAACTGTTTCAGTAATCATGTCACACCCTGGATTCATGATAACCTTATGATCTTTTTTATTTTTCTTTGCTGTCAAGGTCAGTTCTCCTTAACCATTTGTATATAAGTGAGTTTTAAAGCTAAATATAGCAATATATTCCCTTAAATAGCATACTATTTCTTTTCTATTATTTGGCCTTCACTTATTTAAATCACCGTTTAGCCTTTTGTTTGACAGAGAATATATCTGTCATGGTCTCATGTTTTCTGAGAATTTTGTAATATTCCTTCTATTTCTTTAGCACATAGAGAAGAGTTTAATATCACACAGTTGGTGCTTCATAAGTGCTTTGGGGTTGATTCATTTATCCACTTAATTAAAATTATTGATAAAAATGTTGAATAATACACTACCATCTATGTAGTCCCATAACATACATCTAGTTCCCCATCAGTGGTTTTCAACCCTTTTTATGCACAGTAAAGTCTTCTTGGATGTGGGAAATCATGACCAAATTGTTGATTCTTTAAGTTGTCACCAAAGAAGGGTTCCCCAAGAGTGGTCCCTCAAGATCCATTCCTTCAGCCTTGAAATGCTAGTATTTTTTTTCCCTTCCCCCATACACTCATTCTCTTCTTCTTTTACTACAGGTTTTGTGTCACTGAGGATAGAGCCCCTATTGTAGCCTTATTGAAATCAAAAGTGACTATGTCTAGGGGTGGGGAAAACTTTGAGTTACACATTCTTTGAAAACTGTTTCTCTAGATATACTCCCCAGGGTTCAATAGATCAATAAGTAAACATTTAGTAAACAACCACTATGTGGCAAGCACTCTGCCAAACCCTTTGATAATAAAGAGAAGTAAAGATTGTCCTGGCGCTTAAGGACTTACCATCTAATGGAAAAGGCAGTATGCAAACAAATATATGCAATGCAAGCTATATACAAGATAAATAGGAAGTGATTAATGGAGGGAAGGCACTAGGATTAAGAGGGTGGAGGACGGCTTCCTGTAGAAAGTGGGGATTTCGTTGAAACATCTGAAACCAGTGAGTTCAGCAGAGTGGAGTAGGGAGAACATTTCAGGCATTGGTGATAGCCAGAGAGAAGGAACAGAGCTGAAGGATAGAATGCCTTATTCATTGAATAGGCAGGAGACAAATGTCATTGGATTAAAGAAGACATGTTGAGCAGCAAAATACAAGAAGTCTGGGAAGATAGTAGGGGGATAGGTTATGAAGTTTCTTGAATCCCAAGCCAAGCAGGGCATTTCTATTTGCTTCTAGAGACTTCTTATTGAAGTCACTGGGGTTTATTGAGTTGGGAAATGGAGGAACATGAGCAAACCTGTATTTAAAAAAAAATCATGGGGCAGCTAGGTGGCACAGTGAATAGAGCACCAGTCCTAGAGTCAGGAGGACCTGAGTTCAAATCTGGCCTCAGACACTTAACACAAAAACTAGCTGTGTGACCTTGGGCAAGTCATGTAACCCTCATTGCCCTACCTTCCCCCCTCCAAAAAGGAAAAAAAAATCATTTTAGGGGCAGCTGGGTGGTGCAGTGAATCAGGAGGACCTGAGTTCAAATCTAACCTCAGATACTTGACACTTACTAGCTGTGTGACCTTGGGCAAGTTACTTAACCCCAATTGCCCTGCCTTTCCTCCTCAAAAAAAAAATCACTTTAGTAGATGAAAGGAGGATAAATTGGAGTGGGAAGAGACTTGAGACAAGCAGCCTTCTCAGTCAGCTATTTTAATAATCAAGGCATGGGGTGGCTAGGTGGTGCAGTGAGTAAAGCATCAGGAGGACCTGAATTCAAATCCAGCCTCAGACACTTAACACTTACTAGCTGTGTGACCTTGGGCAAGTCACTTAACCCAATTGCCCTGCATTCCCCCCTCCAAAAAGCAAAAAAATAAAATAAGAAATACTGACTTTAAGATGTCTCCTGGATATCCATTTCAAGATGTCTGAAAAGCAGTTGGAGGTTCGAAATTGGAGGCTGGCTGAGAGATTGGGGCAGGAAAGGTAGATTTGAGGACCATCAAAGGAGATGGTGATTAAATTCATGGGAGCTGAGAAGATCACCAAGTGAACTATTATAAAGGGTGAAGAAAAGAGGGTAAAGGACAGAACCCTGAGGGACACCTGTAGTTAGAAGGCGTGATGTGCAGGAGAATTCAACAAAAGAAACAGAGAAAGAGCAGTCAGCAAAAAACCAAGAGACTCATGTCCTGAAAACTGAGAGAGAAGAGAATATGAAGGAGAAGCGAATGATTAGTATTGTCAAATGCTGCAGAGATCAAATAAAGCTTTTGAAAAAAGCCCTTGGATTTTGCAAATAAATGATCATGATAATTTTGGAGAGAGCAGTTTCAATGGCATGACAATGTCGGAAGTCAGATTGTAAGGGGTTAAGAAGAGAATGAGAGGAAAGAAAGTAAAGGTAAGTATGGCCTAAGATGACCTTTTCAAAGAGTTTAGCTACAAAGGGCAGAAGAGATAAGGTGATAGCAGGGATGAAAGGGTCAAGTGAATTTTGTTGTGTTTTGTTTTGTTTTTCCAGTCTAGGGAAGACATTTGGCTTGACTGTAGGCAGTATAAAATGAGTCAAGAGAGTGAAAAATGAAATAAATGGAAGAGTGGGGATGACATAGGGGCAATTTATTGGTGGGTATGAATAGAATGGGATTACTTGAACAAGTAAAGAGTTGATATCTGAACATTAATTGACAACAATTTTTTATAGTTATGCAAGGGCTATATTTGGTGGTCTATATGGTAGTCCCAATGATACTACCCTTAGGTAATTTTCTTTTTCCATTTTATCCTCAGAGGTACGTTGAAATCCTTCATCAACTAGCCTGCTTAAATTCAAATGCATAATATTTCTGAGATCCCTCTGATTTATCAGTAATTCTTTAAAAAATATATTAAATTTAGTTTTGATGCAATTTTTTCTTGATGAAGATTTGTTGACTCTTAGTGATCATTGCTTTTTTTAAAAAAATCAATTCTCCTAAAACACCTATTTGGAAATTTTCTCTGTAACTTTTTTTTAAGCAAACTTAAATATGTCAGTCTATAAATTTCAGTACCTATATTTCTTTTTGTCATTTAAAAAAAATTGATTCACAAGAGCTGCCCCTCCATCATTTAAACTCAACTGCCCCAAAGTGCTTTTCCTACCTATAACCTTCTGTGATGCACTCTTTCCATTCTCACTTTAAAAAGGGCAGGATGGTCAAAGGTCAACCTACTTCTCCTTCTGTATCTCTAAGAACTGTAGAAGAGCCATGACTGGTTGTGTATTAACTTCCTACCTTAACTCCCTAAGAGGTAAAAGAAATGTTCCCCCTATGCTTTCCCATTCCCAGTTTTGAATTTTCTAGTCCTACCCCATAAATATATCACCATTTTAGTTTTCAAAAGAGAATACACATATGAAAGAATTATTTTATAGAGCTAGAAAAAATAATAATGAAATTCATTTGGAAGAACAAAAGGTCAAGAATATCAAGGGAATCAATGGGTAAAAAAACTTGAAGGTAGCCTAGCAGTATCAAATTTCAAACTGTTCTATAAAGTGGTAATCATGAAAATGATCTGGAACTGACTAAGAAATAGAACGGTGAATCAATGGAACAGATTAGGTGGACTATACATAGCAATAAATGACCTCAGTAATTTAATGTCTGATAATCCCAAAGATCCAAGATTTCAGGGTAAGAACTTGCCATCTGACAAAATTGCTGGTAAAACTGGAAATCATGGGCAGACAAGCTAGCAGAGAAAAGGAAAGATTTGCCTGAGCTCTCCCAAATTTCTCTCCAAAGAACTTTAAATAATGCCTCAAAATAAATTCTGGAGCAGCAAAATACACAAAAGGTTGGGGTAAAACAGTTATCCATCCCAAGATAACTTAGAAGGTTGACAGGAAAAGTTTATTGCACCAGGGTAAGAATGGAGCTCGATCCAGCCAGGCTGTAGTGATACAGGCCCAGCCACAGGAAACTAGCAGCAGGTACTGGAGGCAACTGAATGAGCAGCAACAGTGGTGTCTGCTTCCAGAGCTCTCAACTGACAGACAATAGAGGGGTCAGACAACTGATCAGAAGGAGATTACAGAGGTCCCTTTGCTAGCACTGGGTGTAAGACTCTGTTGCATTACCCATACTCAAATCTCAGTTGCCATGGTGGGTTGCAGTTCCCAGGCAAAAAGAAGCACTAACACACCAGGCCTTGCCACTTCATGGGAGCAGAGACCTGATCACAGTTTCAAGGAATGAAAGAGTGTTTGTGGTCACTCACAGGACAGAGCACAGGGCAGGAGAGTAGTCAATTTGCCTTTCTTTGGATGATGCCACCTTAGAACTGAAAGCCTATAAACTCCCACAACTAGATATGGAAACAGTTGCACAAAATTCCTGAAGCTTGGTGCCCCCTCCACCCCTGGAGCACAGTTCAACTTTAATATAAAGCTAAAAATCAAGAAATAGGATGGAAAGGGAGAAAACAACAAAAAAAGATCCTGACCATAGAAAGTTACTATGGTAACAGGGAAGATCAAAACATAAATTCAGAAAAAGACAACAAAGTCAAAAGTGTTACATCCAAAGCCTCAAAGAAAAATATGAACTTATCCCAGTCCCAAAACGATTCTTAGACAAGATCAAAAAGATTTTCAAAATCAAAAGAGAGAAGAAGAGGAAAAATTAGGAAAAGAAATGGCAGTGATGGGAAAAAAAATCATGAGAAATGAATCAACAACTTGGTAAGGGAGGCACAAAAAAATACTGAAGCTAATAATGCTTTAAGAAACAAAATAGGTCAAATGATAAAAGAGGCACAAAAACCCAATGAAGAGAAGAAGACCTCAAAAAGTAGAATTAAACAAATGGGAAAAAGACATACAAAAATACACTGATGAGAACTCCTTAAAATTAGGAATTAATCATATGGAAAAAGATGGACAAAAATTAACTGAAAAACTCCCTAAAATGTAAAACTGACCAAATTAAGAGGAGGTACAAAAGCTCAGTGAAGAAAATAATTCCTTAAAAATTAGAATTGGGCAAGTGGAAGCTAATGATTCTTTGAGATATAAAGAAAAAAACAAAATATTTTTAAAATGTGAAATATCTCATTGGAAAAACAACTGACCTAGAAAATAAACTAAGGAGAGATAATTTAAGAATTACTGGACTATCTAAAAGTCATAATCCTTAATCCTGGCTCAGATACTTAGCACCACACCCAGAAATAACTGGCCCTGTAACCTTGAGCAAGTTACTTACCCCGAATTGCTTTTAAAAAATAAAGTCATGATCCTAAAAAATGGTCTAGATATCACCTTTCAAGAACTTATCAAGGAAAACTTCCCTGATGTTCTAGAACCAAAAGGTAAAATGAAACTTGAAAGAATATACCAATCACTTCCTGAAAGATATCTCAAATTGAAAACTCACAGGAATACTATAGTCAAATCCCAGAGCTCCCAGATAAATACACACACACACACACACTACAAGCAGATAGAACCAATTCAGATATTGTGGAGTCACAGTGTGGAGCCCTGAATTTCCAGTTCAGTTCTGAAAAACAAAAATCCTTATTTCATTCTACACTACCCTCTTCCAGCAGCCATACAATCAATAAGTCCAATCCTCAAAAATTAGTTTTTGAACTGAAAAGGTGAGATACCAGAGTAGGTGAAGAAATAACTTTACAGAAACTAGGAGAACAGAAGAGATGCTTGGAGATAGGAGACAGAAAAATTATTACCCTTTTTGTGAGTGTATGCTTCTGGCAGAGGGGAGGGATAGGGAGTGGGCTAGTTATTTGATTTTGAATTTTGACAGCCTCCCATACCTTGGCTATTCTCGCAATTTTTATTTGTATCCTTCCACAGTTAAAACAGCTCAATTCTTTGGTTTTTGTTGCAGTTCAAAAATCCATATTTCAAAACTATCTTGGCCAAATTACCTTTAGTATGTCTGATATACCCTATACTTGATGCTTTGATAACTTTAATTTATGCTTTGCTTATTGACTTTAAATAAAGTATTTTGGCTTTCTGGGCCATAATTCAGTGTCTCACTATGTGAATGATTAAGGCAGAATAAAAAGATTTCAGCTCTGAAGATAATTGGACATGGGGACCTCATTCAAATTAGTGACTGCCCTTAACAAAGATTTCAAAAGAAAACTATTAACTTTGAAACTCATTTTGCCAAAACATTGTGACCAGTTGACTATCCCCAGTGGATTGAATTGTCTCAGCTGGGCTTACTGAATATCATTCCTTATTTAATAGTAATATTTAAAAGGCCATCTTCTTTGTTTCATAATATCTAAATCTTTGAAATGAAAATTCATTATGGTTTTAAATTGGAATATTCAGAAAAGACTTACTCGATTTTAAACAATAAAATCTTAGCAGGTAATTTCTTCCAAGGTCATTGGAAATTGTATCACAAGTAGTTTAAATTCCTATTTAATATTTTAGGCAGTTTCAAAGCTGATCTGTGTCACATCCTCTGTAAGGTAATTTCATAAGACCTCAATGCCCCTGGTTCCTATTTCTTCCCTCTGGTCAGTAACCTGTGGAGGTGAAAAGCTAAAATAGGCGCCTCTGCCCTGACATTGTGGCAATCCCTCACTGCAGCATACCAATAAGGCTTCTTCAAATTGAATGAGTTATATTGGAAGAGAACCATTTAAATTATAAATATTTCAAAAGCTGGAAATAGCCAAACCATTGTACCTTTAGCCCTAGCAATTGCTGGCCCATTATATTCCTATAGCTGACCATTTCTGATTTATCATATTAAAGTTGGCTGAATTAAATGAGCAATTTAATAAGAATAGTAACTGTCCCCCATTGACTGTAGCTTTCACAATGATGACCTGGATTTCTACTTTCAGGATACCTCTGTAGATCCTGATAGTCTTTCCAAATACTTAAATTTCATACTTTTAACAGAATTCTACATCATGAGAATACAAGGAAAAAGGACAAATATGAACAAGAAATCCCCATTGTGGGGCGGCCAAGTAGCACAGTGAGTAAGAGCACTGGCCCCAGAGTCGGGATAACCTGGCATCGAATCTGGGCTCTTAGCACCCACCCAGAAACACCTGGCCTTGAGCAAAGTTACTTAACCCCAATTGCTTAGGGGTGCCCAGGTGGCTCAGTGAGTAAGAGCACTGGCCCCAGAGTCGGGATGACCTGGGATCGAATCTGGGCTCAGCTATTTACCACCACACCAAGAAACACCTGGCCATATAATCTTGAGCAAGTAACTTTGCTTTAGAAAAAAAAGAAAAATAAATCCCTATTGTTGGATTTAAGCAGATTAACTACTAAGTTAAAAAAAGAGTTTTTCATTTAAATGTGTATTCCCAAATACAAAGTATAATCATAAAGTAAGATAGATATAGTATGGCATAGAGAAGAGAAGACTGGCTTGGGAAGATCTGGGAAAATCAGGAAAAAGAGAACAACAAAAATTGATGAAAGAAAAGAGAGAAGTGATGGCATAAATATTTAAAAGAACAATAATTCCTTCAGGGCAGTATTCCCAGTACTCATCACACTAGCTGGCACATGTTAGGTAGTAAATAAATTCCTTGGTGAGTTGAATGACATCTTTTTTTTTTTTTTGCTTTTTAGAGGGCAGTTGGGGTTAAGTGACTTTCCCAAGGTCACACGGCTAGTTTTTGTGTTAAGTGTCTGATGGGTTTGAACTCAGGTCCTCCTGACTCCAGGGTTGGTGCTCTACTCACTGAGCTACCTAGCTTCCCTGAATGACATCTTAAAAATTGAAAGAACTATTTTTGAACTTTCACAGTAATATTTTTGGTACATAACTATATGCATTAGTTTTTTTTCCTATTTTTTTTACTCTTAAAGTTATCACAATTCAGTGGTATACTCTGTATTCATGGTCATCTTACATTTGCAAGTAGGTATCATGCCCTTCAAAATGGCCATTTTAAGAAGTTGTCCACTTACCTTTTGCAAGTTTCTCTTGCTCAATTAATTTTTGAAACTTTGCATTGTTTTTCCAATGAGATATTTCACATTTTCTATTTTTAAAAAAATATTTTGTTTGTTTCTTGATGTCTCATAGAATCATTAGCTTCCACTTACCCAGTTCTAATTTTTAAGTAATTATTTTCTCCACTGAGCTTTTGTAAGTAAAGGAGTTAATCAGGTTTACATCTATTACAGAAGCCAAAAGATGACAGAAAGCTCATGCCTGATAGGAGTTGTGAAATATAGGGATCTAGCTAACTGAGAGAAAGGCAAGATGGGAAGAAGTGATATGCCAAGTCAAAAAGAGAGATAAAGAACATGGTCAATAATATGACTGTGGGTTATAGCACCATAGAATATGAAAATTGAAAGGGACCTCATAAAACAACTTATCCAACCAATAAGGAAGCAGAATTCCATCCTTCAATATTCCCAACAAATGGATATCCAATCATTTCTAGAAGAATTCCATGAGATTGCTAACTCACTAATTCCCCAGGTAGTCCATTATATTGTTGGGCAACTCTCATTTCTTTATTTTTTAATAATATTTAATTTTCCCCCAATTCCATGTAAAAGCAATTTTTGACATTCCAGGTTTTTTTAAGTTTCAAATTCTATCTTTCCCTCCCTTTCCCCCCCACCCCAATAGAGTGAGCAATCTTATATAGATTATATATGTGCAATCATGTAAAACATTCCCATATTAGTCATTTTGGGGAAGATATGAAAGAGAGGGGACAGGGAGAAGGAAGGAAGGAAGGAAGGAAGGAAGGAAGGAAGGAAGGAAGGAAGGAAGGAAGGAAGGAAGGAAGGAAGGAAGGAAGGAAAGAAGGAAGGAGATAAAAAATAGTATTCTTCAGTCTATATTCAGATGATGTCAGTTCTCTCTCTGGAAATGGGTAGAATTTTTCATCATGAATCCTTCAGGATTGTCTTAAATCATTGTACAGTCATCCTCAGTTCTTCATTGTACAATATTATTACTGTGCAGAGTATTCTCCTGTTTCTGCTCACTTCTCAATATGTCAGTTCATGTAAGTCTTTCCAGGGGCATCTCTCATTTCTAGAATATTTTTTAATAATACTGAGTAGAAATATTCCATGCAATTTTTTCCCATTCCTTCTAGTTTTGTCCTATGGAGTCTAATAATGCAAATCAAATGTGGTTTTGAATTTCCATAGCATAATGATGATTCTCATTTGGATAGACTCTAATTTTCCAAGATTTTTGCTAAAATATTTTTCTAGAACCAAAAAATAGTATATAGTAAAGTGTGACTTTAAAGTTTCTCATAATTTCCTTTACATCTCATCTGGCTACCTCTCTAGACCTACATTGCCTTTTACTCTTCTACAGCTGCCTTCTTGTCTCCTGAATAGCTCTATGATCCTTCAATATACCACTCTGCTCTTAAGTCTCTAGTTTTCTGCACAGGATTTCAGAATTCCTCAAGATGATTCCTAAGTTTCTTTTGATGATATCATTTGTCTCAGCTAAAATCAATAAAAGTAAGCAGAGGTCATTAGCTTTAACATGCCTTAAAAGGTTTTTCATTATAAACCACCCAGAAAAACAAACAAACTTCTGATTGTACAATCAATTAAAATCATGTACATTCACCTGCCATTTGCCAGGCTAAGGGATACAAAATCTGTGTTCCTACACTAAACGAGTTTTCATTTTGCAGAAATACACATGTACATGTGTAAATATAAAATATATATACAAGATAAACACATAGCATTGAGGTGGGTAGAACATTAACATGTGGAATTACCAGAAAAAGGATTGGTCTCCCAGAGGTATCAAGCTCACCAATACTGAATGCTAGTGCCACTGAAACCACATTAAAATGTAATTGGGAAATGTTTAACAAAATAAATGAAAACACAATACAACCTAGATAATGTAATGGTGTGGTTTTCTAAGTCAATACATTATACTCAAAGATCCCATATCTACTTTTTGTGGACAAGATGGAAAGTAGTGGCCTAAACAGGTCAATTCAGGACTGCACCCATCAGTGTTTATAACTTACTTGGAAGGAATTATCTGGAGGAGCTCCCTGGGTATCTATGCCTGACCCTGGAATATTTAATGTTTTCCCCAAGACTTTGACAAAGATTTTGAAATGTAGACATGGCATACTTAACAGATTTCTACATCATATGATGTTGAAAGGGATAGCTAATAACTTGGATAGTAGTCAGCATGCAAAAAAATCTTGACAAGCAAGAATATTGGGACAAATCTGATAGATTCATGTTAAAATGAAAAGTCTTATTCTTGTCTTCAAAAATTATCTTTGAGGAGGACAGGTAGCACAGCAATTAAGAGCACCAGCTCCAGTGTCGGGATGACCTAGGGATCAAATCCAGGCTCAGATACTTAGCACCACACCCAGAAATAACTGGCCGTGTAACCTTGAGCAAGTTACTCAACCCTGATTGCTTTAAAAATAAAAATTATCGTCATGGGGCAGAGTCAAGATGGAAAAATAGAAGCACAACTTCCGAGTGGCTCCAGCTTCTGCCTTCCCCAAACAAAACTAAAGGGGGCTCTGAACAAACTTTGGAGCTGCAGAACCCACAAAATGACACAGAGAAGCTAACCTCCTGCTGAGGACAGCCTGGCAGGCTGGCAGGAATAAGCCAGTGCAGTTCTCTGGGAGCCGAGCCCAGCCACAATGTGGGCCTGACCAGTCGCTGGCCAGAGGGACTCCAGATCAGCAGCAGCTGTGGCCATTTCCAGAATTATCAAAACATGGATGCAAAGGACAAAGTGAGAGGTCAGTGCAGTCTGGACATTGGGATGCAGTAAGTGGGATTGCAGGGCCTTTGCCCCTGGGGCAAGAAGGCACTGAGACAGAGGCACAGCCAGCCAGCACCTCATAGCAGCTTCAGCTCCTGGCTTGCAGAGTGTAGGGGGACCAAGCAACCAGTCTGAGGGGTAATCACTCTTGCTTTAACCTTCTTGGATCTGGATTGCAGTCTAGGGTGGAGATCCAGGGGCATGTGTCTAGCTTGCCAGAGCATGTGGAGGCCTCAGAAAGGGCACCCATCTAATACCTCCAGCAGCTGAAAAAACCCCAGCATTTGGGATGAAAGCTCCCCTGACTGGTGGCAGAGTCCTACTGTGGCAAAAAGCCCAGGGGTCAAGTGACTGAGGGGCAACATGACCAGGCAAAGGAAACAAAGCAGACAGAAGATTCCAACATTAGACTTCTATTTTGGGGACAAAAAGGAGCAAAGCATGGAATAGAAGGAAGACAGTGAAGTCAGAACTCCAGCACCAAAAGCTTCAAAGGAAAATACGAGCTGGTTATAGGTCACAGAGGACCTTAAGAGCAGATAAGAGAAGTAGAGGAAAAATTGGGAAGAGAAATGAGAATTATGCAATAAAATTACAAAATGAGAG
Source organism: Petaurus breviceps papuanus (assembly GCF_028583685.1). Classification (NCBI taxonomy): domain Eukaryota; kingdom Metazoa; phylum Chordata; class Mammalia; order Diprotodontia; family Petauridae; genus Petaurus; species Petaurus breviceps. The sequence goes on along the minus strand of NW_027185798.1, from coordinate 55,723,701 downwards.
TCAACAGCCTGACTGAGGAAAAGAACATCTTAAAAAATAGACTAACTCAAATGGCAAAAGAGGCTCAAAAAGGCAATGAGGAGAAGAATGCCTTATAAAACGGAGTTTGCCAGATGGAAAAAGAATCTCAAAAGCTCAATGATGAAAATCATTGCTTCAGAATTAGATTGGAGCAAATGGAAGCTAATGACTTTATGAGAAATCAAGATACTGTTAAACAGATCCAAACAAATGAAAGAATAGAAGGCAAGTGAAATATCTCATGGGAAAAATCACTGACCTGGAAATAGATCCAGGAGAGATAATTTAAAAATAATTGGACTACCTGAAAGCCATGATCAGGGAAAGAACCTAGAAATCATCCTCCAGGAAGTTCTCAAAGAAAACTGCCCTGATGTTTTAGAACCATAGGGCAAAATAGAGGTTGAAAGAATCCACTGATCACCTCCTGAGAAAGATCCCAAAAAGAAAATGCCTAGGAATATTATAGCCATGTTCCAGAATTCCCAGATTAAGGAGAGAATATTGCAAGCAGTCAGGAAGAAACAATTTGAATATTGTGGAAACACAATCAGGATAACCCAGGATCTGGCAGCTTCTACACTGCAGAATCAAAGGGCTTGGAATATGATATTCCGGAGGGCAAAGGAGCTGTGATTAAAACCAAGAATCACCTACCCAGCAAAACTGAGTATCATGTTGCAGGGGAAAATATGGTCATTCAGTGCAATAGAGGACTTTTAAACATTCTTGATGAAAAAACCAGAGTTGAATAGAAAATTTCACATTCAGATACAAGAAGCAAGAGAAGCATGAGAAGGTAAACAGGGAAAAGAAATCATAAGGAACTTATCAAAGTTGAACTATTAACATTCCTACATGGAAAAACAATAATTGTAACTGATGAAACTTTTGTCAGTATGAAAATAGTTGAATGGAATATATATATGTCTATATATATAAAGGTATATGGGCATATGAATACATATGTGAATGTATACATATATATATATATATATATATGTTTACATGTATACATAGATAGAGGGCACAGGACCAATTAACAGGAAGGGATGATACTTAAAAGGTAAAATTAAGAGGTGAGAGAGGAATATAATGAGAGGAGATGGGGAGAGAGAGAATGGGGTAAACTATCTCATAAAGAAGAGACAAGGGAAAATGGTTAAAATGGAGGAGAAGAATAGGAAGGCAAAAGGGAATGGGTCAACATTATTCTCATTGAATTTGGCTTGGGGAGGGAATGAAATACACACTAAATAGGGTATCTCACCCTACAGGAGAGTAAGGGGGAAGGGAATGAGAGAGGGTATGATTAATGGGAGGGCAGGCTGGGGAGGGAGGGAAGTTGGAAGCATCCACTTTTGAAAAGGGACAGGATCAAAGTAGAGAATAGAACAAGTGGGAGGTGGGATGGGAGGGAGGGAAATATAGTCAGTCTTTTACAAAAAAATTATCTTCACAAATTCAAGATGGGGGAATGTAGTAGTAGCAGTTCATGTGAAAAAGAACTTGGGGTTCTAGTGGACTACAAACTCAATATGAAGCAACAGTGTCATTTGGCAACCAAGAAAGTGAATACAATCTTATGCTGCTTTAAAAGAGTGATAGAACCATGTATTATTAAGTGGATCGCTGCTGTGTTCTCCTCCCCTGGTCAGACCTGATTCGAATATTATATTCAATCCTAGGAACTACATTTTATTGAAAAATTCTGAGAATCGGTATAATACTCAGGAGAGAGCAACCATAATGATAAAAAAGGGAAATATGACATATTAATTATGATAAATATTTGAAGAACTGTTATATGGACTAGCAAAAATGAGGGAAAGTCCTTAGGAGGCAGATTAAGGCTACATAGAAGGAATTACTTCCTAATAATTGGAGTAATCCAAAAGTGGAATAGTTTGCCTTAGGTGATAATAGGTTTCACTTCACTAGGTCTTCAAGGAGAGATTAGATAACTACTTCAATCCATTAGCATTCATTTTTGGGGGGATGTACCAAATGTGCTAGACTCTGATGATACAAAGATAATAGTCAAACAGTCCCTGCCTTCAAGGAGCCTATATTCTATAAAGTAAGCTCATATTCTAACATTTAAATATAAATATTAATACAGAATATATTCAAAATAATTCCCAGATAATTTGAGGGGGGGGGATGGCACCATTAGCTGGATGGATCAAGTTCTAAGGAATAAAGGTTGTCTAGATATATAATTACTTTCCCATTTCTCTTTGTCATGGATATAGAGGATCAAGTAAATTTTAGAATCTTCTAGAAGCCATAAATACTGCTGGAAGCATCTCTTTTCATGTTCTGAAGTGGTCTTGCTACTTTTCTGAGGGGAAGTTTTATGTTCAAGAACTTGTTGAGGTATACTTCAGAGAATAAAATATGAACTGTCGCAAAGGCCCTCCCATTCATCCCAGTTTTTTCTCCACTTCAAATACCCAACTCTTGCCTTCATCTATGTAATTTTGTTCTAATGTTAAATTTATCATCTATCCTAGTGCCTCAGAAGATCATAGCATCATAGATTGAAATTTGGAAGGTATCTGAGAGGACATCTGGGCCAAACTTCTTTTTATTTGTGACAAAAATAAAGCCCAGAAAGGGTGAAATGGCTTTTTCATGGTGATCCAGGTAGTCAATGACAGAGTTGGAATTTGAGCAAAGGATCGAGAGTTCCAAATCCAGTACTTTTCCCTGTCAACCACAATGCCAGATCTCTTTGAGGACATGACAACATAAGCAAGTGATTTTCAACATTGTTATTCTTGTCTTATGGAAATCTACTCATTTGTTTCCTTAACACACTGTGTATGTTCAGTGTGCGTTTGGTAATTATTTGAGAAAAAAATTACTTTGTTGCTAAGGATAATTTTCTATTCTCTCCTTTTTCTTCAGTAAATTCAAAAGAAACTTTGCTACTTTCAAGAGGGCTTCATTATTCTGAGCCAATACTAATAGAGAGTCCTGGGATATATAGCATTTTAAAATACTGACTCTCTCTGTTCCCTCTATAGTGCATTATCTCATATTAATGTGACCTCCCTGTTCATCTTCATGGAGGTAGTATTAGATGACTGACCCAGTACACAGCCTTTCATCCCCTAAGCCCCTTGGGAGGTCTTCATGAATAGGACTCTGCTTATCAAAGAGCTAAGTGTTTAGATGTGTCACAAGTACAAAGGGAAAGAGAGATTGAGGGCAATCTAAGGGTGGAAAGGGTCCTCTCTCAGCCCAGTTACTGTGTCTGATAAACAATGCCATGTACCCTGCTGAGAAGGCTTTCTTTAGTGGGAGGGTTGTCAGAAGGCTGTTCAATATCTTAAATGATGCCAACAGCTGTTAAAGCACAATGTATTGGAAAAGGGCCTCAATTTGAAGTCAGGTGTCATTGGTTAAGACTCTGGTTTTAACAGATTTAGTAAGAGAGATTCTTATTCAAGCATAAATTTGACTAGATGCCCTGTGAAATACTATGTGTTTGTGATACCAGAAAACAAGACATCAAAAGGCAGTGGAGACTTCGAATCTGAAGGAAGTTTCTTTGAGACCTTCTAACTGATATGTAAGGGATCAGTGCAATTTATCTTTAGTCATTTTTCTCTGCATTTTCTCCCTAATAATCTCTCTAACCAGCTACACCCAAAATGCAAATGATCATTCAAGAGAATTTAATATGTATTTGAAAGGCACCAAAGCTAAAAGATATCTACGAAGGAAACTGTTCATCTTCTATCCAATTTTTTTTTTAGATCCAAACTGGCTGAGAATCAATTCAGAAGAATGTAGTCAGAAGTGGAACTAGGCCAAGAAATACCTCAGGGACTCAAGACCCAAGACATATTTCAGGGATTAATTGATTTAATGGGTTATAATAGATCCATTGGCATTCTAGAAGTGTCAGACTCTACCAAGTCATGCTGCTGTCAACAAAAGAAAGGGCAGGGGTGTTTTCATTGGAATAAACCCACTCTTCACAAATGAAACAAAATGATGGAATTTTCAATAAAGACTAATTTAAAATAAAGAATAATTGGAAATCAGTTAAAATTCCAAATATTATAACATGTAAATTTTGTCAGTAATATAAAATATATTTAGATGTTGATGTTCTTTTTTTTAATATCTCAATGCATTTGGCTCATTTCTGTTTGATGATTTAATAGGTTTCAGAGAACAGTTTCTGTATTTTTCATCCAAAGCATAGGCTGGCTAAATTCTAAATGAAGAGAGGTTCATCACAGAGGGAATGGCTTTTGGGTAAGGGTTTTTTGTGTATTTTAAAGGGATTTTACAGAAATTCATGAAACCTGCCCCTCAGGCTCAAAGTGTTGAGATCTATTTTGGTGGAGTGATGGATGATTTCAAAGACCACTGAAAGTACTTAATTGTTACCAGGCTTGTGACTTGTCTGCTACTGTCTGAAGTCAGGACAAAATAATCAGAAAAGCCATTCATCTTGTTTTACCTGAATTTTCTATTCCCAAAGCTATTTATTGACATGGAATTCTAGTGTCATAAATTTAGACCACGATGGCATTGTATAAACCATCTTATCCAAATCCCTTATTTTTACAGATGAGTAAACTGAAGCTAACAGAGATTAAGGAGTCTATCCAGAATAACATGGGCAATAAGTAACAAACTCAGGAACTGACCTCTTGGCTCAGCATTCTTCCCATTATACTCAAGGACTTCTGTAATGAAGAGAATTATTAACAAATAGAGCAACTTTTAACTCTTATTTCCTAGTGTAAAATACAGAACTTAAGAAATATATAATATGCTGTAATTTACCAAAGGCATCGGCCAAGTTATAGATCTTTTTAAAATAGCTTTGTAACCCTTACATGTAGTTTTAGTAAAAAGTAAGTGTTGAGAATGTTTTGGAAAGTAATCATACTTTTATTATTGAATTGATCAATATGAGGTACTACTACCATGAATACTCTTCACCGTGTGTGACAAAGAGCACATTATTTCAATAATGATGCCTTGGAACTAGAGCCAGAAAGATCTGAGTTCAAATTCTACCTCAGGTACTTGCTAAATATGTGACCTTGGGCAAGTCACTTAAGTTCTGTTTACCTCAGTTTCCTCATCTGTAAAACTGTTATAATAACCACAGCACCTGACTCCTGGGTTGCGAGGATAAAATGAGATAATATTTGTAAAACAATTTACAAACCTTGAATTGCTTTATAACCTATAGCTATTATTATTAAATGTCTCTGCTGACCTTGTATTGAGCCTACAGATTAAACTTAAAGCTTTCTCTGCACTGGAGTGGGGGAATTGATAAACTTCATGTTTTCCTAAGCCACCTAAGTTATATACTTGATAAGAAGGCTTGCTTGTAATTGTTGTTTTTTTTTCCTTTGAAAACTAAACTCTTTTCCATTTTTGAGACAATGTAGTGGGCACAAGGATCTGCAAAAAGGAACATATATAGATATTGTCCACCAACAAAGAATTCTTTTCCTGTTTAGGTTTTATCCATATGACCCAGGATCACACCTATGGTTTGCACTTATCTCCCCATAGAAGAAGGAAATACTTAGGAAACTTTCAAGTCTACATTTTGCATCTCCCCTTCATAGCTGATTAAAAGTACCATTCTGTTTTCTCCTAGTTTTTTAATGAGTTTTTTTTAATTCATCAACACACCTCAATCTTATTGTACCATAGATCTAAGTTAATTCTTCAAGCTGTGATCCAAGCTTTTACAACTACAGTAATGTGTTTCCTTTTTGCTGCTTTGGTTTGTCATATTTTAAGTTTTAATAATATAGATCTATTTCTGGGGAAATAATCTGAATGGAGAGAGTAGGGGATGTGTTCAGACTTCTGTTTCTACATCAGTAATATAGTAGAACTAACTTTGGTTATTAACAATAAAGGAGAAAAAATAATCAATAAAACTTTGCCTAATTCTTGTTGACCAGATTTCTCCAAATATATGTTCCAGGAAATCTTTAGTAGTTCACAATACTTTTTTAACCTGACAATTTATTTGCATGTGGTAAGGAAAAATGGTGACAGCTCAAATAAGATTCTATTCACAGATTTCTTCAATGGAATTGATGTAAATACAGATTCATTGTCAAGGACAGTAGTATCTAGAAATTTATTTCACAGAATTGTTATACTTTTAGTAAAGTTTAAGGACAGGATTAGGAGTATTTTGAGCTATTCTAAGATATCTATGAAAATAAAGTTATTTTCTAAAATGGATTTGCAAAATTAACTAATTCCTGACTATGCCTCCTTGGTAAATTCCCCTATAAGAGTTGATACCTTCATCAAGTTATTTTAAGAAGCTTGGCATATTCTATTCCTTCTCAATATGACAATCCATTCCAAGTAAACAGTTATAGTTTCTAATCAATATTTTCATGTAAACAATACCTTAATATGTTGCATAATGTGGTCAAGATAATTTGATTGGAAAAAAACTCAAATTGATGGCTTATAGTGATTTGAATTAATCATATAAGTTTCTTCATGAACTATTCTTTCCTCCTTCAAAAGTGCAAAACAAAGGTCAATCCATGACCCCATATGTTAATTCAAGAAATAATATGTCAAGGACGTTTTGCCGCATCAGACTTCCCTGTGGAAGCAGCATGATGCAACTTAGGAGCCATAGTGGTAAATGTCAGAATGTCAGAATGTCAGAATTCAATAGTTCTTTTCCAGACAGATAAGCAAGATTATCATCTTGAGCACTGAGGCTCACATTACAGTGTTCTATGCATCATAAAATAATTATATATGTGTAACTCTGAGAACAGAGTATCACAAAAGGTTGATATTCAATTCAAACTGTCAAGGTAGCTGTGGAAAATCTCAATAACTGTAACAACAGCAAGTGATTGTCACTTATTGTACAATTGCTTCTTTCAATGATATACTAAACCATAATAGCAAGTAAGCTGTAAGTAGCAATGCCATCTTGTATTTTCTAGCTAAGCGCAACTTCCATATCTTATGATGAGAAGATCTTTTACAAGTAGGAGCTTGTGACAAGCATATTATACTAGCATGGAGTGAAAATAACCCAGAAAATTCCCTCAGGTTAATGAATCCAACATCAGTAGCTAACTCTCTCAAGTAAGAGATTAAATACCTTAGCCAAGTCACCTTTAGTAGGACAAAAATTGTTGTTCAGGCATATCCAGCTCTTTGTGATCCCATTTGGGGGTTTTTTTGGTAGAGATACTGGAATGGTTTGCCATTTTCTTCTTGAGCTCATTTTACAGATCAGGAACTAAGGCAAACAGGGTTAAGTGAATTGGCCAGGGTCGCATAGCTAGTATGTGTCTGAGGAAAAATCTGAATGAATGAAAATTAGTCTCCCAGATTGCCAGTCCAGGGCTCTATCTATGGCACCACCTATTGGCCTCCCAGACAAAAAGTATTTTTTTTAAAGGTTAAAAATGGACTCTTGCTTTTGTTGTGTGATTTGGCTCTTCATCTCCATCAAGTTGATATAATCATGTGTTTGGATCTGTTTAATAGTATCTTAATTTCTCATAAAGTCACAAGCTTCCATTTGCTCCAATCTAATTCTGAAGGAATGATTCTCCTCAGTGGGCTTTTGAGATTCTTTTTCCATCTGGCAAATTCAGCTTTTTAAGGCATTCTTCTCATTGCCTTTTTGAGCCTCTTTTGCCATTTGAGTTAGTCTATTTTTTAAGGTGTTATTTTCTTCAGTCCAGTTTTTGACTCTCATTTCATAATTTTCTTCCATCATTCTCATTTCTCTTCCCAATTTTTCCTTCACTTCTCTTATTTGGTTTTCAAAATCCTTCTTAAGGTCCTCTATGGCCTGTAACCAGCTTGCATTTTTCTTGGAAGCTTTTGGTGCAGGAGTTCTGACTTCACTGTCTTCCTCTTGTTCCATGCTTTGCTCCTTTTTGTCCCCAAAAATAGGAGTGTAAAGTTGAGTTGCTCTGTTTGCTTTGCTTCCTTTACCTGCTCATATTGCCACTCAATTACTTGGGTTTTTGGCTTTTTGCCATAGTAGGACTCTGCTACCAGACAAGGGAGCTTCGTCTCAAGCACTGGGGTTTTGTCAGCTGCCAAAGGTATTAGTTGGGTGCCCTTTCTGAAGCTTCCACACACTCTGGCAAACTGGACGCACACCCCAGGACCTCCACCCTATACTGCAATACAGATCTAGGCAGGTTAAAGCAAAAGTGATTACCCCTCAGACTGGTTGCTTGGTCCCTCTACAATTTGCAAGCCAGGAGCTGAAGCTGCCACATGGTGGCAGCTGCACAGCTGCTGCACCTCAGCCGCTTGTCGCCCCTGGGGCAAAGTCCATTCATACTCCTGAGCTACTGGATTCCAAAGGCCATACTGCACTGATCTCTCACTTTGTCCTTAGCATCTATGTGTTGATAATTCTGGAAAGCACCACAGCTGCTGGTGATTTGAAGCCCCTCCAGCCAGTGGCTGGTCAGGCCCGCCCTGAGGCTAAAACCTCGGGCTCCCTCTGGGCTGGGCTCAGCTCCCAGAGAACTGCACTGGCTGCTTCCTGCCAACCTACTGTGCTGTCCTCAGCAGGAGGTTAGCTTCTCTTTGTCATTTTGTGGGTTCTGTAGTTCCAAAGTTCCTTCAGAGTCACCTTTTACATGAATTGGAGGAGGTGGAAGCTGGAGCCCCAAGGAAGTCCTGTTTCTACACTGCCACCTTGACTCCCAAGTTGATATAATGACAAAAAAGCAAAAGGCAAATAAGAGACAAAATAATATATCAAAGTGGTTCAAGGATTTTTTGACAACCTGTTATCCCTTCATGGGTCAGCTGGGTAGCACAGTGGCTAGAGCCTCGGGCTGGGAATCGGGAAGACTCATCTTCCTGAGTTTAAATCCAACCTCAGACATTTACTAGCTGTGTAACCCTGGAGAAGTCACTTAACCCTGTTTGTCTCAATTCTTTATGTATAAAAAGAGCTGGAGAAGGAAATAGCAAATCAATCCAGCATCTTTGCCAAGAAAACCCCAAATGCGATTATAAAGTCAGACACAACTGAAATGAATGAACACCAACCACCAACAAATATCCCTCATAAAGCATAAAAGAGTTCTCCCTCATAGAATTTAGAAGGGGAACTTGGCCATTGTATGTTGTGTGATCCCTGTTACAAAACTAGAAGAGAAAGGTCAAAGAGTGTATTTATTCTCATCCTCCCTTCTCTCTATTCCATTGGCACTATCTAGTAGCAAAGTCTGTGGGGAAAAGTGCATCTAGCAGGGAGCTTTCAGAAAAGTTTTCTACAGACACAAAGATGAAGAGGAGTCAAATTGAATTACTGAAGGCAGGACATAGTTTCAAAGAGAACATCTGGCAACAAAGAATGGAAGAAATGGGACTCAAGAAGCATAGAGAAACAGAACCGGGAAGTCAACCGAGAAATGTGGCTCCTAGGGCAGAGCAGTATAGAGGCTGTAGCTATTATATTTATTTTTAGAGAGTGTACCATAGGGTTTTGGGAAGAATTCTTTTATTACTATGTGATTTTAGTAAATACTATTGCTTTCAGTTAATGTGTCTCCTGGCTGAATATTAAGGGGGAACTCACTGATGTATAGATACTTTTGAACTATAGTTGTAGTTGCAAATAAAACTGAAGGTAGTGTTCACCCTTTAGGGGCTACCAATCTACAAGTTCACCTAAATGAGACTATTTTGTAACCACTGCTTTGTAGATTGGTTGCATCTTATACTGGGTAAAATAAATACCACCTCATTTATGCAGTAGTTTAAAAAGAAAATGCTGGAAGGTGTTAGGTTACATGTATTTCTTCTATGAATGGGCCAGTTGTCCACTTTCATCACAGTGGATAGAGCCTGGAGTCATAAAGAACTGAGCTCAAATCCAACCTCAGACACTCACTACCTACATTACTTTAGGCCTTTACCATTCCAATTTTTAGCTTTCTCACCTCTGAAATTAGGGGTTTGGGCTAGACAACTTCTCAGGCCTCTTACAGCTCTAAAAGTACAGAATGGCTTTAAGAGCCTTACCTATAGTGCTCCAGACAAAGTCTGTGTTGGTGATTTGAGGACAACTTGTTGGATTAAATAATCAAACTCTTCTTCAATTTTTTTTCCTTTAGATAAAAAGCTACATTCCTAGTTTTCAAGTGAATTGGTGCAATTGCTGACTTAAATGGAATGACTCAGAGCTGTCCTTGAAATTTCCCAACTCTACAGAGAATAGCTTGGCAAAACGACTTATGACTTCAGGGTATTTTAGGGGCAAATCAGTCTTCTATGCTGACTGCTCTTGAAATGAACCAATTCTTTCTAAGAGATTTGTGCACTGCCCTCTAGTGATAGAAATATTAGTAAAAGCTGATATTTACTTATTTTTTTTAAGTTTTCAAAACACTTTACCTATATTATCTCTTTTGATCCTCATACCAACCCCTTAAGACAGTAACTGTGGGAAACCGTGGCTGGATCTATAGATATTAAATAACTGAGTGTCTGGAAATTAAAATTAATTGGGTTAATAACTGTAAGCAGAAAGAGTGCTGCATTTGAAGAAAGAGGACCTGGATTCCTATCTATGACTCTAGGATAAGAAAGATTGTATTAATTCCAGCTACTCACATTGGCTATATGACTTCAATTTATTTTTTTATTTATTTTAATAAATTAAATAATATTTAATTAATTAATTAATTAATTAATTAATTAAGAATGTCTGTCACATCTTTAGATCAAGAGGATGTTGAAGGGTCAGGTGGGTAGTGTCTTTGTAAAACCCCAAAATGTGCTTTGTTTCAACGCTAGAAATTCGTCAGTTAGACTTAATTAAGTTTTAGTAAGGAAGATTTACTAAGGTGGCATAGCAGAAACAGTTGCTATAAAACATGATCCCACAATCCTATAAGACCTCTCCTATCAGTACATAGTCAAGGGGAAAGTGAGTTCAATCTTGGAGAACAAATAATGCAAAGAGGTAACTTAGAGCTTCCAGTTGCTGGCAGTCCTTTTTTCAGTTTCATGGCATAATCATGAAATCCCCCTAGACATTTTGTAGAATTTCTGCTGGGCTCTTTGTAAAGTCATTGAATGGCCTTTTTTTCCCAAAATATCCATTTTGTCAACAGCTCTTGATAAAAACATTGCTACTAGAAAATGGTAGAACAATGGTAGGATCATTATAAAAATATACAAATTATCCTTCCCTCTGAAGTTTAGTATTCTCTCTTTCCTCAAATTTTAGTGTATATAGTTATTTCTATAAATATCAGACCCCTTCCCTCTCCACTCCATACACCAGAAAAATTTTAGGAATCTCATTGATGTCAGAGACTGTTTATTTGTTTCGGCTTCATATATTCCCATTGGTAGTTTGGTAGCAGCTTGGTAGAAAAATAAAAAATGTGGAATTGAAGTGAGTTAAATCCAATCTAATTTAATTGTGTCATTCAATTGAATTGTCAGTCCTAATATTAATACAAAATGAATGGCATGACTTCATTGGAGAGGGAGTATTGGATCCATTTATTTAAGATTATTCTTTTTAAATGTTTATTTTCTTCTACTAAATACATTTACACAAGTATATTAATGTTACTCTCTTTTAAGACAATATTTAGCCTCTACAGTTAGTTTTGCTTACCTTCATCTTCAGCTTAGTGTTCTAACTTCTCTTGCTACTTAACCTCAAATTCCTTGAGATGTTTGTTGCTATTTTTCTTTTATTTATTTAACCTTTCCAAAACAATATCAGATCAGAGTGTCATTCGTAAGCTGTCCTGTTGTCCCTTCCCCTCCATATATTCTACTGTATCACTGATGTTCTCGTTCTAAGAAGTGTTTTTTTCATTCTATCCTCTTCCTCCTTGTACCCTTTTAAATATGATACAACTTTCTTAGGAATAATCATTTTAGGTAGAGGTAATGTTATGTATGCATGCAACAAGTTAGTCCAAGGGTCCTGATCTTGATCTTTCACTTTCACTCTTCAAATAGCTTTTTATTTAATGTCATCCTCTCTGTGAACCTAAGACTCTCTCTGAGTCCTACCTCCACAGGTACCTACCACTTCTCCACACTTGGCCATATCTTATAGATAATTTCTTATATATAAACTTATAGATAATTTCCTAGAAAAGATAGTTACAAAAAAATCATCTTGCCTACCTGTGGGATTGCTTTGTGATGCTGCCAATACATTCATTTATTATTAGCTATACCCATTGTACCCCTCCCTCTGTGATATATCCTGCAGTATTCAACCATTACTCTGCCACCAACCAAAAGTTGAGTGAAAGTGGTAGTGGAGGGGGTGCAGAATTGAAAGCCTCCAATTCATTTCTCTTTCTGAGTTATGATCAGTTTTTTTTTTTTTTGTGAGTCTCCCTGTTCTACCATCTTTCCCTGCCAAAATACTGAGTAACTTTGGTGTACTAATGAGAAAATGAGATTTTTTCCCCTGAAATACTAATTCACTTCTTCCATTTACTCATCTCTTCATTATTCTCATTATACCTTTGCTCCTTAGATTTTTGTCTTTCAGGCAATGTGTAAGTTGTTTCCTAAATCAAACAAGAACAAAGACTTCCCCACTTCATATTCATGACCTTGTCTAGGCCAAGCCACCTGAAAACAAACATTTAATTTCTTAATCCTTAATTGCTATCTACAAGTATTTAATTTTCTTCTGTTTAGTCAGTTTGCATGTTAAATATTCTTCTCTGCTCTGGGTTCTTTTTAAGTAATTATTCAAATTAATCCCTTCAATTGAATGGTCAATGATTTTTTTTATGAGGAAGCTAAACTTTGTAGGATATGTTATTTGGGGCTGCTGAACAATTTTTCCTCTTTGAAATACCATATTCCATTTTCCTTTGATTTGTACATATAAAATGCATTTTTCATATTGAAGCTGCTTGAAATTGGGACACTTATTTTCTTTTCTACGGATTTTTTTCTTTAATTTTCCATTTTGGAAGTTTGACTACATTATTTCTTGGTAAATTAAAATCAGATTTCTTTCCATATAGCCCATTAACCTAAAATCAACCTTCTGCTTCTAATATTTCTGAACAATTTTTCTGTATTATTTCTAGACAAATGGTAGCCTAGTTTTCTTTTTCATAATGTTTTACTGGAAGATATCAAATTTCTTGGTCATCTCCATATTCTAACTTTGAAAGTTTTCTTTTTGTAGGGCACTAAATTTTACATTGTTCAAATATGTGCATTTTAAAATTTTGGTCTGTTGCTTTTTTCTGCCTCTACATTTTTGCATTTTAATACTATTATTATTATTATTAGATAGGGAATCTACTTAATGGGAGAGTGTCTCTGCCTTTTGTTTTAAATTTTCTAGTCTCTTGCTGAAATTGCTTTTTTTAAGATTTCTAATTCTTTATTTCTTTCACCCTTTCAATTATTTTTGATGGTTCATTTAAAACATCATGAACATTCTTGGAATTGCTCCATTATTATCTAAGGTAGCCTTGAAGAAATTCTTGGGGATTTATAACTAAATTTCTTTTATTGTGAAGTACTTTCCTATTGAAATGGATCTTTTCTTTGAATATTTATTCATCTCTTAGTCAAATTTTTGTCTGTATTTACCAATCACTGCTGATTTTTCTATATTCTTTTCTCTAAATATATTTCCTGCTGTCAATCCCTTCTCTTGGAGGACCCAGTGCTGTTTTCCTCATCTCTACTCTTTGATGCCTATTCTCTATTCTTTCAGACAACCAGGGTCAGGTGGTTTATATGCTTCAAGGAGTGAGGGTGACTAGTTATTCTCATGTGTCAAGGAGACTCTGAGAAGCCATTGTAGTGGGATCTATTCTCACCTTTCACAATTCCACTCTTCTGGGCTCCACTCTCCTCTCTGAGACTGATTTATGCCCTTGTGTCAAGGAGACTCTCAGAAGCCACTGTAGTGGGGTCTATTCTCACCTTTCACAATTCCACTCTTCTGGACTCCAGTCTCCTCTCTGACATTGATTTTCTTAAGTTTCGAGGTTTACACCTGAGGTTTAGTCATCAAGAAGTGTAACCTAAGACATTACTTTTAATTGTATTTTTACAATCCAATGCAGTCAGTGCGGCGCGGCCGGCAGACTCAGGGGCAGGCCGGGAAGGCATGGCTGGCAGAGGCAGGCCCGGAAGGGGCCTGATCAACTCAGAGGGCAAGTCTTCCCACCAACCACAAGGTCCACTACCAGGCCTATCACCAAAGGGCTGGGACTGGAAAGAGCAAGGTAAGAAGCAAATACAGGGACTCCTGTCCTGGACAGCAAACACTCCTGGGGCTACCACTTCATAGCCCAGAAATTTTTTTAAAAAGCCCCTTTCAGGACCTCCAAAGACTAGGATGACAAAGTGAACCTCCCTTGCTCCAAACCCCACCTCTTACCCTGAAAACATAGTAACTCTTGCCCCAGGGCAAAACCCTCTACAGTAAAGGCTTGGGATCCTAGAGGAAGGGTGTGGCTAGGACCCTGCCTCAAAATGGGTAGAAAGCAGACTACAAAGACAAAGACTCTGGAGTCCTACTATCTTCAGAGGGAGGAACCAACCTCAGAAGAAGACAATGTGGACTCCACACCCAAAGCTGAAACTTCAACAGGGAATGGGTCCCAAGCACAGAAGGCTCTCCTAGATGAGATCAAAAGGAACTTTGAAAACAAAATGAGAGAGATAGAAGACAAAATGAGTAATTCTCTCAAAATGAAAATAGCAGAATTAGAAAAACATTATAATGAGGAAAACATCTCTCTAAAAAGAAAAGTGTATGATATGGAAAAAGGAGCTTCAAAAATTAACCAAGGAAAATGATTTGCTAAAAACTAGAATTAACCACATGGAAACAAATAACTCTATGAGGAACCAAGAATTAGTCAAGCAAAACAACAAGAATGAAAAATTATAAAAAGAGGTAAAATACCTCAAAGAAAAAATAACTGACCTGGAAAAAAGATCCAAGAGAGATAATCTGAGAATTATAGGCCTACCAGAAAATTATGATGAAAAAATGAGCATGGACAACATTCTCCAAGAGCTCATTAAGGAAAACTTCTCTGAGATACTAGAACCTGAGGGTAAAATAGAAATAGAGAGAATCCACCGGACACCTGCTGAAAGAGATCCCAAACTGAAAGGTCCTCGAAATGTTGTGGCCAAACTCCAGAACTACCAGATAAAAGAGAAAATACTTCAAGTGGCCAGAAAGAAACAATTCAAATATCGAGGGTCCACAGTGAGGATTGCACAGGATTTGGCAGGCTCTACACTGAAAGATTGGAGGCAGTAGAATACAATTTTCTGGAAGGCAAAAGAGCTTGAATTACAACCAAGGATGACATACCCAGCGAGACTGAGCATATTCTTCCAGGCAAAGAGATGGTCATTCAATGATATAACAGAGTTCCAGACCTTCTTGATAAAAAAGCCAGAACTCAATGGAAAAGTCAACCTCCAATTACGAGATGCAATAGTGACTTAGAAAGGTAAACAAGGAGAACACACACACACCCTGCTATTTGATAAGA
The DNA here is from genome assembly GCF_028583685.1 of Petaurus breviceps papuanus. NCBI lineage: Eukaryota > Metazoa > Chordata > Mammalia > Diprotodontia > Petauridae > Petaurus > Petaurus breviceps. The sequence goes on along the minus strand of NW_027185798.1, from coordinate 55,708,120 downwards.
GCAATCTGGTTATAGACAAGTAGAGGGTATGACTATAAAATACACAAAATGACGATTAAAAAAAATCTTATTAAGGACTACAAAGGGACTGCAATGGAAGAAAGGGAATGGTTGAAGTGGAAAAGGGTAAATTATGCCACACATAGGGGCTATTACTCTTTGCAGATGATATGATGATATACTAAGAGAATCCTAGAGAATCAAGTAAAAAACTACTTGAGACAACAAATAAATTTGGCAGAGTTGCAGGATATAAAATAAACCCACATAAATCCTCGGCATTCCTATATATTTCCAATGAAATTCAACAGCAAGAGATAGAAAGAGAAATCCCATTTAAAGTTACTGTAGACATTATAAAATATTTGAGAATCTACCTGCCAAAAAAAAACCCAGGACCTGTATGATCATAACTATAAAACACTTTTCACACAAATAAAGTCAGATCTAACAAATTGGAAAAATATCAATTGCTCGTGGCTGGGTCGAGCTAATATAATAAAAATGACAATTTTACCTAAATTAAATTATATATTTAGTGCTATACCAATTAATTTACCAAAAAAACTACTTTATAGAGCTAGAAAAAATAGTAACAAAATTCATTTGGAAGAATAAATGGTCCAGAATATCAAGGGAATTAATGAAAAGAAATGCTAGGGAAGGTGGACTAGCTATACCAGATTTCAATCTGTATTATAAAGCAGCAGTCATCAAAACTACTTGGTACTGGCTGAGGAATAGAGGAGTGGATCAATGGAATAGATTAGGCACATGAGATTCAGAAGTCAATGACTATAGTAATGCATTGTTTGATAAACCTCCAGACCCTGGTTTTTGGGATAAGAACTCACTGTTTAACAAAAACTGCTGGGAAAACTGGAATATAGTATAGCAGAAACTGGGCATAGACCATTATCTAACACCATATACCAAAATCAAGTCTAAATGGGTGCATGATCTAGGTATAAAGATTGATACTGTAAGCAGTCTCCTAAAACAAGGAATAGTTTACCTATCAGACTTGTGGAGAGGGAAAGACTTTATGACTAAACAAGAATTAGAGAACATTATAAAATGTAAAATGGATAATTTTGACTACATGAAATTGAAAAGTTTCTGTACAAACAAAGCCAATGTAACCAAGATTAAGAGCGAGGTGAGAAACTGGGAAAGAATCTTTACAACCTATGTCTCTGACAAAGGACTAGTTTCTAAAATATACAGAGAATTGAGTCAAATTTATAAGAATACAAGTCATTCCCCAATTGATAAATGGTCAAAGGACATAAACAGGCAGTTTTCAGAGAAAGAAATTAAAGCTATCTATAAGCACATGAAGAAATGCTCTAATTCACTATTGATTAGAGAAATGCAAATCAAAACAACTCTGAGGTACCACATCTCACCAGTCAGATTGCCTAAGATGACAAAACAGGAAAATGACAAATGCTGGAGAGGATGTAGGCAAATTGGAACACTAATGCATTGCTGGTGGAGTTGTGAACTGATCCAGCCTTTCTGGAGAGCAATCTGGAATTATGCCCAAAGGGCTATAAATACTTTCATACCCTTTGATCCAGAAATACCACTCCTAGGGTTATATCCCAAAGAGATCATAGAAATGAGAGAAAGACCCATATGTACAAAAATGTTTATAGCAGCTCTTTATGTGGTAGCAAAGAATTGGAAATTAAGGGGGTGCCCATCAATTGGGGAATGGCTGAACAAGTTGTGGTATATGCATGTTATGGAATACTATTGTGCTATAAGAAACAAGGAGCAGACGATCTTCATATTTACCTGGAGTGGCTTAAAAGAACTGATGCTGAGTGAGAAGAGTAGAACCAGGAGAAATTTGTACACAATTACAGACTCAACGTATGTGTGATGACCAACTTTGATAGACTGGACTCTTCTCAGCAATGCAGTGATATAAGTCAATCCCAAAAGACTGATGATGGAGAGAAATATGTGCATCCAGAGAAAGAACTAGAAAGAACTAAGTTTATATCCAGGTGGAAGCAAAATACCTGATCTTTTTCCTTCTCTTATTTGGTTTTATGTCCTCTTTACCATTTTTCATTCCAGCTGGTACAATCCGTCCTTATAACCTGACTAATGTATAATGTGAAAGTATTTACAGATCCTATACTTGACTATAAGCCGCCATGGGGGAGAGATGGGGACAAAATGCAAAACTCAAGGAATTGTGGAATTGAATCCTGTAAACTAAAAGGAAACAAACAAATTAATAAAAAAAAAAACAATCCAATGCAGTCCAATGTCTTTTTTCTCCCTTTTACTTTTGGGATGGTGTACTTTTTCTTCCACTGGATCAAATGAATATAACCAGTGGCATACTTCTGGTCTTTTTCCTGTTCCAAAATCTTGCACCTTGGGCTCCATACCATTCCACAGCTACCCTGTTTCATTTTTTTAGCTTTAGAATGATTTTCTTTATGCTCTAGAAATGGGATCCCTTCTGGAATACTACTAAGAGGTTAGTTACAGCAGTGCAACATCCAGAAAGAATACAGGAGTCTGGTGAGATTATGATCTTTGAGAAAGAGGGTAGATCTAGGCATGAGAACACAAGAACAAGTGGACCTCAACCTGGGAAGACTAGGGGTAGTAGAGACTGAGACATTGCTAAGGGATTAATTTCAAATGTTGGTGTGGCTTCACTTCTATGGACCAAAATTTATTAATGAATATTTGCAAGCTATTATTAATCAATTGATTAAGCAATATGTATTTATTAAGCACTTGCTAGAGATATAAAGATAAAAACAGCTGTTCCCCTCAATGAGATTACATAATAATGAGGAAGAAAAAAACACAAATAAATTGAAACATACATGACACTTGCAGAATAGAAGAAAGAGCTCAAAGAGCTAAGTATGATGTAGTTATTAACCCTTTGTCTCCCTTTGCACAGCAGTAGAAGATAACGCACATATATGGAATTTCCCAAATAACCAGTAGTGATTTCATTCCATGGAAGTTGCTATAAGCATGAGACCATAGCAGGATAAGGGGTAATGGGAGACACACCATCAAATCACAGTAATTTTATGATTACTTATCTATTTCCAGATTTTAACTTTGTAGTTCCTTAAATCAAACAAACCATACCCTTCCAAACAGGAATGGAAGAGGGAGGCACATGTTTCCATCTCCCTCAGTCAAAAAGAAGGGGTTGCCTAGGAATATGCCTTCTTTCTCAATACTATCACTTAGCTTCCTGACTAATTCTTGGTATTCCTGATTATTGACTTCCATTCTACTTTCTCTAGTATTCACTTTGGCTATGCTATATCATCTACATATCTTGGGATTCACTTTTGACTATATCTTAACCTTTTTCTTCTCTTTCCATTCCTTCTCATCTTCTACTTCTGTATTACTTATCACCTATTGGTAGTCTAAATTATTGGGCTATGTATCTGTAGATTTGAGTGACTATAGAGATTATCCAATTCAATCAAATCTTTGCACGAAAAAGGAAATCTGCTGACCCACTCTTCCATTGGTGAGTTCTTCCCAAAACATAAAAGAAACAGGAATACCTTAAAAATGTGAAAAACCAAAAATTATCACAAGGTCAGATAGAGATCTTAAATAGCCCAATATCAGAAAAAGAGATAAATCTATCTGTAAAGGAACTACCAGAGGGGAGAAAAGATTATAGTCCTGATGGATTCACAGGAGACTACACATACACACACATACACATATGTATATTGTTTGCATAAATATATACATGTGTGTATGTATGTACCAAAACAAATAAGTGGTCAAAGGATATGAACCAACAATCTTTAAAATGGGAGTTACAAAGTATTCACAGACACACAAAAGAATATTCTAAATCATAATAAAAGAAATGCAAATCAAAACAATCCTAAGGTTTCATTTTATACCTTGTAAGCTGGAAAAAAAATGGCAACAGTCAATGTCAGAGGGGTAATGGAAGGTTAGGCATTCTAATATATTTTTGGTGGAACTGTGAAAAAACACAACCACTTTGGAAAGAAAATTGAAATTATACAAATAAAATAACTAATATACCCATATCCTTTGAACCAACAATTCCATTACTGAAATTACGCCCCAAAGAAGCTATTGATAAGAAGAAATACCCCATATACATCAAAATACTTATAGCAGCATTATTTATCATAGTAAAGAATGGAAATGAAGTAGATGTCCATTAATAAGGGAATAGATAAACACATCCTGGTATAGGAATAAAATGGAATATTATAATGGAATATAATAAAAATATTATTATTTACATTGAACATCCTGTAAAAATTAAAAGAAGAAATCTAGGAAGAACCCCTATGGTCACTATTATCTATAAGACTTTATATTAAATTTCATATAAAATTTTGTTGAATATAATAACAGTTTAATGAAGTAAGAATTTGATACAAAATAAAGGAAGTAGAGCAAAAATTAAATGTATATACAGTAAAACTACAACAATGCAAATGGAAAGAACAACACAACAATTTTTTAAATGAATGTAACAAAATTATAAAGATCAAGAATAAGTTGAATGAAAACATATGAGAAAACACCACCAACTCACTCTTTCATGGAGTTGGGAGTTCTACACGGCATGTGTTTTCAGACGTTTTCAATGTATTCTTCAATTGTACTGATGTTTTCCTCTCTTAAAAAAAATACTATTTGTTCCCTGGGAATGCATTTTTGGAAAGGGTAGAGGAAGGATACTGGGAATAACTATGATGATATAAGGAAAAGAAGATATATTAAAATGTATTTAAATTTAAATATATTTAAAATGTAATTGTGAAATATTTAACAAAACAAATAAAAATGTAAAAAAACATGGATAATATTACATTTAAAAACTAAGTATGTGACCCACAACATTCCTTGTTTTTTTCATTAGATGCTCCCATTTCCATAGGTATATGATACCACCAATTTAAACTAATTACTTAATTTTATAGATGAGGGAACTAACACCATGAAAGGCAAAGCAATTTGGTCAAGGTCATAGAAATTATAAGTGCAAATGACCTTGTGAATTCCCATGGCAGTTAAACACAGAAGGTGATACAAAAGATACCTCCTAAATATTTCCTAATGGATTTCATTCAATGTAAGTCAAGGCTTAAATGAATATAAAATAAATTAAATTTATAAATATTATTTTAACGTTTGATAGGGAGAGTAGGTAGTAGATGGATACATATATATATATATATATGATAGTAGATAGAAATATACAAAGATGATAGAAAGTTAAATGGATAAATGAAGGATAGATTGATAGATTATTCACACATAGACAATTTACGGTGGACAGAAAAAAAGTTTTTAAAATATTTTCTCTGTATATGAACTAAATATTTTCTGAAGCTTTCCTTTATTTCCTCTATTAAAATCCTTTTCTCTGTCAACTTACCATAAAAGAATGAGGGATCTTAAAGATTAAATTATGGAGTAATGAGTCTATCAGCTACTACACAGAAGCCATACAATAAAGAATTCTTTTATTAGCTCACAAATCATCCTGTCTTCAGACTCTTCATCATAAAATATTGGCACAATAATAATAATTTGATTATTTATTTATTCATTCATACTTTTTATTTTTTTATATTCATTCTTTTTATTTATCTTCCTAGTTGTTTATTATTATTCCCAGCAATTTGTGAAGGGTCATACCAAAGAAATCACAAATATTTTCATATAACATAGTATTACTTTAATTGTCTTGTTATTTTATTTATTCTTTTAGATTATTGTAGCAGCAAGCACCCCAGCATCCCCAGGGTGGCTGCCAACACAGGTTCTTCAATCTGATTTTACAAAGGAAAGAAACTCAAAATGGTTTAACAATCTTGCTTTAATCAATCAAACATGTCATTTACCTAGTTCAGGGGAAAAAGGTCAGCACCACGAACTTCAGAGAATACAAACAAATTACAAGCAGAAGTTATAAGAAGACAGAGAAACAGATCAAGCAGACAGACTTCCAACTGTCTGACAATTACATCCATATCTAGTCACAGTTACCAGAGAGGGAAGTAGCAACATCTGGGTTTTCAAAGCCGGGGGGTTCAACGGCTGCCCAGAGTCTTGTCTGGTCAAATCACACAACACTTCTCAAAGTGAGTCCCAAAACAAAATCTCACATCAGGGTATATATAGCCTTCTCCTGGCTCAGAGAATGTCACAACCCTCTTGACCCACTTCCCAATCATGAAGCAATAAAGTGTGGGCATTCCTGAAAACCAAGCCTCCCACTACAGGCTCCAGGTCTACTTAAGCCTATCACAGGGCCTAGGGGAAGGGAAGATCTTAAATTCCGATTCCTATAACAATTATATCTGTGATTAAAATGATAAAAGGACCTCTGAAAAAAGAAACTTCCTTGATGGTGGGGAGGGGAGGGGAGCTGCAGAGCCAAGATGGCAGAGTAAAAACTGGAATTCCACCAGCTCCCTCTCCAAATACATCCAATATCTGTAAAATATGACTCTAAACAAATTTTAGAACTACAGAACCCACAAAGTGACAGAGAGAAATGAATCTCCCACTGAAGGCAGCTTGGCAGGCCCACAGAAAGGGTCTATCACACCAAGCTGGGAGCCAAGCACAGTCCTGTGTGAACTGCCCAGGACCAGACCCAGGTGGCCCTACATGTGGCACAGACCAGTAGGAGCAGACTCCAGGAGAGTGAATCACCAGCAGCAGTGGCAGTTTCCAGACTTCTCAACCCATACATGCCAAAGAGAAAGTAAAAGATCAGTGGGGATCTGTATTGGAATTAAGTGTTCAAAGAAGTCTGGTCCCTGTCCCTGGGGCTAGAGGTGGTGGAGGAATGGTGGCTGCAGCTGCTGTAGCTGCTGCTTTGTGGCTGCCTCGGGAGCTCATGGCCTGCAGATTATAGGGGGACCAAGCGACCATGTGATCACACGACTGTTGAGTTATGATTACAAGGTAACAGAGAAAATGAAAGAACAATTCTAGTGCAGTCTATGGAACATAAATGGGAGTGTGATCATGCCTCTAACCATCTGTTGGAAAGGTTGCACTCAAATGGTGAAGTTTTGTATCATTTTGGAAACAAGTTGATGCCTGCCTGAGAAATTGTAAGAATATGTTGCATTTATTTGCAAGCAGTCAGAATTTGGCATAATCAATGCCCAAACACCAAGTGTTTATAGCATTTGTGATCATAATGTAATGATAGTGTTCAATGATAGTGAGAGTTTGGAATTTCTACAAAAAATAATCATAACAATTCAAATATGTATATACTTGTTATGGAGAATGTATACATATATATGTATATATATATATATATATATTTGTAATATAATTTTTAAAATGCATATTGCTTAAGACACCATTAAAAAGGTTTTAACCAAAACTTCTTGGATTATCATCACAAACTCTGCTACAGTACACCATTCTCCTTTTTACCTAATTATAAATTGTTCTCAAATTCAGAAAGCTCGGGAATTATTAATTTCCTTCATTCTCTTTTGTTTTGTTTTAGCTTTAAAGAGATACCTTTGATTATATTGCCTTTGTGTTAGACAATGGGGATAAAAAGCCTTTAAAAAAAGAAACTGAGATATATTTATACATGAAAAACCAACTAGGTTTTGACTTTTTTTTTTTGCTTGAATGTTCTTTCATCTGTTCCAATGACAGAGAAACTTTCCAGTCCATCAGCAATAGTGGATAAGCTGAAATTAGAAAAACCTAGATTCAAATGTGGTCTGAAAGATTTGTCCTAGGCAAACAACCTATATCACTCTCAGACAACATTTCTGTAAAGTGTCTATAGCAAAGATGATTGTGATGATCAGATGATATATGTAAAATTATTTGCTAACTTTACAAAAGCTCTATAAAAAAGTTGTTTTAAATTTTCAAATTATTCTAGCTACATTTTAATAATAAAAAACTAATTTAGCCATCTTTTTGTTCACTTAATATTTTATTTTTCCCAATTAAATGCAAAAACAATTTTAACATTTATATTTTTTAAATGAGTTCTAAATTCTCTTTCTCCTTCTCCCCTTCATTGAGAAGGCAAGCAATTTAATATAGGTTATATATGTGCAGTCATACAAAAGACATTTTCATATCATTCATGTTGTGAAAGAAAACACAAAAAATACATGAAAAGGAAAATTAAAAAAAAGTCTATTTCAATCTGTATTCATATTCATAGTCATATTCAGTTCTTTCTCTCGGGATGGGTAGCATTTTTATCATACATCCTTTGAAATTGTTTTGGATCATTGTATTGCTCTAAAAAGCTGAGTCTTTGACAGTTCTTCTTTGTACAATATTTCTATTATTGTGTACATTGTTCTCCTGGTTCTACTCATTTCATTTTCCATCAATTCATGTAAGTTTTTCTAGATTTTTCTGAGAGAACCCTGCACATCATTTCTTATAGTATAATAGCATTCCATCACAATCATATGCCACAACTTGTTCAGTCATTCCCTAATTGGTGGACATCCCCTCAATTTTCAACTCTGTATCTCCACTCACTAAAAGACCTGCCATAAATATTTATATACATATATGACCTTTTCTTTTTTAAAAAATTTCTTTGGGATGCAGATTTAGTAGTGATATTGCTGGGTCAAAGGAATACTTCGATAGTCCTTTAGACATAGTTCCTAATTGTTCTCCAGAATGGTTGAGTTAGTTCACAACTCCACTGACAATGCATTAGTGCCTCAATTTTCTCACATCCACTCTAACATTTGTCATTTTCCCTTTCTGATATATAAGCCAATCTGATAAGTGTGTGATGGTACCTCAGAGTTGTTTTAATTTACATTTTTTTTTCTAATCAATGGTGATTTGCAGCATTTTATATGACTATAAATAGCTTTGATTACTTAATCTGAAAATTGTCTGCTCATGTCATTTGATCATTTATCAATTAGGGAATGGTTCTTGTTTTTATAAATTTGACTAAATTTTCTATATATTTGGGAAATATATCAGAGAAACTTGCTATAAACATTTGTTTTCCCCCCACAGTTATGGTTATTAATTGTGTATTTCTCTCCATTCTTTTCTCCCGTGGTTAGCCTACTCTTTCTCTTTTCATCCTATCCTCAAAAGTACTTTGCTTCAGACTCCTGCCTCTCCCAATCTGTGCCCCCTTTAATCAACAGCCCCCTCTTCTCATCCCTTCCCCCTCCTACTTTTCTGTAAGTTAACATAGATTTCTATAGCCAACTGAGTGTGTAAGTTATTCCCTTTCTAAGTCAATTTGAATGACAGTAAGGTTCAAGCACACCTTACACCTACATCCCCTATCTTCCCCTTCCCCTCTACAGTAAAAGCTATTTTGTATCTCTTTTATGTGAGATAATTTATCTCTATTCTACCTCTCCCTTTCCACTTTTTCCATTGTGTTACTCTTTCTCACTCTTTTGTTAGTATCATCTCATCATATTCAACTCATACCCATGCCCTCTGTCTATATACACTCATTCTAACTGTCCTAATATTGAGAAAATTCCTGAGTTGTTATCATCTTCCCATCTAGGAATGTAAACAGTTTAACCTCACTAAATCCCTTATGATTTTTCTGTTTTCCTTTTTCTGTTTCTCTTGAGTTTTGTATTTGAAAATAAAATGTTCTATTTAAAAGTCAGTGGGTGAAACTCACAAGCTTATATAGTCTTACTCTTTGTCACTGACAAAGGTGATACAGCCTTCTAAGTAAGGTCTGGACCATCATTGCAACTTGATTTGAAATAGGAATGTCAGTTATCAACATTTCCTTATATATATGACTTTACCTTCTATCTTCATTTTGTGGTGTAATCAAAATATTATTGGTTGACTATAGACACCACAGGTGATCAATTCAACCCAAACTATATTACAATATGTGTGTGTCATTGGACAAGTCATTTCACCTCTCTTTGTTCACTTTTTTATCTTCAAAACAAAGAAATTGTACATGATGACCTCTCAGCTCCTTTATAGCTCTAAATCAGTGATCATATGATTCTATGACTTCTATATGTAATGGCAAGACATTTGAGAGGTATCTTGGATCAGTGGATAAGATATAGACCTGAACTAAAAAAGACTTGAGTTCAAATCCTGCTTCAGGTACTTATCAACCATGTGACCCTAAGCCAGTCACATCCTCTACATGTTTCAGTTTCTCCCTTTGTAAAATGAGGGGGATATGAACTCTATGGCTTCCGAGGGTACTTTCTATTCCAAATCTATGATTGATATAAAAATAATTTTCAACTGGTCTATTTTAGTATTATTGGACAAAACATGCATTGCCATCTTTGTAATAAAATTTGACACAAACCTCAAGAAACAATAATTACTTAACCACTAAATAGTAGACAAAGTAATGAAATATTTCACTCACTATAGCATTTTAATATTAAAATCATATATTAAAAATCTGATATTTTAATATGGAAATATGTTTGGCACAGTATCGCATGTATAATTCATGTAATATTGCCTGACTTTTCAGTGGATGGGGGAGGGTGCAGAAGGGAGAGAATTTGGAACTCAAAATTTAAAAAGAAATGAATGTAAAAAATAAATAAATAATTTTTTGAAAAAGAGAAAATTAAAACAAAAAATGTAAACTGTATTATTAATATTCTGGAATCTTTATTGGCTCCTTCTAGAATTAAATAAGAACTCTTCATTTTGTTTTTCAACATCTTCCACAGGTTGGAAACATGTCTCACATTATTCCCTTCCTATACTGACGTTGTCCAGTCAATCAATTTAACAAATATTTATTAAGCTTTTTCTGTTTGCCAGGTACTGTGCCATAAAGAAAACCATCCCTCGATTAAGAAGCTTACATTTTATCAGAACAACAACAAAATATATGTATATGTATATACATATACATTATATAAAAATATACAAAAGAAATACATAAAGTATTTTTTTAAGGGGAGAGGCAGTAGAATCTGGTAGAATCAGGAAAAGACTCATTTAGGAAAAGGTCCATGAGCTGAATTTTAAAGCCAGCTATGGATTCTAAGAAGTAAAGATGTGGAAGGGTACATTCTATGTGGGAGGATCAGCTTGGGAAAAGGCATAGAGTAATCACTTGTAAGAGAAAGAACAAGAAGACCAGTTTCTCCAACAGGATGTGTCAAGGAGAGATATGTACAAGACTGGAAAGAAAAGATGGAATCAGATGTAAAGTTCTTTAAATGAAAGATCCCAAAAAGAAAACTCCTAGGAATATTATAGCCAGGTTCCAGAATTACCAGATCAAGGAGAAAATATTACAAGCAGCCAGGAAGAAACAATTTGAATACTGTGAAAACACAATCAAGATAACACAGGATCTGGCAGCTTCTACATTGAGGGATCGAAGGACTTGGAATATGATATTCCAGAGGTCAAAGGAGCTGGGATTAAAACCAAGGATCATCTACCCAGCAAAACTGAGTATCATGTTTCAGGGGAAAATATGGTAATTCGATGGAGTAGAGGACTTTCAAGCATTCTTGATGAAAACAACAAAGTTGAATAGAAAATTTGACATTCAGTTACATGAAGCAAGAGAAGCATGAGAAGGTAAACAGGGAAAAGAAATCATAAGGAACTTAGCAAAGTTGAACTACTTACATTCCTACATGGAAAAATGATAATTGTAACTTATGAAACTTTTCTCAGTAGTAGAATAGTTGAAGGGAATAGAAATGCATATACAGATATAGATATATTTATGTATACATACATATACCGTGTTTCCCCGATAATAAGACACTGTCTTATTAATTTTTTTGGACAGAAAAACACCAGAGGGCTTATTTTCAGGGGAGGGCTTATTTTAATGAACAGTGACAGCAATTTTAATAAACAGGTAAATGTGAACAAAAAAATGTACCTTTATTCAATAATGATCATGTCATCTTCTTCAACAACACCGTCCTAAGTGTCCATACCCTGAATTCCGTCCTGGATGTCATGCGCCTCCATTTCCTTCAGAAGAAGTGGACCCAATCTGTCATGTCCAGCAATATAGCTCTCTTTAAATGATTATGTCTTGTCCAGGTAACCTGCTCGTAGTGCCTTGGCGACACAGCTGTCAGTAATTTTATCCCATGACTTCTTCACCCAAGTCACGACTTCTTGCAGACAGGGCTTCACAAAGTTTCCACGCTGATTTCTTTCCATTCTATTTTCAATGTAGTCATTGACTTCCATGCGCAAATGGTCCTTGAATGGCTTGTTTATTGCAATATCAAGGGTCTGGTGATAGGCAGTCATTCCTGCAGGAATCATTACTTGATCTATTCTTCTCTCTGCAAGGAAGTTCTTCATTTCTTTAGCGCAGTGAGTGCTGGCTGAATCCCAGACTATCAGACCTCTTTGGTTACCTCGCATAACAAGTGGCAGCATTAAATCAACCCACTTTCTTATAATGGCTTGTGTACACCAGGCTTTTTTCGGTTTCAAGAACATAAATGCCAGATACACATTCAATCTTATCTTTCTTGCCCTTACTAATGATTAGAGGTGTGGCTTTCTTTCCATCCAAACGAATTGCCAAAACACAGGTGACCCGTGCACTTTCATAGCCAGTGGTGGGAATGTAGATTGATGTTTCACCCCTGTGATGAATTGTTGTTTGAGATCCTTGTCCCATAAACACTGCAGTTTCATCCATAGCAATCATATTGCAGGTTTGGTACTTGGAAGTGTCGATCCTATCAATAAAGGACTTGAATGCAAGTGCACGTTTAATAACTTCAGCATCTTCCAGCTAAAACAGTGTTGTTGATCTTCTTAGGGACAGTTCATACCATTGAAGGAAACCGCCCAACCAGTGTTGTGATGCTTTGAATCCTTCTGAGACCATTTCAAACTCTGGTGCCATTGAAAGGGCAAATGCTTGAATATCAGCCCTGGTGCCATTGAAAGGGCAAATGCTTGAATATCAGCCCTGCGCACAACCAAGGCCTTTGCTCTCCTGTCAGCAATCCATTCACCAATGAGGATCTCCAAGTCAGGATATAAGGGCTGCCGACCTGATCCAGACCTGCGCTTTTTCCCTTTTCCCTCATCCACGTGTTGATTGAGGTTATTATAATCTGCTCTCCATTTTCTGACCATTCAAAGATCCAAAAGTTTTTCTTTACAGAAAACTGCAAGATTCTTGCCATGTGACTCCTCTACAATTGCTTTCTTATACTCAACAGTATAGCTCTTCCTTTTTGTACTCGTGTCTGGGGGTCAAAACAGACAGAATAATAAAATTATGACCATCAGTACTTCTTTTCACTCCATCATGCCCCCCTGAGTTCTTCTTTTTTCCTCCATCATGCCCTTTTTATCCTCCATCATGGCCCCTCACTCCCGCTTACATACCAGGTTTTTATGTTGTCCTGCCTCAGCTCTCCTCCGAGGCACTGCTCTCAATGGCGCCAGCAAGCAAATCACTGGGGAAGAACAGGATGACACGCTCACTGCTGCAGCTCTGATTGGATACAGCTCGGAGCTCGGCGTTCCTTTCACCCAGGAAGGGGGGGGGGGAATGGTGCATACAGAGGGTACCACAATGTAGCATGTAGCGCAGGTGATCACCTTCACTACAGTAGCAATCTCAATAGGGCTTATTTTAGAGGAATCTTACACAGTAAGGGGAGGGCTTATTTTCAGGATAGGTCTTATTATCGGGGAAATATGGTACTTTTCTTTGGCTGAGAGAAGACTTGAGTCAAATTCATTCCGCAGGACCTGGTGAGTTGGTATTTTGGGGTCTCCAGAGGAACCCTAACCCTCTTTATGGGTAACCTCTTCACTATTGCCTGGAAGTAAAACTGTCCACATCATAGCAATAGAATTGTTGGTCATTCTCTGTTGGTGGGGCTGTTTTTCATTGCATCTTCCTTAAAGAAAGTCTTAAAATCCAGTTCATTTTAATAATTCATTTGATTTGGCTAATTAGTAATCTTTCCTAGGAAGACCATCAAAAATAGTCTCTCTGTTTATCCTATAGAGAGAAATAATTTTCCTATTAGTCTCTAAGAAGATAGTTGGCCATCTCTCAAAATATACCCAATAGACACTTATTAGAAATATTAATGACAACAGCAGTAATGCACAACACAAGATCCAGAATTGATTTCCATTTATATACTGGCAGATTTCACACAGACCTTGTTAAAGCTAAGAGATTAAAGTCAAGAAACTAACTTATTCTGAATCTAGGAGGAATAAACTGTTGATCAGTATCACACACAAAATAAAAGTTCATCCTATAAGAACTTTTTGCTATGTAAATAAAGCATATTAAAAGGGTACTAGAAAAACTTCTCCCTTTAAGCATCTATTATTAATATTCTAGTCCTATTCCTCAATCCTATATTTTCCCCCAGGGTTTCTTTAGGATGAAAAGGCAGTTGTTATACAGAAATGCTAACAAAGTATTTTGATAAACCCATCTGTGAGAATTTCTCAGTTGCTGACAGGAGAACCATTAGAAGAAGTCTCAGTAGCTCTGCATTGTTTCTGGGTTCTAGTCTGCAGGCATGCTCACATACTACCATAATAACCACTGAGAGAATCAGGTTTGGGAGGTGGGACACAGTTGAACAATTGTGAAAAATTCACCAAAGATAGGAATTTGGGCCCCCCCAAAAAGTCATTCTAAAGTAAAAGACTTGATACTTTAGACTTGAAGATAATGAAACATTTTAAGTCCTCTTTTTTTTCCTTTTTAAATCCATGGTACACAGTGCAAATTACTGGATTTTAAGTTGTAATCAATCTTAATTACTCACAACTTGTGTGAACTTGGACAAGTCACTTAACTCCCCAGCTCTTAATTTCCTCATCTATAAAATGAAGGGATTAGACAAGATAACTCCTGAGGTCCCTCCCAGTTTTAAATCTAGGTCTTTTTGATGAGATTCAAAGATTAGATAAGGAGCAGTCCATTATCTCAAGTGCCACTTAAATCCACTTTAGGAGACAATAAGCTTCAAGTAGGCTGGTTGCAGAAATGAGACTAACTGGAGGGGGTGGGGCTGAAGGGAAAGGGCGGGGTTCCACCCCTCTGCCCCTGACTGAACAATAGAATAATGATGTGCCTAGATAAAGTAAAGCTCAGAACTCTGGCTCCCTCTAGTCCCTGGTTACCTCATCTCCCCACCCAGGGCAGATTTTCCCCTATAAGAATCCCTAGCCTCTCCTGGCTAGGAGGCATCTCCCTTTAGTGGGAAGCAGCTCCCTGAAATGGCCATCTCCCTTAGGGCCCCCTTTCTCCTTTGGGAGGCTGCCTCTTTCAGGGGGCTGTGGTATACCCCCTTAAGCAAGGATCTCCCTTATGGATCAGAGGAGCCTGCTTAGTGATGAGGTATGGGCTCTGGGAGCCCCCTGGAGCTCTCCTTGAGTCCTTGAGGTTACAAGGCTCTGGGAAGCTCCCTTGGACTCTTGATTAAATTGTCTCTTTTGATGAGGCATTTGCATGAGGCAATGTGATAGTAATGGCATTTAAAGATTCCCCTGTATTGGCTTGGTTTTCAAATTGATTGTGTTAAAACCCAGAGCTTGTTAATCCCACCCTGTGGGATGGACTTGTTGATGTGAAAAGAAAGTCCTGAACTGGGAGGAGCTGGTGACGTAGATTTGGAGAGACAAGAGAGAGGCAGAAGGATTTTTTGGAAGCAGCACCTCATGGAGGCAGAGAGAGAGACTGAGAAGGATTGCTGAGGGCCACTTTGAATTGCCCTGGACTTTTGAGACCTGCCCCCTGAGCTGCCAAGGACTGAGGAGACATGGCTGTTTTGCTGGTACTTTGTCTGTCTGTTTTGATGTTCTTTTGCCAGATTTGTCCACTGGTGAAAGATAGTCCTGTTGTTGAAGAAGTCCTGGAACCTGGCTTTTGGTTAAGAAGCCCTGAGACTGTCCTGCAGACAGAGAGTGAATACTGTCCACTGGTGAAGGACGGTGCTGTTGTTGCAGGGGTCTGGAGACTGTCCTGCAGACAGAATGAATACTGTCCACTGGTGAAGGACAGTGCTGTTGTTGCAGGGGTCTGGGAACCTTTCTGTTGGTTCAGAAGCCCTGAAGAAGGATTTTCTTGTTGTATGTTTGCAGAAATCCTGGGAGAGGGTTTTGCTAACATTTTCAGGGGTTCTAGGACTGTTCTACAGACAGAGGATGAATTAATGAAGGGACTGGCAATTTATCTTGTGGCCTTGCTAAGCCTTGTCTCCCCAGGAACTAGGATTGCTGAGAACTTGCCTCATGTCAAGATGAAGAAAAGACCTCCATTTGGGTATTGGGTGCTGTGCTTGGACTTGATGTAACTCTGGGGTAGATTCAATTGTGATCCAGGGGTGGGGAACTTTTGACCTTTTTGTGCTCTGTGATTGACAAATGAAGGTACTTTACTTATGTTTGGAAACTAATCTCCATTTGAGAAGAATGGCTTTTTGGTGGACTAAATGAAGGTGGAGAAGTATTTAGACCAGGGACTTTGTAATTGATTGAATGATTGGAAGGTCCTGGGGTGGGGTAGTCCTTGGAGATTATTTAATCACATTTAGTAAATGCTGTATTTGGAATGATGTCATGTTTTGATATTCTCTGTTCTTGGTTGGTCACTGAATAAAATGGAGAGCACCTATGCTGGTATTTTGAACCTTGGGAAGTTGCCTTTCCTTGGCATTACAGTACAGGCAATAAGGCTTACATTGTGGCTGGGCCCAGACCTCTAGCCTAGTTACTAACCTAGCCCTCCATTGTTCATATACTTCCCACATTTGAGCCTTTCAAAATATCAATACACTCTTGAACTGGACTAGCCCACCATTGTCTGCAGTGTCCAGGTGGCCTCCACCTTTAATCACTCATTGACCTCATTAACCCCTCCTGAAGACCCTCCCCAAACTCCTCCCCTAGACCACCCCTAGATTCCTCCCAGGACCTTTCTGTGTGTAAGATCCCATCTTATCTCCATAAGAAGAGAAAAGAATTTTCTAGTACAGACTCACTCTGTGTCAGACAATTCTGGCCTGCTTGTCCAATACAAGCCTCACAGATATCTAGGCTCCTTTAAAGTCTACTCATTATGGTGAATCTTTAATAAACTTTCTTTACTTTGGCTGAGAGAAGATTTGAGTCGAATTCATTTGGCAGGAACTGGCATGTTGATATTTTGGGGTTTTGAGCACCCCTAAACCCTATACCTTAACATTTTATGCTTCCCTGACTGGATCAGACTCATGTGGTAGTAATCGTGATAGAAATAGCTTGAGCATTTCAGTGCGTTTATCATAAAAAAAAAAGTTAAAGAATAATTTCAGTGAATAGAGCACTGGTGTTGGAGTCAGGAGGACCAGAGTTCAAATCCAGCCTCAGACACATGGTAACTCTTACTAGCTGTGTGACCTTGGGCAAGTCATTTAACCCCAATTACCATAGCTTCCTTAGGAGTAATACAATGCATTTGCTACATAGAGTTTTAGTAATGGAGTACACCTGGAGCCTGGGGTGAGAGGCTTGTTTTTCAGTAGATACTTCTTGATTGGCCAGTGAGTCAATAAGGTTGTTACATTCTCTGAGCCAGGAGAAGGCTATATAAGCCCTGATGTGTAGCTTTGTTTTGGAGGCTCACTTTGAGAAGTGTTCTGTGATTTCATCTGGATTCTGGGAAGCTGTTGTTGAGAGCTGCCCCTCAGCTTTGAAAAGCCCAGATGTTGAAACCCAGATGTTGATTTGGTATGGATGTAATGTTTGAACATTTTGGAAACTGTCTACTTAATCTGTTTCTCTGTCTTGATAATTCTGCCTGTGTATTCTGAAGTTCGGGGTGCTGACCTTTTTCTCCTGAACTAGGTAAATGATACATATTCGACTGATTAAAGTAAGCTTGTTAACCCATTTTGAGTTGCTTTCCTTTATCAAAGCATATCCAAGAACCTGTGGTGGCATCAACCCTGGGGACTCTGGGGTGCTTGCCGCTACAGTTTTACATAAACAAATACAAAATATTATACTTTTTTTTGTCTTGACATGTAATATAAATGCTTCATTGATACAGATCAGTAATCATAGTATGAGTTTTAGGGAGTTTCATAGGATACCAAGAGATTTTGACCAAGATCACAACCTTAATATTTATCAGAGTAGAACTCAAGCTTTTCTGATTACAAGGCTGTCCCACCTTCCACTGCATCATACTACCTCCTTTGATGACACTTTACATATTTATAATTATATTGCCCCAATGCAGTTCCCCAACCCACAGTAACATTAAGTTACTTCAGAATTAATGACTAGGCAAATCTATGAATACTAAAGTACAAGTAAGTGCACAGGCATGAGGTATGGAAGGAGAGAGACAGACAGACAGACAAAGAGACAGAGAAAGAAAAGACAAGGGAAGAGATAAGATAGAGAGAGTTTATTACTATCTCTAATTGAAACCTTAGTATTGGATAATCTTTAAATATTACTGATACCTAATAGTTAGAAGAGCCTCCTAAGCTTTATCACCAATGACAAACATTAAGATATTGCTAGAAACCCCAATTGAAAGTTAAAAAACAAAAGCAAAAACTGAAACCAAAAAAAGTGGTCATCTACTTGGGAATGGCTGAGCAAGTTATGGCATAGGAGCATAATATAATTTTATTGCACCATAAAAATCATAATTATGAGGGATGCACAAGACCACATAGTAAGAATTCAACCAGTTTGCAAACAAGGTTCTTTTCATGTCAAATCAAAAAGGATTTATTAATGCCCTTTATGTGCTAGATACTATGGTCAGCACGAGGGGTACAAAGAGAAAAATGACCAACAATTCTCATCCTCAATGAGTGTACATTTTACTGTGATGAAGAAACATGCATGCAAACAGCAGAAGAAACACACATATTCACATGTATGCATAGAGCTGACTGTATGCCTATTGTTTTCTACTGTTTCATATATATTACAGATGTGTATATAAAGTTGTGTATGTATGTATACATGTGTATACATACAAATGGACATGTATGTAGGTACATAAATGTGTGTGTGTATACACACACATGCACAATTTAAATGAGTATTTTGAAAAGTTAAGACTAGCAACTGGGGGAAGTGGATAGGAAGGTTGGACAAGGAAGGCCAGGTATATGGTATGGCACTTGAGAGAAGCAATGAGGACAGTTAGAAGTTTCAACTCCAAATCTGTTAAAGTCTCCAGGATACAAACTCCAAGTCTATCTCTGCTATACCCCCCCTACCCTCATTTCTGCCTCTTATAAGACTTCTCTGTCTTCCTTATAGATTTATTTCATATTGCAAGTGCTTTTCCAGTCACCCTCACCCTGCTACAGCTATGGATGCCTTCCCCTCCCATAGTGCCTTCCATCTACTTTGGTATTTATCTCATATCTAATTGTTTACCTGTTGTCTTGCTCATTAGACTGTAAAATCCTTGAAGGTAAGGACAGTCTTTTTGTCTTTCTTTGTCACCCCAGTACTTCCCACAGTTCCTGACAAATAGCAATTATGAGTATTTTATAAGTGATCATTGACTTGATTCTATCATGGCACTGATGGGGTGCTAATGATGGACCCTAAAAGGTCCTGGACTTTTTCCACGTGGCCTGGGTCCCTGATGGTCACCTGGGGCACTCAGCCCATTCCCATATAATCCTTTCAACTGGCATTCCTGGCATTATGGCTTTGACCCTGCCCCAATCTCCAGTTCTCTGTTACCTCTAACCTAGCTCAATCCTTCATTGTCTGTTACCTCTGGACCACCACCACTCCTTAATTCCCTCTAGACCCCATCTTACCTCCCAGTCACCCCATGCCATTGGCCACACTATAAAAAAGGTCAGTCTGGTTTACTAAATTGCTGAGATTCCCTAAGAATCTGGCCTACTTGCATTAGTCATACAAATGTTCAGATTTTTAAAATCTGGCCAATATCACAGATTCTTAAAATCTTGCCCAACTCAGCCAGTGTTTTAATGAACCTTGTTTCTGACTGAAAGAAGTTTTGGGTTGAATTCTTTTGAGGCAGGATCCATGTCTTTTGCCCTTAAATTTTAGGGTTCCCAGCAGCCCTAGACCATGACAGAATAATGTGGTTTTAATGTAGTTTAGGTAGTTTTATGCTTATACTTTTGTTAACTCCATTGGATATTCTCTCTCTCTCTCTCTCTCTCTCTCTCTCTCTCTCTCTCTCTCTCT